>NC_133622.1:131488867-131810625 GCF_048593235.1 Sminthopsis crassicaudata | reverse complement strand
AACCTAGACTGAATACAATGGGAAATAGAGAAGAACAAATATCCAAAATAATGGAATTTTCAGTAGGAAATAACTTGAAGATTTCGCTACCCAGTCACCCTTTCCACTGGATAGGACTGTTGTTAAGAACCCTTTCGTACAGTTTGAATATAAGGAAAATAATGAATTGTGTACAAAACTTCTTTTGAGGCAAATCCGAGAGAATTGATATCAACTATAATATCACAAACAGTAAAAGAAGCAAATGGAAAACTAGACTCAGAATGTGAATTAGCAAAGAACAAGTAAGAAAAGGAACTGTTTTTTCATACAGGAATAACAGGAACAGTGCTTTGGACAAAACATTTTCAGACTGAAAAGGATTGCTGTTACGAATCCTTTGATCAATCTTTAAATATAAAGAAGATGATGCAACTTGTACAGAAAGTTCCATTGGAGCAAAAGGGAGAGAATTTACATCAATTACAATGATCTGAAATGCAAGGGAAACCAAGGTAAACATAGACTGAATACAATGGGAAATAGAGAAGAACAAATATCCAAAATAATGGAATTTTCAGTAGGAAATAACTGGAAGATTTCTCTACCCAGTCACCCTTTCCACTGAATAGGACTGTTGTTAAGCACCCTTTCGTACACTTTGAATATAAGGAAGATAATGAATTGTGTACAAAACTTCTTTTGAAGGAAATCAGAGAGAATTGATATCAACTATAATATCACAAACAGTAAAAGAAGCAAATGGAAAACTAGACTCAGAATGTGAATTAGTAAAGAACAAGTAATAAAAGGAACTGTTTTTTCATACAGGAATAACAGGAACAGTGCTTTGGACAAAACATTTTCAGACTGAAAAGGATTGCTGTTACGAATCCTTTGATCAATCTTTAAATATAAAGAAGATTATGCAACTTGTACAGAAAGTTCCATTGGAGCAAATGGGAGAGAATTTACATCAATTACAATGATCTGAAATGCAAGGGAAACAAAGGGAAACATAGACTGAATACAATGGGAAATAGAGAAGAACAAATATCCAAAATAATGGAATTTTCAGTAGGAAATAACTAGAAGATTTCTGTACCCAGTCACCCTTTCCACTGAATAGGACTGTTGTTAAGAACCCTTTCGTACACTTTGAATATAAGGAAGATAATGAATTGTGTACAAAACTTCTTTTGAAGGAAATCCGAGAGAATTATATCAACTATAATATCACAAACAGTAAAAGAAGCAAAAGGAAAACTAGACTCAGAATGTGAATTAGTAAAGAACAAGTAAGAAAAGGACCTGTTTTTTCATACAGGAATAACAGGAACAGTGCTTTGGAGAAAACATTTTCAGACTGAAAAGGATTGCTGTTACGAATCCATTGATCAATCTTTAAATATAAAGAAGATGATGAAACTTGTACAGAAAGTTCCATTGGAGCAAATGGGAGAGAATTTACATCAATCACAATGATCTGAAATGCAAGGGAAACAAAGGTAAACCTAGACTGAATACAATGGGAAATAGAGAAGAACAAATATCCAAAATAATGGAATTTTCAGTAGGAAATAACTTGAAGATTTCGCTACCCAGTCACCCTTTCCACTGAATAGGACTGTTGTTAAGAACCCTTTCGTACACTTTGAATATAAGGAAGATAATGAATTGTGTACAAAACTTCTTTTGAAGGAAATCCGAGAGAATTATATCAACTATAATATCACAAACAGTAAAAGAAGCAAATGGAAAACTAGACTCAGAATGTGAATTAGTAAAGAACAAGTAAGAAAAGAACCTGTTTTTTCATACAGGAATAACAGGAACAGTGCTTTGGAGAAAACATTTTCAGACTGAAAAGGATTGCTGTTACGAATCCTTTGATCAATCTTTAAATATAAAGAAGATTATGCAACTTGTACAGAAAGTTCCATTGGAGCAAATGGGAGAGAATTTACATCAATTACAATGATCTGAAATGCAAGGGAAACAAAGGTAAACATAGACTGAATACAATGGGAAATAGAGAAGAACAAATATCCAAAATAATGGAATTTTCAGTAGGAAATAACTAGAAGATTTCTGTACCCAGTCACCCTTTCCACTGAATAGGACTGTTGTTAAGAACCCTTTCGTACACTTTGAATATAAGGAAGATAATGAATTGTGTACAAAACTTCTTTTGAAGGAAATCCGAGAGAATTATATCAACTATAATATCACAAACAGTAAAAGAAGCAAAAGGAAAACAAGACTCAGAATGTGAATTAGTAAAGAACAAGTAAGAAAAGGACCTGTTTTTTCAAACAGGAATAACAGGAACAGTGCTTTGGAGAAAACATTTTCAGACTGAAAAGGATTGCTGTTACGAATCCATTGATCAATCTTTAAATATAAAGAAGATGATGAAACTTGTACAGAAAGTTCCATTGGAGCAAATGGGAGAGAATTTACATCAATCACAATGATCTGAAATGCAAGGGAAACAAAGGTAAACCTAGACTGAATACAATGGGAAATAGAGAAGAACAAATATCCAAAATAATGGAATTTTCAGTAGGAAATAACTTGAAGATTTCGCTACCCAGTCACCCTTTCCACTGGATAGGACTGTTGTTAAGAACCCTTTCGTACAGTTTGAATATAAGGAAAATAATGAATTGTGTACAAAACTTCTTTTGAGGCAAATCCGAGAGAATTGATATCAACTACAATATCACAAACAGTAAAAGAAGCAAATGGAAAACTAGACTCAGAATGTGAATTAGCAAAGAACAAGTAAGAAAAGGAACTGTTTTTTCATACAGGAATAACAGGAACAGTGCTTTGGACAAAACATTTTCAGACTGAAAAGGATTGCTGTTACGAATCCTTTGATCAATCTTTAAATATAAAGAAGATGATGCAACTTGTACAGAAAGTTCCATTGGAGCAAAAGGGAGAGAATTTACATCAATTACAATGATCTGAAATGCAAGGGAAACCAAGGTAAACATAGACTGAATACAATGGGAAATAGAGAAGAACAAATATCCAAAATAATGGAATTTTCAGTAGGAAATAACTTGAAGATTTCTCTACCCAGTCACCCTTTCCACTGAATAGGATTGTTGTTAAGCACCCTTTCGTACACTTTGAATATAAGGAAGATAATGAATTGTGTACAAAACTTCTTTTGAAGGAAATCAGAGAGAATTGATATCAACTATAATATCACAAACAGTAAAAGAAGCAAATGGAAAACTAGACTCAGAATGTGAATTAGTAAAGAACAAGTAATAAAAGGAACTGTTTTTTCATACAGGAATAACAGGAACAGTGCTTTGGACAAAACATTTTCAGACTGAAAAGGATTGCTGTTACGAATCCTTTGATCAATCTTTAAATATAAAGAAGATTATGCAACTTGTACAGAAAGTTCCATTGGAGCAAATGGGAGAGAATTTACATCAATTACAATGATCTGAAATGCAAGGGAAACAAAGGGAAACCTAGACTGAATACAATGGGAAATAGAGAAGAACAAATATCCAAAATAATGGAATTTTCAGTAGGAAATAACTAGAAGATTTCTGTACCCAGTCACCCTTTCCACTGAATAGGACTGTTGTTAAGAACCCTTTCGTACACTTTGAATATAAGGAAGATAATGAATTGTGTACAAAACTTCTTTTGAAGGAAATCCGAGAGAATTATATCAACTATAATATCACAAACAGTAAAAGAAGCAAATGGAAAACTAGACTCAGAATGTGAATTAGTAAAGAACAAGTAAGAAAAGGACCTGTTTTTTCATACAGGAATAACAGGAACAGTGCTTTGGAGAAAACATTTTCAGACTGAAAAGGATTGCTGTTACGAATCCTTTGATCAATCTTTAAATATAAAGAAGATTATGCAACTTGTACAGAAAGTTCCATTGGAGCAAATGGGAGGGAATTTACATCAATTACAATGATCTGAAATGCAAGGGAAACCAAGGTAAACATAGACTGAATACAATGGGAAATAGAGAAGAACAAATATCCAAAATAATGGAATTTTCAGTAGGAAATAACTAGAAGATTTCTCTACCCAGTCACCCTTTCCACTGAATAGGACTGTTGTTAAGCACCCTTTCGTACACTTTGAATATAAGGAAGATAATGAATTGTGTACAAAACTTCTTTTGAAGGAAATCCGAGAGAATTGATATCAACTATAATATCACAAACAGTAAAAGAAGCAAATGGAAAACTAGACTCAGAATGTGAATTAGTAAAGAACAAGTAAGAAAAGGAACTGTTTTTTCATACAGGAATAACAGGAACAGTGCTTTGGACAAAACATTTTCAGACTGAAAAGGATTGCTGTTACGAATCCTTTGATCAATCTTTAAATATAAAGAAGATTATGCAACTTGTACAGAAAGTTCCATTGGAGCAAATGGGAGAGAATTTACATCAATTACAATGATCTGAAATGCAAGGGAAACAAAGGGAAACCTAGACTGAATACAATGGGAAATAGAGAAGAACAAATATCCAAAATAATGGAATTTTCAGTAGGAAATAACTAGAAGATTTCTGTACCCAGTCACCCTTTCCACTGAATAGGACTGTTGTTAAGAACCCTTTCGTACACTTTGAATATAAGGAAGATAATGAATTGTGTACAAAACTTCTTTTGAAGGAAATCCGAGAGAATTATATCAACTATAATATCACAAACAGTAAAAGAAGCAAATGGAAAACTAGACTCAGAATGTGAATTAGTAAAGAACAAGTAAGAAAAGGACCTGTTTTTTCATACAGGAATAACAGGAACAGTGCTTTGGAGAAAACATTTTCAGACTGAAAAGGATTGCTGTTACGAATCCTTTGATCAATCTTTAAATATAAAGAAGATTATGCAACTTGTACAGAAAGTTCCATTGGAGCAAATGGGAGAGAATTTACATCAATTACAATGATCTGAAATGCAAGGGAAACAAAGGTAAACATAGACTGAATACAATGGGAAATAGAGAAGAACAAATATCCAAAATAATGGAATTTTCAGTAGGAAATAACTAGAAGATTTCTGTACCCAGTCACCCTTTCCACTGAATAGGACTGTTGTTAAGAACCCTTTCGTACACTTTGAATATAAGGAAGATAATGAATTGTGTACAAAACTTCTTTTGAAGGAAATCCGAGAGAATTATATCAACTATAATATCACAAACAGTAAAAGAAGCAAAAGGAAAACTAGACTCAGAATGTGAATTAGTAAAGAACAAGTAAGAAAAGGACCTGTTTTTTCATACAGGAATAACAGGAACAGTGCTTTGGAGAAAACATTTTCAGACTGAAAAGGATTGCTGTTACGAATCCATTGATCAATCTTTAAATATAAAGAAGATGATGAAACTTGTACAGAAAGTTCCATTGGAGCAAATGGGAGAGAATTTACATCAATCACAATGATCTGAAATGCAAGGGAAACAAAGGTAAACCTAGACTGAATACAATGGGAAATAGAGAAGAACAAATATCCAAAATAATGGAATTTTCAGTAGGAAATAACTTGAAGATTTCGCTACCCAGTCACCCTTTCCACTGAATAGGACTGTTGTTAAGAACCCTTTCGTACAGTTTGAATATAAGGAAAATAATGAATTGTGTACAAAACTTCTTTTGAAGCAAATCCGAGAGAATTGATATCAACTATAATATCACAAACAGTAAAAGAAGCAAATGGAAAACTAGACTCAGAATGTGAATTAGCAAAGAACAAGTAAGAAAAGGAACTGTTTTTTCATACAGGAATAACAGGAACAGTGCTTTGGACAAAACATTTTCAGACTGAAAAGGATTGCTGTTACGAATCCTTTGATCAATCTTTAAATATAAAGAAGATGATGCAACTTGTACAGAAAGTTCCATTGGAGCAAATGGGAGAGAATTTACATCAATTACAATGATCTGAAATGCAAGGGAAACCAAGGTAAACATAGACTGAATACAATGGGAAATAGAGAAGAACAAATATCCAAAATAATGGAATTTTCAGTAGGAAATAACTTGAAGATTTCTCTACCCAGTCACCCTTTCCACTGAATAGGACTGTTGTTAAGCACCCTTTCGTACACTTTGAATATAAGGAAGATAATGAATTGTGTACAAAACTTCTTTTGAAGGAAATCAGAGAGAATTGATATCAACTATAATATCACAAACAGTAAAAGAAGCAAATGGAAAACTAGACTCAGAATGTGAATTAGTAAAGAACAAGTAAGAAAAGGAACTGTTTTTTCATACAGGAATAACAGGAACAGTGCTTTGGACAAAACATTTTCAGACTGAAAAGGATTGCTGTTACGAATCCTTTGATCAATCTTTAAATATAAAGAAGATTATGCAACTTGTACAGAAAGTTCCATTGGAGCAAATGGGAGAGAATTTACATCAATTACAATGATCTGAAATGCAAGGGAAACAAAGGGAAACCTAGACTCAATACAAGGGGAAATAGAGAAGAACAAATATCCAAAATAATGGAATTTTCAATAGGAAATAACTTGAAGATTTCTCTACCCAGTCACCCTTTCCACTGAATAGGACTGTTGTTAAGAACCCTTTCGTACAGTTTGAATATAAGGAAGATAATGAATTGTGTCCAAAACTTCTTTTGAAGGAAATCCGAGAGAATTGATATCAACTATAATATCACAAACAGTAAAAGAAGCAAATGGAAAACTAGACTCAGAATGTGAATTAGTAAAGAACAAGTAAGAAAAGGAAATGTTTTTTCATACAGGAATAACAGGAACAGTGCTTTGGACAAAACATTTTCAGACTGAAAAGGATTGCTGTTACGAATCCTTTGATCAATCTTTAAATATAAAGAAGATTATGCAACTTGTACAGAAAGTTCCATTGGAGCAAATGGGAGAGAATTTACATCAATTACAATGATCTGAAATGCAAGGGAAACAAAGGGAAACCTAGACTGAATACAATGGGAAATAGAGAAGAACAAATATCCAAAATAATCGAATTTTCAGTAGGAAATAACTTGAAGATTTCTCTACCCAGTCACCCTTTCCACTTAATAGGACTGTTGTTAAGAACCCTTTCGTACAGTTTGAATATAAGGAAGATAATGAATTGTGTACAAAACTTCTTTTGAAGGAAATCAGAGAGAATTGATATCAACTATAATATCACAAACAGTAAAAGAAGCAAATGGAAAACCAGACTCAGAATGTGAATTAGCAAAGAACAAGTAAGAAAAGGAACTGTTTTTTCATACAGGAATAACAGGAACAGTGCTTTGGACAAAACATTTTCAGACTGAAAAGGATTGCTGTTACGAATCCTTTGATCAATCTTTAAATATAAAGAAGATTATGCAACTTGTACAGAAAGTTCCATTGGAGCAAATGGGAGAGAATTTACATCAATTACAATGATCTGAAATGCAAGGGAAACCAAGGTAAACATAGACTGAATACAATGGGAAATAGAGAAGAACAAATATCCAAAATAATGGAATTTTCAGTAGGAAATAACTTGAAGATTTCTGTACCCAGTCACCCTTTCCACTGAATAGGACTGTTGTTAAGAACCCTTTCGTACACTTTGAATATAAGGAAGATAATGAATTGTGTACAAAACTTCTTTTGAAGGAAATCCGAGAGAATTATATCAACTATAATATCACAAACAGTAAAAGAAGCAAATGGAAAACTAGACTCAGAATGTGAATTAGTAAAGAACAAGTAAGAAAGGACCTGTTTTTTCATACAGGAATAACAGGAACAGTGCTTTGGAGAAAACATTTTCAGACTGAAAAGGATTGCTGTTACGAATCCTTTGATCAATCTTTAAATATAAAGAAGATTATGCAACTTGTACAGAAAGTTCCATTGGAGCAAATGGGAGAGAATTTACATCAATTACAATGATCTGAAATGCAAGGGAAACAAAGGTAAACATAGACTGAATACAATGGGAAATAGAGAAGAACAAATATCCAAAATAATGGAATTTTCAGTAGGAAATAACTAGAAGATTTCTGTACCCAGTCACCCTTTCCACTGAATAGGACTGTTGTTAAGAACCCTTTCGTACACTTTGAATATAAGGAAGATAATGAATTGTGTACAAAACTTCTTTTGAAGGAAATCCGAGAGAATTATATCAACTATAATATCACAAACAGTAAAAGAAGCAAAAGGAAAACTAGACTCAGAATGTGAATTAGTAAAGAACAAGTAAGAAAAGGACCTGTTTTTTCATACAGGAATAACAGGAACAGTGCTTTGGAGAAAACATTTTCAGACTGAAAAGGATTGCTGTTACGAATCCATTGATCAATCTTTAAATATAAAGAAGATGATGAAACTTGTACAGAAAGTTCCATTGGAGCAAATGGGAGAGAATTTACATCAATCACAATGATCTGAAATGCAAGGGAAACAAAGGTAAACCTAGACTGAATACAATGGGAAATAGAGAAGAACAAATATCCAAAATAATGGAATTTTCAGTAGGAAATAACTTGAAGATTTCGCTACCCAGTCACCCTTTCCACTGAATAGGACTGTTGTTAAGAACCCTTTCGTACAGTTTGAATATAAGGAAAATAATGAATTGTGTACAAAACTTCTTTTGAAGCAAATCCGAGAGAATTGATATCAACTATAATATCACAAACAGTAAAAGAAGCAAATGGAAAACTAGACTCAGAATGTGAATTAGCAAAGAACAAGTAAGAAAAGGAACTGTTTTTTCATACAGGAATAACAGGAACAGTGCTTTGGACAAAACATTTTCAGACTGAAAAGGATTGCTGTTACGAATCCTTTGATCAATCTTTAAATATAAAGAAGATGATGCAACTTGTACAGAAAGTTCCATTGGAGCAAATGGGAGAGAATTTACATCAATTACAATGATCTGAAATGCAAGGGAAACCAAGGTAAACATAGACTGAATACAATGGGAAATAGAGAAGAACAAATATCCAAAATAATGGAATTTTCAGTAGGAAATAACTTGAAGATTTCTCTACCCAGTCACCCTTTCCACTGAATAGGACTGTTGTTAAGCACCCTTTCGTACACTTTGAATATAAGGAAGATAATGAATTGTGTACAAAACTTCTTTTGAAGGAAATCAGAGAGAATTGATATCAACTATAATATCACAAACAGTAAAAGAAGCAAATGGAAAACTAGACTCAGAATGTGAATTAGCAAAGAACAAGTAAGAAAAGGAACTGTTTTTTCATACAGGAATAACAGGAACAGTGCTTTGGACAAAACATTTTCAGACTGAAAAGGATTGCTGTTACGAATCCTTTGATCAATCTTTAAATATAAAGAAGATTATGCAACTTGTACAGAAAGTTCCATTGGAGCAAATGGGAGAGAATTTACATCAATTACAATGATCTGAAATGCAAGGGAAACAAAGGGAAACCTAGACTGAATACAATGGGAAATAGAGAAGAACAAATATCCAAAATAATGGAATTTTCAGTAGGAAATAACTAGAAGATTTCTGTACCCAGTCACCCTTTCCACTGAATAGGACTGTTGTTAAGAACCCTTTCGTACACTTTGAATATAAGGAAGATAATGAATTGTGTACAAAACTTCTTTTGAAGGAAATCCGAGAGAATTATATCAAGTATAATATCACAAACAGTAAAAGAAGCAAATGGAAAACTAGACTCAGAATGTGAATTAGTAAAGAACAAGTAAGAAAAGGACCTGTTTTTTCATACAGGAATAACAGGAACAGTGCTTTGGAGAAAACATTTTCAGACTGAAAAGGATTGCTGTTACGAATCCTTTGATCAATCTTTAAATATAAAGAAGATGATGAAACTTGTACAGAAAGTTCCATTGGAGCAAATGGGAGAGAATTTACATCAATTACAATGATCTGAAATGCAAGGGAAACAAAGGTAAACATAGACTGAATACAATGGGAAATAGAGAAGAACAAATATCCAAAATAATGGAATTTTCAGTAGGAAATAACTAGAAGATTTCTGTACCCAGTCACCCTTTCCACTGAATAGGACTGTTGTTAAGAACCCTTTCGTAGAGTTTGAATATAAGGAAGAAAATTAATTGTGTACAAAACTTCTTTTGAAGGAAATCCGAGAGAATTGATATCAACTATAATATCACAAACAGTAAAAGAAGCAAATGGAAAACTAGACTCAGAATGTGAATTAGTAAAGAACAAGTAAGAAAAGGAACTGTTTTTTCGTACAGGAATAACAGGAACAGTTCTTAGGACAAAACAGTTTCAGACTGAAAAGGATTGCTGTGACGAATCCTTTGATCAATCTTTAAATATAAAGAAGATGATGCAACTTGTACAGAAAGTTCCATTGGAGCAAATGGGAGAGAATTTACATCAATCACAATGATCTGAAATGCAAGGGAAACAAAGGGAAACCTAGACTGAACACAATGGGAAATAGAGAAGAACAAATATCCAAAATAATGGAATTTTCAGTAGGAAATAACTTGAAGATTTTGCTACCCAGTCACCCTTTCCACTGAATAGGACTGTTGTTAAGAACCCTTTCGTACTGTTTGAATATAAGGAAAAAAATGAATTGTGTACAAAACTTCTTTTGAAGAAAATCCGAGAGAATTGATATCAACTATAATATCACAAACAGTAAAAGAAGCAAATGGAAAACTAGAATCAGAATGTGAATTAGCAAAGAACAAGTAAGAAAAGGAACTGTTTTTTCATACAGGAATAACAGGAACAGTGCTTTGGACAAAACATTTTCAGACTGAAAAGGATTGCTGTTACGAATCCTTTGATCAATCTTTAAATATAAAGAAGATGATGCAACTTGTACAGAAAGTTCCATTGGAGCAAATGGGAGAGAATTTACATCAATTACAATGATCTGAAATGCAAGGGAAACCAAGGTAAACCTAGACTGAATACAATGGGAAATAGAGAAGAACAAATATCCAAAATAATGGAATTTTCAGTAGGAAATAACTAGAAGATTTCGCTACCCAGTCACCCTTTCCACTGAATAGGACTGTTGTTAAGAACCCTTTCGTACAGTTTGAATACAAGGAAAATAATGAATTGTGTACAAAACTTCTTTTGAAGGAAATCCGAGAGAATTGATATCAACTATAATATCACAAACAGTAAAAGAAGCAAATGGAAAACTAGACTCAGAATGTGAATTAGCAAAGAACAAGTAAGAAAAGGAACTGTTTTTTCATACAGGAATAACAGGAACAGTGCTTTGGACAAAACATTTTCAGACTGAAAAGGATTGCTGTTACGAATCCTTTGATCAATCTTTAAATATAAAGAAGATGATGCAACTTGTACAGAAAGTTCCATTGGAGCAAATGGGAGAGAATTTACATCAATTACAATGATCTGAAATGCAAGGGAAACCAAGGTAAACCTAGACTGAATACAATGGGAAATAGAGAAGAACAAATATCCAAAATAATCGAATTTTCAGTAGGAAATAACTTGAAGATTTCTCTACCCAGTCACCCTTTCCACTGAATAGGACTGTTGTTAAGAACCCTTTCGTACAGTTTGAATATAAGGAAGATAATGAATTGTGTACAATACTTCTTTTGAAGGAAATCCGAGAGAATTGATATCAACTATAATATCACAAACAGTAAAAGAAGCAAATGGAAAACTAGACTCAGAATGTGAATTAGCAAAGAACAAGTAAGAAAAGGAACTGTTTTTTCATACAGGAATAACAGGAACAGTGCTTTGGACAAAACATTTTCAGACTGAAAAGGATTGCTGTTACGAATCCTTTGATCAATCTTTAAATATAAAGAAGATGATGCAACTTGTACAGAAAGTTCCATTGGAGCAAATGGGAGAGAATTTACATCAATTACAATGATCTGAAATGCAAGGGAAACCAAGGTAAACATAGACTGAATACAATGGGAAATAGAGAAGAACAAATATCCAAAATAATGGAATTTTCAGTAGGAAATAACTTGAAGATTTCTCTACCCAGTCACCCTTTCCACTGAATAGGACTGTTGTTAAGCACCCTTTCGTACACTTTGAATATAAGGAAGATAATGAATTGTGTACAAAACTTCTTTTGAAGGAAATCAGAGAGAATTGATATCAACTATAATATCACAAACAGTAAAAGAAGCAAATGGAAAACTAGACTCAGAATGTGAATTAGTAAAGAACAAGTAAGAAAAGGAACTGTTTTTTCATACAGGAATAACAGGAACAGTGCTTTGGACAAAACATTTTCAGACTGAAAAGGATTGCTGTTACGAATCCTTTGATCAATCTTTAAATATAAAGAAGATTATGCAACTTGTACAGAAAGTTCCATTGGAGCAAATGGGAGAGAATTTACATCAATTACAATGATCTGAAATGCAAGGGAAACAAAGGGAAACCTAGACTGAATACAATGGGAAATAGAGAAGAACAAATATCCAAAATAATGGAATTTTCAGTAGGAAATAACTAGAAGATTTCTGTACCCAGTCACCCTTTCCACTGAATAGGACTGTTGTTAAGAACCCTTTCGTACACTTTGAATATAAGGAAGATAATGAATTGTGTACAAAACTTCTTTTGAAGGAAATCCGAGAGAATTATATCAACTATAATATCACAAACAGTAAAAGAAGCAAATGGAAAACTAGACTCAGAATGTGAATTAGTAAAGAACAAGTAAGAAAAGGACCTGTTTTTTCATACAGGAATAACAGGAACAGTGCTTTGGAGAAAACATTTTCAGACTGAAAAGGATTGCTGTTACGAATCCTTTGATCAATCTTTAAATATAAAGAAGATGATGAAACTTGTACAGAAAGTTCCATTGGAGCAAATGGGAGAGAATTTACATCAATTACAATGATCTGAAATGCAAGGGAAACAAAGGTAAACATAGACTGAATACAATGGGAAATAGAGAAGAACAAATATCCAAAATAATGGAATTTTCAGTAGGAAATAACTAGAAGATTTCTCTACCCAGTCACCCTTTCCACTGAATAGGACTGTTGTTAAGAACCTTTTCGTAGAGTTTGAATATAAGGAAGATAATGAATTGTGTACAAAACTTCTTTTGAAGGAAATCCGAGAGAATTGATATCAACTATAATATCACAAACAGTAAAAGAAGCAAATGGAAAACTAGACTCAGAATGTGAATTAGCAAAGAACAAGTAAGAAAAGGAACTGTTTTTTCATACAGGAATAACAGGAACAGTGCTTTGGACAAAACAGTTTCAGACTGAAAAGGATTGCTGTGACGAATCCTTTGATCAATCTTTAAATATAAAGAAGATGATGGAACTTGTACAGAAAGTTCCATTGGAGCAAATGGGAGAGAATTTACATCAATTACAATGATCTGAAATGCAAGGGAAACAAAGGTAAACATAGACTGAATACAATGGGAAATAGAGAAGAACAAATATCCAAAATAATGGAATTTTCAGTAGGAAATAACTTGAAGATTTCTGTACCCAGTCACCCTTTCCACTGAATAGGAATGTTGTTAAGCACCCTTTCGTACACTTTGAATATAAGGAAGATAATGAATTGTGTACAAAACTTCTTTTGAAGGAAATCAGAGAGAATTGATATCAACTATAATATCACAAACAGTAAAAGAAGCAAATGGAAAACTAGACTCAGAATGTGAATTAGTAAAGAACAAGTAATAAAAGGAACTGTTTTTTCATACAGGAATAACAGGAACAGTGCTTTGGACAAAACATTTTCAGACTGAAAAGGATTGCTGTTACGAATCCTTTGATCAATCTTTAAATATAAAGAAGATTATGCAACTTGTACAGAAAGTTCCATTGGAGCAAATGGGAGAGAATTTACATCAATTACAATGATCTGAAATGCAAGGGAAACAAAGGGAAAACTAGACTCAATACAATGGGAAATAGAGAAGAACAAATATCCAAAATAATGGAATTTTCAATAGGAAATAACTGGAAGATTTCTCTACCCAGTCACCCTTTCCACTGAATAGGACTGTTGTTAAGAACCCTTTCGTACAGTTTGAATATAAGGAAGAAAATGAATTGTGTACAAAACTTCTTTTGAAGGAAATCCTAGAGAATTGATATCAACTATAATATCACAAACAGTAAAAGAAGCAAATGGAAAACTAGACTCAGAATGTGAATTAGTAAAGAACAAGTAAGAAAAGGAACTGTTTTTTCATACAGGAATAACAGGAACAGTGCTTTGGACAAAACATTTTCAGACTGAAAAGGATTGCTGTTACGAATCCTTTGATCAATCTTTAAATATAAAGAAGATTATGCAACTTGTACAGAAAGTTCCATTGGAGCAAATGGGAGAGAATTTACATCAATCACAATGATCTGAAATGCAAGGGAAACAAAGGGAAAACTAGACTCAATACAATGGGAAATAGAGAAGAACAAATATCCAAAATAATGGAATTTTCAGTAGGAAATAACTTGAAGATTTCTCTACCCAGTCACCCTTTCCACTGAATAGGACTGTTGTTAAGAACCCTTTCGTACACTTTGAATATAAGGAAGATAATGAATTGTGTACAAAACTTCTTTTGAAGGAAATCAGAGAGAATTATATCAACTATAATATCACAAACAGTAAAAGAAGCAAATGGAAAACTAGAATCAGAATGTGAATTAGCAAAGAACAAGTAAGAAAAGGAACTGTTTTTTCATACAGGAATAACAGGAACAGTGCTTTGGACAAAACATTTTCAGACTGAAAAGGATTGCTGTTACGAATCCTTTGATCAATCTTTAAATATAAAGAAGATTATGCAACTTGTACAGAAAGTTCCATTGGAGCAAATGGGAGAGAATTTACATCAATTACAATGATCTGAAATGCAAGGGAAACAAAGGTAAACATAGACTGAATACAATGGGAAATAGAGAAGAACAAATATCCAAAATAATGGAATTTTCAGTAGGAAATAACTAGAAGATTTCGCTACCCAGTCACCCTTTCCACTGAATAGGACTGTTGTTAAGAACCCTTTCGTACAGTTTGAATACAAGGAAAATAATGAATTGTGTACAAAACTTCTTTTGAAGGAAATCCGAGAGAATTGATATCAACTATAATATCACAAACAGTAAAAGAAGCAAATGGAAAACTAGACTCAGAATGTGAATTAGCAAAGAACAAGTAAGAAAAGGAACTGTTTTTTCATACAGGAATAACAGGAACAGTGCTTTGGACAAAACATTTTCAGACTGAAAAGGATTGCTGTTACGAATCCTTTGATCAATCTTTAAATATAAAGAAGATGATGCAACTTGTACAGAAAGTTCCATTGGAGCAAATGGGAGAGAATTTACATCAATTACAATGATCTGAAATGCAAGGGAAACCAAGGTAAACCTAGACTGAATACAATGGGAAATAGAGAAGAACAAATATCCAAAATAATGGAATTTTCAGTAGGAAATAACTAGAAGATTTCTGTACCCAGTCACCCTTTCCACTGAATAGGACTGTTGTTAAGAACCCTTTCGTACACTTTGAATATAAGGAAGATAATGAATTGTGTACAAAACTTCTTTTGAAGGAAATCCGAGAGAATTATATCAACTATAATATCACAAACAGTAAAAGAAGCAAATGGAAAACTAGACTCAGAATGTGAATTAGTAAAGAACAAGTAAGAAAAGGACCTGTTTTTTCATACAGGAATAACAGGAACAGTGCTTTGGAGAAAACATTTTCAGACTGAAAAGGATTGCTGTTACGAATCCTTTGATCAATCTTTAAATATAAAGAAGATGATGAAACTTGTACAGAAAGTTCCATTGGAGCAAATGGGAGAGAATTTACATCAATTACAATGATCTGAAATGCAAGGGAAACAAAGGTAAACATAGACTGAATACAATGGGAAATAGAGAAGAACAAATATCCAAAATAATGGAATTTTCAGTAGGAAATAACTAGAAGATTTCTCTACCCAGTCACCCTTTCCACTGAATAGGACTGTTGTTAAGAACCTTTTCGTAGAGTTTGAATATAAGGAAGATAATGAATTGTGTACAAAACTTCTTTTGAAGGAAATCCGAGAGAATTGATATCAACTATAATATCACAAACAGTAAAAGAAGCAAATGGAAAACTAGACTCAGAATGTGAATTAGCAAAGAACAAGTAAGAAAAGGAACTGTTTTTTCATACAGGAATAACAGGAACAGTGCTTTGGACAAAACAGTTTCAGACTGAAAAGGATTGCTGTGACGAATCCTTTGATCAATCTTTAAATATAAAGAAGATGATGGAACTTGTACAGAAAGTTCCATTGGAGCAAATGGGAGAGAATTTACATCAATTACAATGATCTGAAATGCAAGGGAAACAAAGGTAAACATAGACTGAATACAATGGGAAATAGAGAAGAACAAATATCCAAAATAATGGAATTTTCAGTAGGAAATAACTTGAAGATTTCTGTACCCATTCACCCTTTCCACTGAATAGGAATGTTGTTAAGCACCCTTTCGTACACTTTGAATATAAGGAAGATAATGAATTGTGTACAAAACTTCTTTTGAAGGAAATCAGAGAGAATTGATATCAACTATAATATCACAAACAGTAAAAGAAGCAAATGGAAAACTAGACTCAGAATGTGAATTAGTAAAGAACAAGTAAGAAAAGGAACTGTTTTTTCATACAGGAATAACAGGAACAGTGCTTTGGACAAAACATTTTCAGACTGAAAAGGATTGCTGTTACGAATCCTTTGATCAATCTTTAAATATAAAGAAGATTATGCAACTTGTACAGAAAGTTCCATTGGAGCAAATGGGAGAGAATTTACATCAATTACAATGATCTGAAATGCAAGGGAAACAAAGGGAAAACTAGACTCAATACAATGGGAAATAGAGAAGAACAAATATCCAAAATAATGGAATTTTCAATAGGAAATAACTGGAAGATTTCTCTACCCAGTCACCCTTTCCACTGAATAGGACTGTTGTTAAGAACCCTTTCGTACAGTTTGAATATAAGGAAGAAAATGAATTGTGTACAAAACTTCTTTTGAAGGAAATCCTAGAGAATTGATATCAACTATAATATCACAAACAGTAAAAGAAGCAAATGGAAAACTAGACTCAGAATGTGAATTAGTAAAGAACAAGTAAGAAAAGGAACTGTTTTTTCATACAGGAATAACAGGAACAGTGCTTTGGACAAAACATTTTCAGACTGAAAAGGATTGCTGTTACGAATCCTTTGATCAATCTTTAAATATAAAGAAGATTATGCAACTTGTACAGAAAGTTCCATTGGAGCAAATGGGAGAGAATTTACATCAATCACAATGATCTGAAATGCAAGGGAAACAAAGGGAAAACTAGACTCAATACAATGGGAAATAGAGAAGAACAAATATCCAAAATAATGGAATTTTCAGTAGGAAATAACTTGAAGATTTCTCTACCCAGTCACCCTTTCCACTGAATAGGACTGTTGTTAAGAACCCTTTCGTACACTTTGAATATAAGGAAGATAATGAATTGTGTACAAAACTTCTTTTGAAGGAAATCAGAGAGAATTATATCAACTATAATATCACAAACAGTAAAAGAAGCAAATGGAAAACTAGAATCAGAATGTGAATTAGCAAAGAACAAGTAAGAAAAGGAACTGTTTTTTCATACAGGAATAACAGGAACAGTGCTTTGGACAAAACATTTTCAGACTGAAAAGGATTGCTGTTACGAATCCTTTGATCAATCTTTAAATATAAAGAAGATTATGCAACTTGTACAGAAAGTTCCATTGGAGCAAATGGGAGAGAATTTACATCAATTACAATGATCTGAAATGCAAGGGAAACAAAGGTAAACATAGACTGAATACAATGGGAAATAGAGAAGAACAAATATCCAAAATAATGGAATTTTCAGTAGGAAATAACTAGAAGATTTCGCTACCCAGTCACCCTTTCCACTGAATAGGACTGTTGTTAAGAACCCTTTCGTACAGTTTGAATACAAGGAAAATAATGAATTGTGTACAAAACTTCTTTTGAAGGAAATCCGAGAGAATTGATATCAACTATAATATCACAAACAGTAAAAGAAGCAAATGGAAAACTAGACTCAGAATGTGAATTAGCAAAGAACAAGTAAGAAAAGGAACTGTTTTTTCATACAGGAATAACAGGAACAGTGCTTTGGACAAAACATTTTCAGACTGAAAAGGATTGCTGTTACGAATCCTTTGATCAATCTTTAAATATAAAGAAGATGATGCAACTTGTACAGAAAGTTCCATTGGAGCAAATGGGAGAGAATTTACATCAATTACAATGATCTGAAATGCAAGGGAAACCAAGGTAAACCTAGACTGAATACAATGGGAAATAGAGAAGAACAAATATCCAAAATAATCGAATTTTCAGTAGGAAATAACTTGAAGATTTCTCTACCCAGTCACCCTTTCCACTGAATAGGACTGTTGTTAAGAACCCTTTCGTACAGTTTGAATATAAGGAAGATAATGAATTGTGTACAATACTTCTTTTGAAGGAAATCAGAGAGAATTGATATCAACTATAATATCACAAACAGTAAAAGAAGCAAATGGAAAACTAGACTCAGAATGTGAATTAGCAAAGAACAAGTAAGAAAAGGAACTGTTTTTTCATACAGGAATAACAGGAACAGTGCTTTGGACAAAACATTTTCAGACTGAAAAGGATTGCTGTTACGAATCCTTTGATCAATCTTTAAATATAAAGAAGATGATGCAACTTGTACAGAAAGTTCCATTGGAGCAAATGGGAGAGAATTTACATCAATTACAATGATCTGAAATGCAAGGGAAACCAAGGTAAACATAGACTGAATACAATGGGAAATAGAGAAGAACAAATATCCAAAATAATGGAATTTTCAGTAGGAAATAACTTGAAGATTTCTCTACCCAGTCACCCTTTCCACTGAATAGGACTGTTGTTAAGCACCCTTTCGTACACTTTGAATATAAGGAAGATAATGAATTGTGTACAAAACTTCTTTTGAAGGAAATCAGAGAGAATTGATATCAACTATAATATCACAAACAGTAAAAGAAGCAAATGGAAAACTAGACTCAGAATGTGAATTAGTAAAGAACAAGTAAGAAAAGGAACTGTTTTTTCATACAGGAATAACAGGAACAGTGCTTTGGACAAAACATTTTCAGACTGAAAAGGATTGCTGTTACGAATCCTTTGATCAATCTTTAAATATAAAGAAGATTATGCAACTTGTACAGAAAGTTCCATTGGAGCAAATGGGAGAGAATTTACATCAATTACAATGATCTGAAATGCAAGGGAAACAAAGGGAAACCTAGACTGAATACAATGGGAAATAGAGAAGAACAAATATCCAAAATAATGGAATTTTCAGTAGGAAATAACTAGAAGATTTCTGTACCCAGTCACCCTTTCCACTGAATAGGACTGTTGTTAAGAACCCTTTCGTACACTTTGAATATAAGGAAGATAATGAATTGTGTACAAAACTTCTTTTGAAGGAAATCCGAGAGAATTATATCAACTATAATATCACAAACAGTAAAAGAAGCAAATGGAAAACTAGACTCAGAATGTGAATTAGTAAAGAACAAGTAAGAAAAGGACCTGTTTTTTCATACAGGAATAACAGGAACAGTGCTTTGGAGAAAACATTTTCAGACTGAAAAGGATTGCTGTTACGAATCCTTTGATCAATCTTTAAATATAAAGAAGATGATGAAACTTGTACAGAAAGTTCCATTGGAGCAAATGGGAGAGAATTTACATCAATTACAATGATCTGAAATGCAAGGGAAACAAAGGTAAACATAGACTGAATACAATGGGAAATAGAGAAGAACAAATATCCAAAATAATGGAATTTTCAGTAGGAAATAACTAGAAGATTTCTCTACCCAGTCACCCTTTCCACTGAATAGGACTGTTGTTAAGAACCTTTTCGTAGAGTTTGAATATAAGGAAGATAATGAATTGTGTACAAAACTTCTTTTGAAGGAAATCCGAGAGAATTGATATCAACTATAATATCACAAACAGTAAAAGAAGCAAATGGAAAACTAGACTCAGAATGTGAATTAGCAAAGAACAAGTAAGAAAAGGAACTGTTTTTTCATACAGGAATAACAGGAACAGTGCTTTGGACAAAACAGTTTCAGACTGAAAAGGATTGCTGTGACGAATCCTTTGATCAATCTTTAAATATAAAGAAGATGATGGAACTTGTACAGAAAGTTCCATTGGAGCAAATGGGAGAGAATTTACATCAATTACAATGATCTGAAATGCAAGGGAAACAAAGGTAAACATAGACTGAATACAATGGGAAATAGAGAAGAACAAATATCCAAAATAATGGAATTTTCAGTAGGAAATAACTTGAAGATTTCTGTACCCAGTCACCCTTTCCACTGAATAGGAATGTTGTTAAGCACCCTTTCGTACACTTTGAATATAAGGAAGATAATGAATTGTGTACAAAACTTCTTTTGAAGGAAATCAGAGAGAATTGATATCAACTATAATATCACAAACAGTAAAAGAAGCAAATGGAAAACTAGACTCAGAATGTGAATTAGTAAAGAACAAGTAAGAAAAGGAACTGTTTTTTCATACAGGAATAACAGGAACAGTGCTTTGGACAAAACATTTTCAGACTGAAAAGGATTGCTGTTACGAATCCTTTGATCAATCTTTAAATATAAAGAAGATTATGCAACTTGTACAGAAAGTTCCATTGGAGCAAATGGGAGAGAATTTACATCAATTACAATGATCTGAAATGCAAGGGAAACAAAGGGAAAACTAGACTCAATACAATGGGAAATAGAGAAGAACAAATATCCAAAATAATGGAATTTTCAATAGGAAATAACTGGAAGATTTCTCTACCCAGTCACCCTTTCCACTGAATAGGACTGTTGTTAAGAACCCTTTCGTACAGTTTGAATATAAGGAAGAAAATGAATTGTGTACAAAACTTCTTTTGAAGGAAATCCTAGAGAATTGATATCAACTATAATATCACAAACAGTAAAAGAAGCAAATGGAAAACTAGACTCAGAATGTGAATTAGTAAAGAACAAGTAAGAAAAGGAACTGTTTTTTCATACAGGAATAACAGGAACAGTGCTTTGGACAAAACATTTTCAGCCTGAAAAGGATTGCTGTTACGAATCCTTTGATCAATCTTTAAATATAAAGAAGATTATGCAACTTGTACAGAAAGTTCCATTGGAGCAAATGGGAGAGAATTTACATCAATCACAATGATCTGAAATGCAAGGGAAACAAAGGGAAAACTAGACTCAATACAATGGGAAATAGAGAAGAACAAATATCCAAAATAATGGAATTTTCAGTAGGAAATAACTTGAAGATTTCTCTACCCAGTCACCCTTTCCACTGAATAGGACTGTTGTTAAGAACCATTTCGTACAGTTTGAATATAACGAAGATAATGAATTGTGTACAAAACTTCTTTTGAAGGAAATCCGTGAGAATTGATATCAACTATAATATCACAAACAGTAAAAGAAGCAAATGGAAAACTAGACTCAGAATGTGAATTAGTAAAAAACAAGTAAGAAAAGGAACTGTTTTTTCATACAGGAATAACAGGAGCAGTGCTTTGGACAAAACATTTTGAGACTGAAAAGGATTGCTGTTACGAATCCTTTGATCAATCTTTAAATATAAAGAAGATGATGCAACTTGTACAGAAAGTTCCATTGGAGCAAATGGGAGAGAATTTACATCAATTACAAGGATCTGAAATGCAAGGGAAACAAAGATAAACCTAGACTGAATACAATGGGAAATAGAGAAGAACAAATATCCAAAATAATGGAATTTTCAGTAGGAAATAACTTGAAGATTTCTCTACCCAGTCACCCTTTCCACTGAATAGGACTGTTGTTAAGAACCCTTTTGTACAGTTTGAATATAAGGAAGATAATGAATTGTGTACAAAACTTCTTTGGAAGAAAATCTGAGAGAATTGATATCAACTATAATATCACAAACAGTAAAAGAAGCAAATGGAAAACTAGACGCAGAATGTGAATTAGTAAAGAACAAGTAAGAAAAGGAACTGTTTTTTCATACAGGAATAACAGGAACAGGGCTTTGGACAAAACATTTTCAGACTGAAAAGGATTGCTGTTACGAATCCTTTGATCAATCTTTAAATATAAAGAAGATTATGCAACTTGTACAGAAAGTTCCATTGGAGCAAATGGGAGAGAATTTACATCAATTACAATGATCTGAAATGCAAGGGAAACAAAGGGAAACCTAGACTCAATACAATGGGAAATAGAGAAGAACAAATATCCAAAATAATGGAATTTTCAGTAGGAAATAACTTGAAGATTTCTCTACCCAGTCACCCTTTCCACTGAATAGGACTCTTGTTAAGAACCCTTTCGTACAGTTTGAATATAAGGAAGATAATGAATTGTGTACAAAACTTCTTTTGAAGAAAATCCGAGAGAATTGATATCAACTATAATATCACAAACAGTAAAAGAAGCAAATGGAAAACTAGACTCAGAATTTGAATTAGTAAAGAACAAGTAAGAAAAGGAATTGTTTTTTCATACAGGAATAACAGGAACAGTGCTTTGGACAAAACATTTTCAGACTGAAAAGGATTGCTGTTACGAATCCTTTGATCAATCTTTAAATATAAAGAAGATTATGCAACTTGTACAGAAAGTTCCATTGGAGCAAATGGGAGAGAATTTCCATCAATTACAATGATCTGAAATGCAAGGGAAGCATAGGGAAACCTAGACTGAATACAATTTGAAATAGAGAAGAACAAATATCCAAAATAATGGAATTTTCAGTAGGAAATAACTAGAAGATTTCTGTACCCAGTCACCCTTTCCACTGAATAGGACTGTTGTTAAGAACCCTTTCGTACACTTTGAATATAAGGAAGATAATGAATTGTGTACAAAACTTCTTTTGAAGGAAATCCGAGAGAATTATATCAACTATAATATCACAAACAGTAAAAGAAGCAAATGGAAAACTAGACTCAGAATGTGAATTAGTAAAGAACAAGTAAGAAAAGGACCTGTTTTTTCATACAGGAATAACAGGAACAGTGCTTTGGAGAAAACATTTTCAGACTGAAAAGGATTGCTGTTACGAATCCTTTGATCAATCTTTAAATATAAAGAAGATGATGAAACTTGTACAGAAAGTTCCATTGGAGCAAATGGGAGAGAATTTACATCAATTACAATGATCTGAAATGCAAGGGAAACAAAGGTAAACATAGACTGAATACAATGGGAAATAGAGAAGAACAAATATCCAAAATAATCGAATTTTCAGTAGGAAATAACTTGAAGATTTCTCTACCCAGTCACCCTTTCCACTGAATAGGACTGTTGTTAAGAACCTTTTCGTAGAGTTTGAATATAAGGAAGATAATGAATTGTGTACAAAACTTCTTTTGAAGGAAATCCGAGAGAATTGATATCAACTATAATATCACAAACAGTAAAAGAAGCAAATGGAAAACTAGACTCAGAATGTGAATTAGCAAAGAACAAGTAAGAAAAGGAACTGTTTTTTCATACAGGAATAACAGGAACAGTGCTTTGGACAAAACAGTTTCAGACTGAAAAGGATTGCTGTGACGAATCCTTTGATCAATCTTTAAATATAAAGAAGATGATGGAACTTGTACAGAAAGTTCCATTGGAGCAAATGGGAGAGAATTTACATCAATTACAATGATCTGAAATGCAAGGGAAACAAAGGTAAACATAGACTGAATACAATGGGAAATAGAGAAGAACAAATATCCAAAATAATGGAATTTTCAGTAGGAAATAACTTGAAGATTTCTGTACCCAGTCACCCTTTCCACTGAATAGGAATGTTGTTAAGCACCCTTTCGTACACTTTGAATATAAGGAAGATAATGAATTGTGTACAAAACTTCTTTTGAAGGAAATCAGAGAGAATTGATATCAACTATAATATCACAAACAGTAAAAGAAGCAAATGGAAAACTAGACTCAGAATGTGAATTAGTAAAGAACAAGTAATAAAAGGAACTGTTTTTTCATACAGGAATAACAGGAACAGTGCTTTGGACAAAACATTTTCAGACTGAAAAGGATTGCTGTTACGAATCCTTTGATCAATCTTTAAATATAAAGAAGATTATGCAACTTGTACAGAAAGTTCCATTGGAGCAAATGGGAGAGAATTTACATCAATTACAATGATCTGAAATGCAAGGGAAACAAAGGGAAAACTAGACTCAATACAATGGGAAATAGAGAAGAACAAATATCCAAAATAATGGAATTTTCAATAGGAAATAACTGGAAGATTTCTCTACCCAGTCACCCTTTCCACTGAATAGGACTGTTGTTAAGAACCCTTTCGTACAGTTTGAATATAAGGAAGAAAATGAATTGTGTACAAAACTTCTTTTGAAGGAAATCCTAGAGAATTGATATCAACTATAATATCACAAACAGTAAAAGAAGCAAATGGAAAACTAGACTCAGAATGTGAATTAGTAAAGAACAAGTAAGAAAAGGAACTGTTTTTTCATACAGGAATAACAGGAACAGTGCTTTGGACAAAACATTTTCAGACTGAAAAGGATTGCTGTTACGAATCCTTTGATCAATCTTTAAATATAAAGAAGATTATGCAACTTGTACAGAAAGTTCCATTGGAGCAAATGGGAGAGAATTTACATCAATCACAATGATCTGAAATGCAAGGGAAACAAAGGGAAAACTAGACTCAATACAATGGGAAATAGAGAAGAACAAATATCCAAAATAATGGAATTTTCAGTAGGAAATAACTTGAAGATTTCTCTACCCAGTCACCCTTTCCACTGAATAGGACTGTTGTTAAGAACCCTTTCGTACACTTTGAATATAAGGAAGATAATGAATTGTGTACAAAACTTCTTTTGAAGGAAATCAGAGAGAATTATATCAACTATAATATCACAAACAGTAAAAGAAGCAAATGGAAAACTAGAATCAGAATGTGAATTAGCAAAGAACAAGTAAGAAAAGGAACTGTTTTTTCATACAGGAATAACAGGAACAGTGCTTTGGACAAAACATTTTCAGACTGAAAAGGATTGCTGTTACGAATCCTTTGATCAATCTTTAAATATAAAGAAGATTATGCAACTTGTACAGAAAGTTCCATTGGAGCAAATGGGAGAGAATTTACATCAATTACAATGATCTGAAATGCAAGGGAAACAAAGGTAAACATAGACTGAATACAATGGGAAATAGAGAAGAACAAATATCCAAAATAATGGAATTTTCAGTAGGAAATAACTAGAAGATTTCGCTACCCAGTCACCCTTTCCACTGAATAGGACTGTTGTTAAGAACCCTTTCGTACAGTTTGAATACAAGGAAAATAATGAATTGTGTACAAAACTTCTTTTGAAGGAAATCCGAGAGAATTGATATCAACTATAATATCACAAACAGTAAAAGAAGCAAATGGAAAACTAGACTCAGAATGTGAATTAGCAAAGAACAAGTAAGAAAAGGAACTGTTTTTTCATACAGGAATAACAGGAACAGTGCTTTGGACAAAACATTTTCAGACTGAAAAGGATTGCTGTTACGAATCCTTTGATCAATCTTTAAATATAAAGAAGATGATGCAACTTGTACAGAAAGTTCCATTGGAGCAAATGGGAGAGAATTTACATCAATTACAATGATCTGAAATGCAAGGGAAACCAAGGTAAACATAGACTGAATACAATGGGAAATAGAGAAGAACAAATATCCAAAATAATGGAATTTTCAGTAGGAAATAACTTGAAGATTTCTCTACCCAGTCACCCTTTCCACTGAATAGGACTGTTGTTAAGCACCCTTTCGTACACTTTGAATATAAGGAAGATAATGAATTGTGTACAAAACTTCTTTTGAAGGAAATCAGAGAGAATTGATATCAACTATAATATCACAAACAGTAAAAGAAGCAAATGGAAAACTAGACTCAGAATGTGAATTAGTAAAGAACAAGTAAGAAAAGGAACTGTTTTTTCATACAGGAATAACAGGAACAGTGCTTTGGACAAAACATTTTCAGACTGAAAAGGATTGCTGTTACGAATCCTTTGATCAATCTTTAAATATAAAGAAGATTATGCAACTTGTACAGAAAGTTCCATTGGAGCAAATGGGAGAGAATTTACATCAATTACAATGATCTGAAATGCAAGGGAAACAAAGGGAAACCTAGACTGAATACAATGGGAAATAGAGAAGAACAAATATCCAAAATAATGGAATTTTCAGTAGGAAATAACTAGAAGATTTCTGTACCCAGTCACCCTTTCCACTGAATAGGACTGTTGTTAAGAACCCTTTCGTACACTTTGAATATAAGGAAGATAATGAATTGTGTACAAAACTTCTTTTGAAGGAAATCCGAGAGAATTATATCAACTATAATATCACAAACAGTAAAAGAAGCAAATGGAAAACTAGACTCAGAATGTGAATTAGTAAAGAACAAGTAAGAAAAGGAACTGTTTTTTCATACAGGAATAACAGGAACAGTGCTTTGGACAAAACATTTTCAGCCTGAAAAGGATTGCTGTTACGAATCCTTTGATCAATCTTTAAATATAAAGAAGATTATGCAACTTGTACAGAAAGTTCCATTGGAGCAAATGGGAGAGAATTTACATCAATCACAATGATCTGAAATGCAAGGGAAACAAAGGGAAAACTAGACTCAATACAATGGGAAATAGAGAAGAACAAATATCCAAAATAATGGAATTTTCAGTAGGAAATAACTTGAAGATTTCTCTACCCAGTCACCCTTTCCACTGAATAGGACTGTTGTTAAGAACCATTTCGTACAGTTTGAATATAACGAAGATAATGAATTGTGTACAAAACTTCTTTTGAAGGAAATCCGTGAGAATTGATATCAACTATAATATCACAAACAGTAAAAGAAGCAAATGGAAAACTAGACTCAGAATGTGAATTAGTAAAAAACAAGTAAGAAAAGGAACTGTTTTTTCATACAGGAATAACAGGAGCAGTGCTTTGGACAAAACATTTTGAGACTGAAAAGGATTGCTGTTACGAATCCTTTGATCAATCTTTAAATATAAAGAAGATGATGCAACTTGTACAGAAAGTTCCATTGGAGCAAATGGGAGAGAATTTACATCAATTACAAGGATCTGAAATGCAAGGGAAACAAAGATAAACCTAGACTGAATACAATGGGAAATAGAGAAGAACAAATATCCAAAATAATGGAATTTTCAGTAGGAAATAACTTGAAGATTTCTCTACCCAGTCACCCTTTCCACTGAATAGGACTGTTGTTAAGAACCCTTTTGTACAGTTTGAATATAAGGAAGATAATGAATTGTGTACAAAACTTCTTTGGAAGAAAATCTGAGAGAATTGATATCAACTATAATATCACAAACAGTAAAAGAAGCAAATGGAAAACTAGACGCAGAATGTGAATTAGTAAAGAACAAGTAAGAAAAGGAACTGTTTTTTCATACAGGAATAACAGGAACAGGGCTTTGGACAAAACATTTTCAGACTGAAAAGGATTGCTGTTACGAATCCTTTGATCAATCTTTAAATATAAAGAAGATTATGCAACTTGTACAGAAAGTTCCATTGGAGCAAATGGGAGAGAATTTACATCAATTACAATGATCTGAAATGCAAGGGAAACAAAGGGAAACCTAGACTCAATACAATGGGAAATAGAGAAGAACAAATATCCAAAATAATGGAATTTTCAGTAGGAAATAACTTGAAGATTTCTCTACCCAGTCACCCTTTCCACTGAATAGGACTCTTGTTAAGAACCCTTTCGTACAGTTTGAATATAAGGAAGATAATGAATTGTGTACAAAACTTCTTTTGAAGAAAATCCGAGAGAATTGATATCAACTATAATATCACAAACAGTAAAAGAAGCAAATGGAAAACTAGACTCAGAATTTGAATTAGTAAAGAACAAGTAAGAAAAGGAATTGTTTTTTCATACAGGAATAACAGGAACAGTGCTTTGGACAAAACATTTTCAGACTGAAAAGGATTGCTGTTACGAATCCTTTGATCAATCTTTAAATATAAAGAAGATTATGCAACTTGTACAGAAAGTTCCATTGGAGCAAATGGGAGAGAATTTCCATCAATTACAATGATCTGAAATGCAAGGGAAGCATAGGGAAACCTAGACTGAATACAATTTGAAATAGAGAAGAACAAATATCCAAAATAATGGAATTTTCAGTAGGAAATAACTAGAAGATTTCTGTACCCAGTCACCCTTTCCACTGAATAGGACTGTTGTTAAGAACCCTTTCGTACACTTTGAATATAAGGAAGATAATGAATTGTGTACAAAACTTCTTTTGAAGGAAATCCGAGAGAATTATATCAACTATAATATCACAAACAGTAAAAGAAGCAAATGGAAAACTAGACTCAGAATGTGAATTAGTAAAGAACAAGTAAGAAAAGGACCTGTTTTTTCATACAGGAATAACAGGAACAGTGCTTTGGAGAAAACATTTTCAGACTGAAAAGGATTGCTGTTACGAATCCTTTGATCAATCTTTAAATATAAAGAAGATGATGAAACTTGTACAGAAAGTTCCATTGGAGCAAATGGGAGAGAATTTACATCAATTACAATGATCTGAAATGCAAGGGAAACAAAGGTAAACATAGACTGAATACAATGGGAAATAGAGAAGAACAAATATCCAAAATAATCGAATTTTCAGTAGGAAATAACTTGAAGATTTCTCTACCCAGTCACCCTTTCCACTTAATAGGACTGTTGTTAAGAACCCTTTCGTACAGTTTGAATATAAGGAAGATAATGAATTGTGTACAAAACTTCTTTTGAAGGAAATCAGAGAGAATTGATATCAACTATAATATCACAAACAGTAAAAGAAGCAAATGGAAAACCAGACTCAGAATGTGAATTAGCAAAGAACAAGTAAGAAAAGGAACTGTTTTTTCATACAGGAATAACAGGAACAGTGCTTTGGACAAAACATTTTCAGACTGAAAAGGATTGCTGTTACGAATCCTTTGATCAATCTTTAAATATAAAGAAGATTATGCAACTTGTACAGAAAGTTCCATTGGAGCAAATGGGAGAGAATTTACATCAATTACAATGATCTGAAATGCAAGGGAAACCAAGGTAAACATAGACTGAATACAATGGGAAATAGAGAAGAACAAATATCCAAAATAATGGAATTTTCAGTAGGAAATAACTTGAAGATTTCTGTACCCAGTCACCCTTTCCACTGAATAGGACTGTTGTTAAGCACCCTTTCGTACACTTTGAATATAAGGAAGATAATGAATTGTGTACAAAACTTCTTTTGAAGGAAATCCGAGAGAATTATATCAACTATAATATCACAAACAGTAAAAGAAGCAAATGGAAAACTAGACTCAGAATGTGAATTAGTAAAGAACAAGTAAGAAAAGGACCTGTTTTTTCATACAGGAATAACAGGAACAGTGCTTTGGAGAAAACATTTTCAGACTGAAAAGGATTGCTGTTACGAATCCTTTGATCAATCTTTAAATATAAAGAAGATGATGAAACTTGTACAGAAAGTTCCATTGGAGCAAATGGGAGAGAATTTACATCAATTACAATGATCTGAAATGCAAGGGAAACAAAGGTAAACATAGACTGAATACAATGGGAAATAGAGAAGAACAAATATCCAAAATAATGGAATTTTCAGTAGGAAATAACTAGAAGATTTCTCTACCCAGTCACCCTTTCCACTGAATAGGACTGTTGTTAAGAACCTTTTCGTAGAGTTTGAATATAAGGAAGATAATGAATTGTGTACAAAACTTCTTTTGAAGGAAATCCGAGAGAATTGATATCAACTATAATATCACAAACAGTAAAAGAAGCAAATGGAAAACTAGACTCAGAATGTGAATTAGCAAAGAACAAGTAAGAAAAGGAACTGTTTTTTCATACAGGAATAACAGGAACAGTGCTTTGGACAAAACAGTTTCAGACTGAAAAGGATTGCTGTGACGAATCCTTTGATCAATCTTTAAATATAAAGAAGATGATGGAACTTGTACAGAAAGTTCCATTGGAGCAAATGGGAGAGAATTTACATCAATTACAATGATCTGAAATGCAAGGGAAACAAAGGTAAACATAGACTGAATACAATGGGAAATAGAGAAGAACAAATATCCAAAATAATGGAATTTTCAGTAGGAAATAACTTGAAGATTTCTCTACCCAGTCACCCTTTCCACTGAATAGGACTGTTGTTAAGAACCCTTTCGTACAGTTTGAATATAAGGAAGAAAATGAATTGTGTACAAAACTTCTTTTGAAGGAAATCCTAGAGAATTGATATCAACTATAATATCACAAACAGTAAAAGAAGCAAATGGAAAACTAGACTCAGAATGTGAATTAGTAAAGAACAAGTAAGAAAAGGAACTGTTTTTTCATACAGGAATAACAGGAACAGTGCTTTGGACAAAACATTTTCAGCCTGAAAAGGATTGCTGTTACGAATCCTTTGATCAATCTTTAAATATAAAGAAGATTATGCAACTTGTACAGAAAGTTCCATTGGAGCAAATGGGAGAGAATTTACATCAATCACAATGATCTGAAATGCAAGGGAAACAAAGGGAAAACTAGACTCAATACAATGGGAAATAGAGAAGAACAAATATCCAAAATAATGGAATTTTCAGTAGGAAATAACTTGAAGATTTCTCTACCCAGTCACCCTTTCCACTGAATAGGACTGTTGTTAAGAACCATTTCGTACAGTTTGAATATAACGAAGATAATGAATTGTGTACAAAACTTCTTTTGAAGGAAATCCGTGAGAATTGATATCAACTATAATATCACAAACAGTAAAAGAAGCAAATGGAAAAGTAGACTCAGAATGTGAATTAGTAAAAAACAAGTAAGAAAAGGAACTGTTTTTTCATACAGGAATAACAGGAGCAGTGCTTTGGACAAAACATTTTGAGACTGAAAAGGATTGCTGTTACGAATCCTTTGATCAATCTTTAAATATAAAGAAGATGATGCAACTTGTACAGAAAGTTCCATTGGAGCAAATGGGAGAGAATTTACATCAATTACAAGGATCTGAAATGCAAGGGAAACAAAGATAAACCTAGACTGAATACAATGGGAAATAGAGAAGAACAAATATCCAAAATAATGGAATTTTCAGTAGGAAATAACTTGAAGATTTCTCTACCCAGTCACCCTTTCCACTGAATAGGACTGTTGTTAAGAACCCTTTTGTACAGTTTGAATATAAGGAAGATAATGAATTGTGTACAAAACTTCTTTGGAAGAAAATCTGAGAGAATTGATATCAACTATAATATCACAAACAGTAAAAGAAGCAAATGGAAAACTAGACGCAGAATGTGAATTAGTAAAGAACAAGTAAGAAAAGGAACTGTTTTTTCATACAGGAATAACAGGAACAGGGCTTTGGACAAAACATTTTCAGACTGAAAAGGATTGCTGTTACGAATCCTTTGATCAATCTTTAAATATAAAGAAGATTATGCAACTTGTACAGAAAGTTCCATTGGAGCAAATGGGAGAGAATTTACATCAATTACAATGATCTGAAATGCAAGGGAAACAAAGGGAAACCTAGACTCAATACAATGGGAAATAGAGAAGAACAAATATCCAAAATAATGGAATTTTCAGTAGGAAATAACTTGAAGATTTCTCTACCCAGTCACCCTTTCCACTGAATAGGACTCTTGTTAAGAACCCTTTCGTACAGTTTGAATATAAGGAAGATAATGAATTGTGTACAAAACTTCTTTTGAAGAAAATCCGAGAGAATTATATCAACTATAATATCACAAACAGTAAAAGAAGCAAATGGAAAACTAGACTCAGAATGTGAATTAGTAAAGAACAAGTAAGAAAAGGACCTGTTTTTTCATACAGGAATAACAGGAACAGTGCTTTGGAGAAAACATTTTCAGACTGAAAAGGATTGCTGTTACGAATCCTTTGATCAATCTTTAAATATAAAGAAGATGATGAAACTTGTACAGAAAGTTCCATTGGAGCAAATGGGAGAGAATTTACATCAATTACAATGATCTGAAATGCAAGGGAAACAAAGGTAAACATAGACTGAATACAATGGGAAATAGAGAAGAACAAATATCCAAAATAATCGAATTTTCAGTAGGAAATAACTTGAAGATTTCTCTACCCAGTCACCCTTTCCACTTAATAGGACTGTTGTTAAGAACCCTTTCGTACAGTTTGAATATAAGGAAGATAATGAATTGTGTACAAAACTTCTTTTGAAGGAAATCAGAGAGAATTGATATCAACTATAATATCACAAACAGTAAAAGAAGCAAATGGAAAACCAGACTCAGAATGTGAATTAGCAAAGAACAAGTAAGAAAAGGAACTGTTTTTTCATACAGGAATAACAGGAACAGTGCTTTGGACAAAACATTTTCAGACTGAAAAGGATTGCTGTTACGAATCCTTTGATCAATCTTTAAATATAAAGAAGATTATGCAACTTGTACAGAAAGTTCCATTAGAGCAAATGGGAGAGAATTTACATCAATTACAATGATCTGAAATGCAAGGGAAACCAAGGTAAACATAGACTGAATACAATGGGAAATAGAGAAGAACAAATATCCAAAATAATGGAATTTTCAGTAGGAAATAACTTGAAGATTTCTGTACCCAGTCACCCTTTCCACTGAATAGGACTGTTGTTAAGCACCCTTTCGTACACTTTGAATATAAGGAAGATAATGAATTGTGTACAAAACTTCTTTTGAAGGAAATCAGAGAGAATTGATATCAACTATAATATCACAAACAGTAAAAGAAGCAAATGGAAAACTAGACTCAGAATGTGAATTAGTAAAGAACAAGTAAGAAAAGGAACTGTTTTTTCATACAGGAATAACAGGAACAGTGCTTTGGACAAAACATTTTCAGACTGAAAAGGATTGCTGTTACGAATCCTTTGATCAATCTTTAAATATAAAGAAGATTATGCAACTTGTACAGAAAGTTCCATTGGAGCAAATGGGAGAGAATTTACATCAATTACAATGATCTGAAATGCAAGGGAAACAAAGGGAAACCTAGACTGAATACAATGGGAAATAGAGAAGAACAAATATCCAAAATAATGGAATTTTCAGTAGGAAATAACTAGAAGATTTCTGTACCCAGTCACCCTTTCCACTGAATAGGACTGTTGTTAAGAACCCTTTCGTACACTTTGAATATAAGGAAGATAATGAATTGTGTACAAAACTTCTTTTGAAGGAAATCCGAGAGAATTATATCAACTATAATATCACAAACAGTAAAAGAAGCAAATGGAAAACTAGACTCAGAATGTGAATTAGTAAAGAACAAGTAAGAAAAGGACCTGTTTTTTCATACAGGAATAACAGGAACAGTGCTTTGGAGAAAACATTTTCAGACTGAAAAGGATTGCTGTTACGAATCCTTTGATCAATCTTTAAATATAAAGAAGATTATGCAACTTGTACAGAAAGTTCCATTGGAGCAAATGGGAGAGAATTTACATCAATTACAATGATCTGAAATGCAAGGGAATCAAAGGTAAACATAGACTGAATACAATGGGAAATAGAGAAGAACAAATATCCAAAATAATGGAATTTTCAGTAGGAAATAACTAGAAGATTTCTGTACCCAGTCACCCTTTCCACTGAATAGGACTGTTGTTAAGAACCCTTTCGTACACTTTGAATATAAGGAAGATAATGAATTGTGTACAAAACTTCTTTTGAAGGAAATCCGAGAGAATTATATCAACTATAATATCACAAACAGTAAAAGAAGCAAAAGGAAAACTAGACTCAGAATGTGAATTAGTAAAGAACAAGTAAGAAAAGGACCTGTTTTTTCATACAGGAATAACAGGAACAGTGCTTTGGAGAAAACATTTTCAGACTGAAAAGGATTGCTGTTACGAATCCATTGATCAATCTTTAAATATAAAGAAGATGATGAAACTTGTACAGAAAGTTCCATTGGAGCAAATGGGAGAGAATTTACATCAATCACAATGATCTGAAATGCAAGGGAAACAAAGGTAAACCTAGACTGAATACAATGGGAAATAGAGAAGAACAAATATCCAAAATAATGGAATTTTCAGTAGGAAATAACTTGAAGATTTCGCTACCCAGTCACCCTTTCCACTGAATAGGACTGTTGTTAAGAACCCTTTCGTACAGTTTGAATATAAGGAAAATAATGAATTGTGTACAAAACTTCTTTTGAAGCAAATCCGAGAGAATTGATATCAACTATAATATCACAAACAGTAAAAGAAGCAAATGGAAAACTAGACTCAGAATGTGAATTAGCAAAGAACAAGTAAGAAAAGGAACTGTTTTTTCATACAGGAATAACAGGAACAGTGCTTTGGACAAAACATTTTCAGACTGAAAAGGATTGCTGTTACGAATCCTTTGATCAATCTTTAAATATAAAGAAGATGATGCAACTTGTACAGAAAGTTCCATTGGAGCAAATGGGAGAGAATTTACATCAATTACAATGATCTGAAATGCAAGGGAAACCAAGGTAAACATAGACTGAATATAATGGGAAATAGAGAAGAACAAATATCCAAAATAATGGAATTTTCAGTAGGAAATAACTTGAAGATTTCTCTACCCAGTCACCCTTTCCACTGAATAGGACTGTTGTTAAGCACCCTTTCGTACACTTTGAATATAAGGAACATAATGAATTGTGTACAAAACTTCTTTTGAAGGAAATCAGAGAGAATTGATATCAACTATAATATCACAAACAGTAAAAGAAGCAAATGGAAAACTAGACTCAGAATGTGAATTAGTAAAGAACAAGTAAGAAAAGGAACTGTTTTTTCATACAGGAATAACAGGAACAGTGCTTTGGACAAAACATTTTCAGACTGAAAAGGATTGCTGTTACGAATCCTTTGATCAATCTTTAAATATAAAGAAGATTATGCAACTTGTACAGAAAGTTCCATTGGAGCAAATGGGAGAGAATTTACATCAATTACAATGATCTGAAATGCAAGGGAAACAAAGGGAAACCTAGACTCAATACAAGGGGAAATAGAGAAGAACAAATATCCAAAATAATGGAATTTTCAATAGGAAATAACTTGAAGATTTCTCTACCCAGTCACCCTTTCCACTGAATAGGACTGTTGTTAAGAACCCTTTCGTACAGTTTGAATATAAGGAAGATAATGAATTGTGTCCAAAACTTCTTTTGAAGGAAATCCGAGAGAATTGATATCAACTATAATATCACAAACAGTAAAAGAAGCAAATGGAAAACTAGACTCAGAATGTGAATTAGTAAAGAACAAGTAAGAAAAGGAAATGTTTTTTCATACAGGAATAACAGGAACAGTGCTTTGGACAAAACATTTTCAGACTGAAAAGGATTGCTGTTACGAATCCTTTGATCAATCTTTAAATATAAAGAAGATTATGCAACTTGTACAGAAAGTTCCATTGGAGCAAATGGGAGAGAATTTACATCAATTACAATGATCTGAAATGCAAGGGAAACAAAGGGAAACCTAGACTGAATACAATGGGAAATAGAGAAGAACAAATATCCAAAATAATCGAATTTTCAGTAGGAAATAACTTGAAGATTTCTCTACCCAGTCACCCTTTCCACTTAATAGGACTGTTGTTAAGAACCCTTTCGTACAGTTTGAATATAAGGAAGATAATGAATTGTGTACAAAACTTCTTTTGAAGGAAATCAGAGAGAATTGATATCAACTATAATATCACAAACAGTAAAAGAAGCAAATGGAAAACCAGACTCAGAATGTGAATTAGCAAAGAACAAGTAAGAAAAGGAACTGTTTTTTCATACAGGAATAACAGGAACAGTGCTTTGGACAAAACATTTTCAGACTGAAAAGGATTGCTGTTACGAATCCTTTGATCAATCTTTAAATATAAAGAAGATTATGCAACTTGTACAGAAAGTTCCATTGGAGCAAATGGGAGAGAATTTACATCAATTACAATGATCTGAAATGCAAGGGAAACCAAGGTAAACATAGACTGAATACAATGGGAAATAGAGAAGAACAAATATCCAAAATAATGGAATTTTCAGTAGGAAATAACTTGAAGATTTCTGTACCCAGTCACCCTTTCCACTGAATAGGACTGTTGTTAAGCACCCTTTCGTACACTTTGAATATAAGGAAGATAATGAATTGTGTACAAAACTTCTTTTGAAGGAAATCAGAGAGAATTGATATCAACTATAATATCACAAACAGTAAAAGAAGCAAATGGAAAACTAGACTCAGAATGTGAATTAGTAAAGAACAAGTAAGAAAAGGAACTGTTTTTTCATACAGGAATAACAGGAACAGTGCTTTGGACAAAACATTTTCAGACTGAAAAGGATTGCTGTTACGAATCCTTTGATCAATCTTTAAATATAAAGAAGATTATGCAACTTGTACAGAAAGTTCCATTGGAGCAAATGGGAGAGAATTTACATCAATTACAATGATCTGAAATGCAAGGGAAACAAAGGGAAACCTAGACTGAATACAATGGGAAATAGAGAAGAACAAATATCCAAAATAATGGAATTTTCAGTAGGAAATAACTAGAAGATTTCTGTACCCAGTCACCCTTTCCACTGAATAGGACTGTTGTTAAGAACCCTTTCGTACACTTTGAATATAAGGAAGATAATGAATTGTGTACAAAACTTCTTTTGAAGGAAATCCGAGAGAATTATATCAACTATAATATCACAAACAGTAAAAGAAGCAAATGGAAAACTAGACTCAGAATGTGAATTAGTAAAGAACAAGTAAGAAAAGGACCTGTTTTTTCATACAGGAATAACAGGAACAGTGCTTTGGAGGAAACATTTTCAGACTGAAAAGGATTGCTGTTAGGAATCCTTTGATCAATCTTTAAATATAAAGAAGATTATGCAACTTGTACAGAAAGTTCCATTGGAGCAAATGGGAGAGAATTTACATCAATTACAATGATCTGAAATGCAAGGGAAACAAAGGTAAACATAGACTGAATACAATGGGAAATAGAGAAGAACAAATATCCAAAATAATGGAATTTTCAGTAGGAAATAACTAGAAGATTTCTGTACCCAGTCACCCTTTCCACTGAATAGGACTGTTGTTAAGAACCCTTTCGTACACTTTGAATATAAGGAAGATAATGAATTGTGTACAAAACTTCTTTTGAAGGAAATCAGAGAGAATTGATATCAACTATAATATCACAAACAGTAAAAGAAGCAAATGGAAAACTAGACTCAGAATGTGAATTAGCAAAGAACAAGTAAGAAAAGGAACTGTTTTTTCATACAGGAATAACAGGAACAGTGCTTTGGAGAAAACATTTTCAGACTGAAAAGGATTGCTGTTACGAATCCATTGATCAATCTTTAAATATAAAGAAGATGATGAAACTTGTACAGAAAGTTCCATTGGAGCAAATGGGAGAGAATTTACATCAATCACAATGATCTGAAATGCAAGGGAAACAAAGGTAAACCTAGACTGAATACAATGGGAAATAGAGAAGAACAAATATCCAAAATAATGGAATTTTCAGTAGGAAATAACTTGAAGATTTCGCTACCCAGTCACCCTTTCCACTGAATAGGACTGTTGTTAAGAACCCTTTCGTACAGTTTGAATATAAGGAAAATAATGAATTGTGTACAAAACTTCTTTTGAAGCAAATCCGAGAGAATTGATATCAACTATAATATCACAAACAGTAAAAGAAGCAAATGGAAAACTAGACTCAGAATGTGAATTAGCAAAGAACAAGTAAGAAAAGGAACTGTTTTTTCATACAGGAATAACAGGAACAGTGCTTTGGACAAAACATTTTCAGACTGAAAAGGATTGCTGTTACGAATCCTTTGATCAATCTTTAAATATAAAGAAGATGATGGAACTTGTACAGAAAGTTCCATTGGAGCAAATGGGAGAGAATTTACATCAATTACAATGATCTGAAATGCAAGGGAAACAAAGGTAAACATAGACTGAATACAATGGGAAATAGAGAAGAACAAATATCCAAAATAATGGAATTTTCAGTAGGAAATAACTTGAAGATTTCTGTACCCAGTCACCCTTTCCACTGAATAGGAATGTTGTTAAGCACCCTTTCGTACACTTTGAATATAAGGAAGATAATGAATTGTGTACAAAACTTCTTTTGAAGGAAATCAGAGAGAATTGATATCAACTATAATATCACAAACAGTAAAAGAAGCAAATGGAAAACTAGACTCAGAATGTGAATTAGTAAAGAACAAGTAAGAAAAGGAACTGTTTTTTCATACAGGAATAACAGGAACAGTGCTTTGGACAAAACATTTTCAGACTGAAAAGGATTGCTGTTACGAATCCTTTGATCAATCTTTAAATATAAAGAAGATTATGCAACTTGTACAGAAAGTTCCATTGGAGCAAATGGGAGAGAATTTACATCAATTACAATGATCTGAAATGCAAGGGAAACAAAGGGAAAACTAGACTCAATACAATGGGAAATAGAGAAGAACAAATATCCAAAATAATGGAATTTTCAATAGGAAATAACTGGAAGATTTCTCTACCCAGTCACCCTTTCCACTGAATAGGACTGTTGTTAAGAACCCTTTCGTACAGTTTGAATATAAGGAAGAAAATGAATTGTGTACAAAACTTCTTTTGAAGGAAATCCTAGAGAATTGATATCAACTATAATATCACCAACAGTAAAAGAAGCAAATGGAAAACTAGACTCAGAATGTGAATTAGTAAAGAACAAGTAAGAAAAGGAACTGTTTTTTCATACAGGAATAACAGGAACAGTGCTTTGGACAAAACATTTTCAGACTGAAAAGGATTGCTGTTACGAATCCTTTGATCAATCTTTAAATATAAAGAAGATTATGCAACTTGTACAGAAAGTTCCATTGGAGCAAATGGGAGAGAATTTACATCAATCACAATGATCTGAAATGCAAGGGAAACAAAGGGAAAACTAGACTCAATACAATGGGAAATAGAGAAGAACAAATATCCAAAATAATGGAATTTTCAGTAGGAAATAACTTGAAGATTTCTCTACCCAGTCACCCTTTCCACTGAATAGGACTGTTGTTAAGAACCCTTTCGTACACTTTGAATATAAGGAAGATAATGAATTGTGTACAAAACTTCTTTTGAAGGAAATCAGAGAGAATTATATCAACTATAATATCACAAACAGTAAAAGAAGCAAATGGAAAACTAGAATCAGAATGTGAATTAGCAAAGAACAAGTAAGAAAAGGAACAGTTTTTTCATACAGGAATAACAGGAACAGTGCTTTGGACAAAACATTTTCAGACTGAAAAGGATTGCTGTTACGAATCCTTTGATCAATCTTTAAATATAAAGAAGATTATGCAACTTGTACAGAAAGTTCCATTGGAGCAAATGGGAGAGAATTTACATCAATTACAATGATCTGAAATGCAAGGGAAACAAAGGTAAACATAGACTGAATACAATGGGAAATAGAGAAGAACAAATATCCAAAATAATGGAATTTTCAGTAGGAAATAACTAGAAGATTTCGCTACCCAGTCACCCTTTCCACTGAATAGGACTGTTGTTAAGAACCCTTTCGTACAGTTTGAATACAAGGAAAATAATGAATTGTGTACAAAACTTCTTTTGAAGGAAATCCGAGAGAATTGATATCAACTATAATATCACAAACAGTAAAAGAAGCAAATGGAAAACTAGACTCAGAATGTGAATTAGCAAAGAACAAGTAAGAAAAGGAACTGTTTTTTCATACAGGAATAACAGGAACAGTGCTTTGGACAAAACATTTTCAGACTGAAAAGGATTGCTGTTACGAATCCTTTGATCAATCTTTAAATATAAAGAAGATGATGCAACTTGTACAGAAAGTTCCATTGGAGCAAATGGGAGAGAATTTACATCAATTACAATGATCTGAAATGCAAGGGAAACCAAGGTAAACCTAGACTGAATACAATGGGAAATAGAGAAGAACAAATATCCAAAATAATCGAATTTTCAGTAGGAAATAACTTGAAGATTTCTCTACCCAGTCACCCTTTCCACTGAATAGGACTGTTGTTAAGAACCCTTTCGTACAGTTTGAATATAAGGAAGATAATGAATTGTGTACAATACTTCTTTTGAAGGAAATCAGAGAGAATTGATATCAACTATAATATCACAAACAGTAAAAGAAGCAAATGGAAAACTAGACTCAGAATGTGAATTAGCAAAGAACAAGTAAGAAAAGGAACTGTTTTTTCATACAGGAATAACAGGAACAGTGCTTTGGACAAAACATTTTCAGACTGAAAAGGATTGCTGTTACGAATCCTTTGATCAATCTTTAAATATAAAGAAGATGATGCAACTTGTACAGAAAGTTCCATTGGAGCAAATGGGAGAGAATTTACATCAATTACAATGATCTGAAATGCAAGGGAAACCAAGGTAAACATAGACTGAATACAATGGGAAATAGAGAAGAACAAATATCCAAAATAATGGAATTTTCAGTAGGAAATAACTTGAAGATTTCTCTACCCAGTCACCCTTTCCACTGAATAGGACTGTTGTTAAGCACCCTTTCGTACACTTTGAATATAAGGAAGATAATGAATTGTGTACAAAACTTCTTTTGAAGGAAATCAGAGAGAATTGATATCAACTATAATATCACAAACAGTAAAAGAAGCAAATGGAAAACTAGACTCAGAATGTGAATTAGTAAAGAACAAGTAAGAAAAGGAACTGTTTTTTCATACAGGAATAACAGGAACAGTGCTTTGGACAAAACATTTTCAGACTGAAAAGGATTGCTGTTACGAATCCTTTGATCAATCTTTAAATATAAAGAAGATTATGCAACTTGTACAGAAAGTTCCATTGGAGCAAATGGGAGAGAATTTACATCAATTACAATGATCTGAAATGCAAGGGAAACAAAGGGAAACCTAGACTGAATACAATGGGAAATAGAGAAGAACAAATATCCAAAATAATGGAATTTTCAGTAGGAAATAACTAGAAGATTTCTGTACCCAGTCACCCTTTCCACTGAATAGGACTGTTGTTAAGAACCCTTTCGTACACTTTGAATATAAGGAAGATAATGAATTGTGTACAAAACTTCTTTTGAAGGAAATCCGAGAGAATTATATCAACTATAATATCACAAACAGTAAAAGAAGCAAATGGAAAACTAGACTCAGAATGTGAATTAGTAAAGAACAAGTAAGAAAAGGACCTGTTTTTTCATACAGGAATAACAGGAACAGTGCTTTGGAGAAAACATTTTCAGACTGAAAAGGATTGCTGTTACGAATCCTTTGATCAATCTTTAAATATAAAGAAGATGATGAAACTTGTACAGAAAGTTCCATTGGAGCAAATGGGAGAGAATTTACATCAATTACAATGATCTGAAATGCAAGGGAAACAAAGGTAAACATAGACTGAATACAATGGGAAATAGAGAAGAACAAATATCCAAAATAATGGAATTTTCAGTAGGAAATAACTAGAAGATTTCTCTACCCAGTCACCCTTTCCACTGAATAGGACTGTTGTTAAGAACCTTTTCGTAGAGTTTGAATATAAGGAAGATAATGAATTGTGTACAAAACTTCTTTTGAAGGAAATCCGAGAGAATTGATATCAACTATAATATCACAAACAGTAAAAGAAGCAAATGGAAAACTAGACTCAGAATGTGAATTAGCAAAGAACAAGTAAGAAAAGGAACTGTTTTTTCATACAGGAATAACAGGAACAGTGCTTTGGACAAAACAGTTTCAGACTGAAAAGGATTGCTGTGACGAATCCTTTGATCAATCTTTAAATATAAAGAAGATGATGGAACTTGTACAGAAAGTTCCATTGGAGCAAATGGGAGAGAATTTACATCAATTACAATGATCTGAAATGCAAGGGAAACAAAGGTAAACATAGACTGAATACAATGGGAAATAGAGAAGAACAAATATCCAAAATAATGGAATTTTCAGTAGGAAATAACTTGAAGATTTCTGTACCCAGTCACCCTTTCCACTGAATAGGAATGTTGTTAAGCACCCTTTCGTACACTTTGAATATAAGGAAGATAATGAATTGTGTACAAAACTTCTTTTGAAGGAAATCAGAGAGAATTGATATCAACTATAATATCACAAACAGTAAAAGAAGCAAATGGAAAACTAGACTCAGAATGTGAATTAGTAAAGAACAAGTAAGAAAAGGAACTGTTTTTTCATACAGGAATAACAGGAACAGTGCTTTGGACAAAACATTTTCAGACTGAAAAGGATTGCTGTTACGAATCCTTTGATCAATCTTTAAATATAAAGAAGATTATGCAACTTGTACAGAAAGTTCCATTGGAGCAAATGGGAGAGAATTTACATCAATTACAATGATCTGAAATGCAAGGGAAACAAAGGGAAAACTAGACTCAATACAATGGGAAATAGAGAAGAACAAATATCCAAAATAATGGAATTTTCAATAGGAAATAACTGGAAGATTTCTCTACCCAGTCACCCTTTCCACTGAATAGGACTGTTGTTAAGAACCCTTTCGTACAGTTTGAATATAAGGAAGAAAATGAATTGTGTACAAAACTTCTTTTGAAGGAAATCCTAGAGAATTGATATCAACTATAATATCACAAACAGTAAAAGAAGCAAATGGAAAACTAGACTCAGAATGTGAATTAGTAAAGAACAAGTAAGAAAAGGAACTGTTTTTTCATACAGGAATAACAGGAACAGTGCTTTGGACAAAACATTTTCAGCCTGAAAAGGATTGCTGTTACGAATCCTTTGATCAATCTTTAAATATAAAGAAGATTATGCAACTTGTACAGAAAGTTCCATTGGAGCAAATGGGAGAGAATTTACATCAATCACAATGATCTGAAATGCAAGGGAAACAAAGGGAAAACTAGACTCAATACAATGGGAAATAGAGAAGAACAAATATCCAAAATAATGGAATTTTCAGTAGGAAATAACTTGAAGATTTCTCTACCCAGTCACCCTTTCCACTGAATAGGACTGTTGTTAAGAACCATTTCGTACAGTTTGAATATAACGAAGATAATGAATTGTGTACAAAACTTCTTTTGAAGGAAATCCGTGAGAATTGATATCAACTATAATATCACAAACAGTAAAAGAAGCAAATGGAAAACTAGACTCAGAATGTGAATTAGTAAAAAACAAGTAAGAAAAGGAACTGTTTTTTCATACAGGAATAACAGGAGCAGTGCTTTGGACAAAACATTTTGAGACTGAAAAGGATTGCTGTTACGAATCCTTTGATCAATCTTTAAATATAAAGAAGATGATGCAACTTGTACAGAAAGTTCCATTGGAGCAAATGGGAGAGAATTTACATCAATTACAAGGATCTGAAATGCAAGGGAAACAAAGATAAACCTAGACTGAATACAATGGGAAATAGAGAAGAACAAATATCCAAAATAATGGAATTTTCAGTAGGAAATAACTTGAAGATTTCTCTACCCAGTCACCCTTTCCACTGAATAGGACTGTTGTTAAGAACCCTTTTGTACAGTTTGAATATAAGGAAGATAATGAATTGTGTACAAAACTTCTTTTGAAGAAAATCCGAGAGAATTGATATCAACTATAATATCACAAACAGTAAAAGAAGCAAATGGAAAACTAGACGCAGAATGTGAATTAGTAAAGAACAAGTAAGAAAAGGAACTGTTTTTTCATACAGGAATAACAGGAACAGGGCTTTGGACAAAACATTTTCAGACTGAAAAGGATTGCTGTTACGAATCCTTTGATCAATCTTTAAATATAAAGAAGATTATGCAACTTGTACAGAAAGTTCCATTGGAGCAAATGGGAGAGAATTTACATCAATTACAATGATCTGAAATGCAAGGGAAACAAAGGGAAACCTAGATCAATACAATGGGAAATAGAGAAGAACAAATATCCAAAATAATGGAATTTTCAGTAGGAAATAACTTGAAGATTTCTCTACCCAGTCACCCTTTCCACTGAATAGGACTCTTGTTAAGAACCCTTTCGTACAGTTTGAATATAAGGAAGATAATGAATTGTGTACAAAACTTCTTTTGAAGAAAATCCGAGAGAATTGATATCAACTATAATATCACAAACAGTAAAAGAAGCAAATGGAAAACTAGACTCAGAATTTGAATTAGTAAAGAACAAGTAAGAAAAGGAATTGTTTTTTCATACAGGAATAACAGGAACAGTGCTTTGGACAAAACATTTTCAGACTGAAAAGGATTGCTGTTACGAATCCTTTGATCAATCTTTAAATATAAAGAAGATTATGCAACTTGTACAGAAAGTTCCATTGGAGCAAATGGGAGAGAATTTCCATCAATTACAATGATCTGAAATGCAAGGGAAGCATAGGGAAACCTAGACTGAATACAATTTGAAATAGAGAAGAACAAATATCCAAAATAATGGAATTTTCAGTAGGAAATAACTAGAAGATTTCTGTACCCAGTCACCCTTTCCACTGAATAGGACTGTTGTTAAGAACCCTTTCGTACACTTTGAATATAAGGAAGATAATGAATTGTGTACAAAACTTCTTTTGAAGGAAATCCGAGAGAATTATATCAACTATAATATCACAAACAGTAAAAGAAGCAAATGGAAAACTAGACTCAGAATGTGAATTAGTAAAGAACAAGTAAGAAAAGGACCTGTTTTTTCATACAGGAATAACAGGAACAGTGCTTTGGAGAAAACATTTTCAGACTGAAAAGGATTGCTGTTACGAATCCTTTGATCAATCTTTAAATATAAAGAAGATGATGAAACTTGTACAGAAAGTTCCATTGGAGCAAATGGGAGAGAATTTACATCAATTACAATGATCTGAAATGCAAGGGAAACAAAGGTAAACCTAGACTGAATACAATGGGAAATAGAGAAGAACAAATATCCAAAATAATCGAATTTTCAGTAGGAAATAACTTGAAGATTTCTCTACCCAGTCACCCTTTCCACTTAATAGGACTGTTGTTAAGAACCCTTTCGTACAGTTTGAATATAAGGAAGATAATGAATTGTGTACAAAACTTCTTTTGAAGGAAATCAGAGAGAATTGATATCAACTATAATATCACAAACAGTAAAAGAAGCAAATGGAAAACCAGACTCAGAATGTGAATTAGCAAAGAACAAGTAAGAAAAGGAACTGTTTTTTCATACAGGAATAACAGGAACAGTGCTTTGGACAAAACATTTTCAGACTGAAAAGGATTGCTGTTACGAATCCTTTGATCAATCTTTAAATATAAAGAAGATTATGCAACTTGTACAGAAAGTTCCATTGGAGCAAATGGGAGAGAATTTACATCAATTACAATGATCTGAAATGCAAGGGAAACCAAGGTAAACATAGACTGAATACAATGGGAAATAGAGAAGAACAAATATCCAAAATAATGGAATTTTCAGTAGGAAATAACTTGAAGATTTCTGTACCCAGTCACCCTTTCCACTGAATAGGACTGTTGTTAAGCACCCTTTCGTACACTTTGAATATAAGGAAGATAATGAATTGTGTACAAAACTTCTTTTGAAGGAAATCCGAGAGAATTATATCAACTATAATATCACAAACAGTAAAAGAAGCAAATGGAAAACTAGACTCAGAATGTGAATTAGTAAAGAACAAGTAAGAAAAGGACCTGTTTTTTCATACAGGAATAACAGGAACAGTGCTTTGGAGAAAACATTTTCAGACTGAAAAGGATTGCTGTTACGAATCCTTTGATCAATCTTTAAATATAAAGAAGATGATGAAACTTGTACAGAAAGTTCCATTGGAGCAAATGGGAGAGAATTTACATCAATTACAATGATCTGAAATGCAAGGGAAACAAAGGTAAACATAGACTGAATACAATGGGAAATAGAGAAGAACAAATATCCAAAATAATGGAATTTTCAGTAGGAAATAACTAGAAGATTTCTCTACCCAGTCACCCTTTCCACTGAATAGGACTGTTGTTAAGAACCTTTTCGTAGAGTTTGAATATAAGGAAGATAATGAATTGTGTACAAAACTTCTTTTGAAGGAAATCCGAGAGAATTGATATCAACTATAATATCACAAACAGTAAAAGAAGCAAATGGAAAACTAGACTCAGAATGTGAATTAGCAAAGAACAAGTAAGAAAAGGAACTGTTTTTTCATACAGGAATAACAGGAACAGTGCTTTGGACAAAACAGTTTCAGACTGAAAAGGATTGCTGTGACGAATCCTTTGATCAATCTTTAAATATAAAGAAGATGATGGAACTTGTACAGAAAGTTCCATTGGAGCAAATGGGAGAGAATTTACATCAATTACAATGATCTGAAATGCAAGGGAAACAAAGGTAAACATAGACTGAATACAATGGGAAATAGAGAAGAACAAATATCCAAAATAATGGAATTTTCAGTAGGAAATAACTTGAAGATTTCTGTACCCAGTCACCCTTTCCACTGAATAGGAATGTTGTTAAGCACCCTTTCGTACACTTTGAATATAAGGAAGATAATGAATTGTGTACAAAACTTCTTTTGAAGGAAATCAGAGAGAATTGATATCAACTATAATATCACAAACAGTAAAAGAAGCAAATGGAAAACTAGACTCAGAATGTGAATTAGTAAAGAACAAGTAAGAAAAGGAACTGTTTTTTCATACAGGAATAACAGGAACAGTGCTTTGGACAAAACATTTTCAGACTGAAAAGGATTGCTGTTACGAATCCTTTGATCAATCTTTAAATATAAAGAAGATTATGCAACTTGTACAGAAAGTTCCATTGGAGCAAATGGGAGAGAATTTACATCAATTACAATGATCTGAAATGCAAGGGAAACAAAGGGAAAACTAGACTCAATACAATGGGAAATAGAGAAGAACAAATATCCAAAATAATGGAATTTTCAATAGGAAATAACTGGAAGATTTCTCTACCCAGTCACCCTTTCCACTGAATAGGACTGTTGTTAAGAACCCTTTCGTACAGTTTGAATATAAGGAAGAAAATGAATTGTGTACAAAACTTCTTTTGAAGGAAATCCTAGAGAATTGATATCAACTATAATATCACAAACAGTAAAAGAAGCAAATGGAAAACTAGACTCAGAATGTGAATTAGTAAAGAACAAGTAAGAAAAGGAACTGTTTTTTCATACAGGAATAACAGGAACAGTGCTTTGGACAAAACATTTTCAGCCTGAAAAGGATTGCTGTTACGAATCCTTTGATCAATCTTTAAATATAAAGAAGATTATGCAACTTGTACAGAAAGTTCCATTGGAGCAAATGGGAGAGAATTTACATCAATCACAATGATCTGAAATGCAAGGGAAACAAAGGGAAAACTAGACTCAATACAATGGGAAATAGAGAAGAACAAATATCCAAAATAATGGAATTTTCAGTAGGAAATAACTTGAAGATTTCTCTACCCAGTCACCCTTTCCACTGAATAGGACTGTTGTTAAGAACCCTTTCGTACACTTTGAATATAAGGAAGATAATGAATTGTGTACAAAACTTCTTTTGAAGGAAATCAGAGAGAATTATATCAACTATAATATCACAAACAGTAAAAGAAGCAAATGGAAAACTAGAATCAGAATGTGAATTAGCAAAGAACAAGTAAGAAAAGGAACAGTTTTTTCATACAGGAATAACAGGAACAGTGCTTTGGACAAAACATTTTCAGACTGAAAAGGATTGCTGTTACGAATCCTTTGATCAATCTTTAAATATAAAGAAGATTATGCAACTTGTACAGAAAGTTCCATTGGAGCAAATGGGAGAGAATTTACATCAATTACAATGATCTGAAATGCAAGGGAAACAAAGGTAAACATAGACTGAATACAATGGGAAATAGAGAAGAACAAATATCCAAAATAATGGAATTTTCAGTAGGAAATAACTAGAAGATTTCGCTACCCAGTCACCCTTTCCACTGAATAGGACTGTTGTTAAGAACCCTTTCGTACAGTTTGAATACAAGGAAAATAATGAATTGTGTACAAAACTTCTTTTGAAGGAAATCCGAGAGAATTGATATCAACTATAATATCACAAACAGTAAAAGAAGCAAATGGAAAACTAGACTCAGAATGTGAATTAGCAAAGAACAAGTAAGAAAAGGAACTGTTTTTTCATACAGGAATAACAGGAACAGTGCTTTGGACAAAACATTTTCAGACTGAAAAGGATTGCTGTTACGAATCCTTTGATCAATCTTTAAATATAAAGAAGATGATGCAACTTGTACAGAAAGTTCCATTGGAGCAAATGGGAGAGAATTTACATCAATTACAATGATCTGAAATGCAAGGGAAACCAAGGTAAACCTAGACTGAATACAATGGGAAATAGAGAAGAACAAATATCCAAAATAATCGAATTTTCAGTAGGAAATAACTTGAAGATTTCTCTACCCAGTCACCCTTTCCACTGAATAGGACTGTTGTTAAGAACCCTTTCGTACAGTTTGAATATAAGGAAGATAATGAATTGTGTACAATACTTCTTTTGAAGGAAATCAGAGAGAATTGATATCAACTATAATATCACAAACAGTAAAAGAAGCAAATGGAAAACTAGACTCAGAATGTGAATTAGCAAAGAACAAGTAAGAAAAGGAACTGTTTTTTCATACAGGAATAACAGGAACAGTGCTTTGGACAAAACATTTTCAGACTGAAAAGGATTGCTGTTACGAATCCTTTGATCAATCTTTAAATATAAAGAAGATGATGCAACTTGTACAGAAAGTTCCATTGGAGCAAATGGGAGAGAATTTACATCAATTACAATGATCTGAAATGCAAGGGAAACCAAGGTAAACATAGACTGAATACAATGGGAAATAGAGAAGAACAAATATCCAAAATAATGGAATTTTCAATAGGAAATAACTGGAAGATTTCTCTACCCAGTCACCCTTTCCACTGAATAGGACTGTTGTTAAGAACCCTTTCGTACACTTTGAATATAAGGAAGATAATGAATTGTGTACAAAACTTCTTTTGAAGGAAATCAGAGAGAATTGATATCAACTATAATATCACAAACAGTAAAAGAAGCAAATGGAAAACTAGACTCAGAATGTGAATTAGTAAAGAACAAGTAAGAAAAGGAACTGTTTTTTCATACAGGAATAACAGGAACAGTGCTTTGGACAAAACATTTTCAGACTGAAAAGGATTGCTGTTACGAATCCTTTGATCAATCTTTAAATATAAAGAAGATTATGCAACTTGTACAGAAAGTTCCATTGGAGCAAATGGGAGAGAATTTACATCAATTACAATGATCTGAAATGCAAGGGAAACAAAGGGAAACCTAGACTGAATACAATGGGAAATAGAGAAGAACAAATATCCAAAATAATGGAATTTTCAGTAGGAAATAACTAGAAGATTTCTGTACCCAGTCACCCTTTCCACTGAATAGGACTGTTGTTAAGAACCCTTTCGTACACTTTGAATATAAGGAAGATAATGAATTGTGTACAAAACTTCTTTTGAAGGAAATCCGAGAGAATTATATCAACTATAATATCACAAACAGTAAAAGAAGCAAATGGAAAACTAGACTCAGAATGTGAATTAGTAAAGAACAAGTAAGAAAAGGACCTGTTTTTTCATACAGGAATAACAGGAACAGTGCTTTGGAGAAAACATTTTCAGACTGAAAAGGATTGCTGTTACGAATCCTTTGATCAATCTTTAAATATAAAGAAGATGATGAAACTTGTACAGAAAGTTCCATTGGAGCAAATGGGAGAGAATTTACATCAATTACAATGATCTGAAATGCAAGGGAAACAAAGGTAAACATAGACTGAATACAATGGGAAATAGAGAAGAACAAATATCCAAAATAATGGAATTTTCAGTAGGAAATAACTAGAAGATTTCTCTACCCAGTCACCCTTTCCACTGAATAGGACTGTTGTTAAGAACCTTTTCGTAGAGTTTGAATATAAGGAAGATAATGAATTGTGTACAAAACTTCTTTTGAAGGAAATCCGAGAGAATTGATATCAACTATAATATCACAAACAGTAAAAGAAGCAAATGGAAAACTAGACTCAGAATGTGAATTAGCAAAGAACAAGTAAGAAAAGGAACTGTTTTTTCATACAGGAATAACAGGAACAGTGCTTTGGACAAAACAGTTTCAGACTGAAAAGGATTGCTGTGACGAATCCTTTGATCAATCTTTAAATATAAAGAAGATGATGGAACTTGTACAGAAAGTTCCATTGGAGCAAATGGGAGAGAATTTACATCAATTACAATGATCTGAAATGCAAGGGAAACAAAGGTAAACATAGACTGAATACAATGGGAAATAGAGAAGAACAAATATCCAAAATAATGGAATTTTCAGTAGGAAATAACTTGAAGATTTCTGTACCCAGTCACCCTTTCCACTGAATAGGAATGTTGTTAAGCACCCTTTCGTACACTTTGAATATAAGGAAGATAATGAATTGTGTACAAAACTTCTTTTGAAGGAAATCAGAGAGAATTGATATCAACTATAATATCACAAACAGTAAAAGAAGCAAATGGAAAACTAGACTCAGAATGTGAATTAGTAAAGAACAAGTAAGAAAAGGAACTGTTTTTTCATACAGGAATAACAGGAACAGTGCTTTGGACAAAACATTTTCAGACTGAAAAGGATTGCTGTTACGAATCCTTTGATCAATCTTTAAATATAAAGAAGATTATGCAACTTGTACAGAAAGTTCCATTGGAGCAAATGGGAGAGAATTTACATCAATTACAATGATCTGAAATGCAAGGGAAACAAAGGGAAAACTAGACTCAATACAATGGGAAATAGAGAAGAACAAATATCCAAAATAATGGAATTTTCAATAGGAAATAACTGGAAGATTTCTCTACCCAGTCACCCTTTCCACTGAATAGGACTGTTGTTAAGAACCCTTTCGTACAGTTTGAATATAAGGAAGAAAATGAATTGTGTACAAAACTTCTTTTGAAGGAAATCCTAGAGAATTGATATCAACTATAATATCACAAACAGTAAAAGAAGCAAATGGAAAACTAGACTCAGAATGTGAATTAGTAAAGAACAAGTAAGAAAAGGAACTGTTTTTTCATACAGGAATAACAGGAACAGTGCTTTGGACAAAACATTTTCAGCCTGAAAAGGATTGCTGTTACGAATCCTTTGATCAATCTTTAAATATAAAGAAGATTATGCAACTTGTACAGAAAGTTCCATTGGAGCAAATGGGAGAGAATTTACATCAATCACAATGATCTGAAATGCAAGGGAAACAAAGGGAAAACTAGACTCAATACAATGGGAAATAGAGAAGAACAAATATCCAAAATAATGGAATTTTCAGTAGGAAATAACTTGAAGATTTCTCTACCCAGTCACCCTTTCCACTGAATAGGACTGTTGTTAAGAACCATTTCGTACAGTTTGAATATAACGAAGATAATGAATTGTGTACAAAACTTCTTTTGAAGGAAATCCGTGAGAATTGATATCAACTATAATATCACAAACAGTAAAAGAAGCAAATGGAAAACTAGACTCAGAATGTGAATTAGTAAAAAACAAGTAAGAAAAGGAACTGTTTTTTCATACAGGAATAACAGGAGCAGTGCTTTGGACAAAACATTTTGAGACTGAAAAGGATTGCTGTTACGAATCCTTTGATCAATCTTTAAATATAAAGAAGATGATGCAACTTGTACAGAAAGTTCCATTGGAGCAAATGGGAGAGAATTTACATCAATTACAAGGATCTGAAATGCAAGGGAAACAAAGATAAACCTAGACTGAATACAATGGGAAATAGAGAAGAACAAATATCCAAAATAATGGAATTTTCAGTAGGAAATAACTTGAAGATTTCTCTACCCAGTCACCCTTTCCACTGAATAGGACTGTTGTTAAGAACCCTTTTGTACAGTTTGAATATAAGGAAGATAATGAATTGTGTACAAAACTTCTTTGGAAGAAAATCTGAGAGAATTGATATCAACTATAATATCACAAACAGTAAAAGAAGCAAATGGAAAACTAGACGCAGAATGTGAATTAGTAAAGAACAAGTAAGAAAAGGAACTGTTTTTTCATACAGGAATAACAGGAACAGGGCTTTGGACAAAACATTTTCAGACTGAAAAGGATTGCTGTTACGAATCCTTTGATCAATCTTTAAATATAAAGAAGATTATGCAACTTGTACAGAAAGTTCCATTGGAGCAAATGGGAGAGAATTTACATCAATTACAATGATCTGAAATGCAAGGGAAACAAAGGGAAACCTAGATCAATACAATGGGAAATAGAGAAGAACAAATATCCAAAATAATGGAATTTTCAGTAGGAAATAACTTGAAGATTTCTCTACCCAGTCACCCTTTCCACTGAATAGGACTCTTGTTAAGAACCCTTTCGTACAGTTTGAATATAAGGAAGATAATGAATTGTGTACAAAACTTCTTTTGAAGAAAATCCGAGAGAATTGATATCAACTATAATATCACAAACAGTAAAAGAAGCAAATGGAAAACTAGACTCAGAATTTGAATTAGTAAAGAACAAGTAAGAAAAGGAATTGTTTTTTCATACAGGAATAACAGGAACAGTGCTTTGGACAAAACATTTTCAGACTGAAAAGGATTGCTGTTACGAATCCTTTGATCAATCTTTAAATATAAAGAAGATTATGCAACTTGTACAGAAAGTTCCATTGGAGCAAATGGGAGAGAATTTCCATCAATTACAATGATCTGAAATGCAAGGGAAGCATAGGGAAACCTAGACTGAATACAATTTGAAATAGAGAAGAACAAATATCCAAAATAATGGAATTTTCAGTAGGAAATAACTAGAAGATTTCTGTACCCAGTCACCCTTTCCACTGAATAGGACTGTTGTTAAGAACCCTTTCGTACACTTTAAATATAAGGAAGATAATGAATTGTGTACAAAACTTCTTTTGAAGGAAATCCGAGAGAATTATATCAACTATAATATCACAAACAGTAAAAGAAGCAAATGGAAAACTAGACTCAGAATGTGAATTAGTAAAGAACAAGTAAGAAAAGGACCTGTTTTTTCATACAGGAATAACAGGAACAGTGCTTTGGAGAAAACATTTTCAGACTGAAAAGGATTGCTGTTACGAATCCTTTGATCAATCTTTAAATATAAAGAAGATGATGAAACTTGTACAGAAAGTTCCATTGGAGCAAATGGGAGAGAATTTACATCAATTACAATGATCTGAAATGCAAGGGAAACAAAGGTAAACATAGACTGAATACAATGGGAAATAGAGAAGAACAAATATCCAAAATAATCGAATTTTCAGTAGGAAATAACTTGAAGATTTCTCTACCCAGTCACCCTTTCCACTTAATAGGACTGTTGTTAAGAACCCTTTCGTACAGTTTGAATATAAGGAAGATAATGAATTGTGTACAAAACTTCTTTTGAAGGAAATCAGAGAGAATTGATATCAACTATAATATCACAAACAGTAAAAGAAGCAAATGGAAAACCAGACTCAGAATGTGAATTAGCAAAGAACAAGTAAGAAAAGGAACTGTTTTTTCATACAGGAATAACAGGAACAGTGCTTTGGACAAAACATTTTCAGACTGAAAAGGATTGCTGTTACGAATCCTTTGATCAATCTTTAAATATAAAGAAGATTATGCAACTTGTACAGAAAGTTCCATTGGAGCAAATGGGAGAGAATTTACATCAATTACAATGATCTGAAATGCAAGGGAAACAAAGGGAAACCTAGACTGAATACAATGGGAAATAGAGAAGAACAAATATCCAAAATAATGGAATTTTCAGTAGGAAATAACTAGAAGATTTCTGTACCCAGTCACCCTTTCCACTGAATAGGACTGTTGTTAAGAACCCTTTCGTACACTTTGAATATAAGGAAGATAATGAATTGTGTACAAAACTTCTTTTGAAGGAAATCCGAGAGAATTATATCAACTATAATATCACAAACAGTAAAAGAAGCAAATGGAAAACTAGACTCAGAATGTGAATTAGTAAAGAACAAGTAAGAAAAGGACCTGTTTTTTCATACAGGAATAACAGGAACAGTGCTTTGGAGAAAACATTTTCAGACTGAAAAGGATTGCTGTTACGAATCCTTTGATCAATCTTTAAATATAAAGAAGATGATGAAACTTGTACAGAAAGTTCCATTGGAGCAAATGGGAGAGAATTTACATCAATTACAATGATCTGAAATGCAAGGGAAACAAAGGTAAACATAGACTGAATACAATGGGAAATAGAGAAGAACAAATATCCAAAATAATGGAATTTTCAGTAGGAAATAACTAGAAGATTTCTCTACCCAGTCACCCTTTCCACTGAATAGGACTGTTGTTAAGAACCTTTTCGTAGAGTTTGAATATAAGGAAGATAATGAATTGTGTACAAAACTTCTTTTGAAGGAAATCCGAGAGAATTGATATCAACTATAATATCACAAACAGTAAAAGAAGCAAATGGAAAACTAGACTCAGAATGTGAATTAGCAAAGAACAAGTAAGAAAAGGAACTGTTTTTTCATACAGGAATAACAGGAACAGTGCTTTGGACAAAACAGTTTCAGACTGAAAAGGATTGCTGTGACGAATCCTTTGATCAATCTTTAAATATAAAGAAGATGATGGAACTTGTACAGAAAGTTCCATTGGAGCAAATGGGAGAGAATTTACATCAATTACAATGATCTGAAATGCAAGGGAAACAAAGGTAAACATAGACTGAATACAATGGGAAATAGAGAAGAACAAATATCCAAAATAATGGAATTTTCAGTAGGAAATAACTTGAAGATTTCTGTACCCAGTCACCCTTTCCACTGAATAGGAATGTTGTTAAGCACCCTTTCGTACACTTTGAATATAAGGAAGATAATGAATTGTGTACAAAACTTCTTTTGAAGGAAATCAGAGAGAATTGATATCAACTATAATATCACAAACAGTAAAAGAAGCAAATGGAAAACTAGACTCAGAATGTGAATTAGTAAAGAACAAGTAAGAAAAGGAACTGTTTTTTCATACAGGAATAACAGGAACAGTGCTTTGGACAAAACATTTTCAGACTGAAAAGGATTGCTGTTACGAATCCTTTGATCAATCTTTAAATATAAAGAAGATTATGCAACTTGTACAGAAAGTTCCATTGGAGCAAATGGGAGAGAATTTACATCAATTACAATGATCTGAAATGCAAGGGAAACAAAGGGAAAACTAGACTCAATACAATGGGAAATAGAGAAGAACAAATATCCAAAATAATGGAATTTTCAATAGGAAATAACTGGAAGATTTCTCTACCCAGTCACCCTTTCCACTGAATAGGACTGTTGTTAAGAACCCTTTCGTACAGTTTGAATATAAGGAAGAAAATGAATTGTGTACAAAACTTCTTTTGAAGGAAATCCTAGAGAATTGATATCAACTATAATATCACAAACAGTAAAAGAAGCAAATGGAAAACTAGACTCAGAATGTGAATTAGTAAAGAACAAGTAAGAAAAGGAACTGTTTTTTCATACAGGAATAACAGGAACAGTGCTTTGGACAAAACATTTTCAGCCTGAAAAGGATTGCTGTTACGAATCCTTTGATCAATCTTTAAATATAAAGAAGATTATGCAACTTGTACAGAAAGTTCCATTGGAGCAAATGGGAGAGAATTTACATCAATCACAATGATCTGAAATGCAAGGGAAACAAAGGGAAAACTAGACTCAATACAATGGGAAATAGAGAAGAACAAATATCCAAAATAATGGAATTTTCAGTAGGAAATAACTTGAAGATTTCTCTACCCAGTCACCCTTTCCACTGAATAGGACTGTTGTTAAGAACCCTTTCGTACACTTTGAATATAAGGAAGATAATGAATTGTGTACAAAACTTCTTTTGAAGGAAATCCGAGAGAATTATATCAACTATAATATCACAAACAGTAAAAGAAGCAAATGGAAAACTAGACTCAGAATGTGAATTAGTAAAGAACAAGTAAGAAAAGGACCTGTTTTTTCATACAGGAATAACAGGAACAGTGCTTTGGAGGAAACATTTTCAGACTGAAAAGGATTGCTGTTAGGAATCCTTTGATCAATCTTTAAATATAAAGAAGATTATGCAACTTGTACAGAAAGTTCCATTGGAGCAAATGGGAGAGAATTTACATCAATTACAATGATCTGAAATGCAAGGGAAACAAAGGTAAACATAGACTGAATACAATGGGAAATAGAGAAGAACAAATATCCAAAATAATGGAATTTTCAGTAGGAAATAACTAGAAGATTTCTGTACCCAGTCACCCTTTCCACTGAATAGGACTGTTGTTAAGAACCCTTTCGTACACTTTGAATATAAGGAAGATAATGAATTGTGTACAAAACTTCTTTTGAAGGAAATCCGAGAGAATTATATCAACTATAATATCACAAACAGTAAAAGAAGCAAAAGGAAAACTAGACTCAGAATGTGAATTAGTAAAGAACAAGTAAGAAAAGGACCTGTTTTTTCATACAGGAATAACAGGAACAGTGCTTTGGAGAAAACATTTTCAGACTGAAAAGGATTGCTGTTACGAATCCATTGATCAATCTTTAAATATAAAGAAGATGATGAAACTTGTACAGAAAGTTCCATTGGAGCAAATGGGAGAGAATTTACATCAATCACAATGATCTGAAATGCAAGGGAAACAAAGGTAAACCTAGACTGAATACAATGGGAAATAGAGAAGAACAAATATCCAAAATAATGGAATTTTCAGTAGGAAATAACTTGAAGATTTCGCTACCCAGTCACCCTTTCCACTGAATAGGACTGTTGTTAAGAACCCTTTCGTACAGTTTGAATATAAGGAAAATAATGAATTGTGTACAAAACTTCTTTTGAAGCAAATCCGAGAGAATTGATATCAACTATAATATCACAAACAGTAAAAGAAGCAAATGGAAAACTAGACTCAGAATGTGAATTAGCAAAGAACAAGTAAGAAAAGGAACTGTTTTTTCATACAGGAATAACAGGAACAGTGCTTTGGACAAAACATTTTCAGACTGAAAAGGATTGCTGTTACGAATCCTTTGATCAATCTTTAAATATAAAGAAGATGATGCAACTTGTACAGAAAGTTCCATTGGAGCAAATGGGAGAGAATTTACATCAATTACAATGATCTGAAATGCAAGGGAAACCAAGGTAAACATAGACTGAATACAATGGGAAATAGAGAAGAACAAATATCCAAAATAATGGAATTTTCAGTAGGAAATAACTTGAAGATTTCTCTACCCAGTCACCCTTTCCACTGAATAGGACTGTTGTTAAGCACCCTTTCGTACACTTTGAATATAAGGAAGATAATGAATTGTGTACAAAACTTCTTTTGAAGGAAATCAGAGAGAATTGATATCAACTATAATATCACAAACAGTAAAAGAAGCAAATGGAAAACTAGACTCAGAATGTGAATTAGTAAAGAACAAGTAAGAAAAGGAACTGTTTTTTCATACAGGAATAACAGGAACAGTGCTTTGGACAAAACATTTTCAGACTGAAAAGGATTGCTGTTACGAATCCTTTGATCAATCTTTAAATATAAAGAAGATTATGCAACTTGTACAGAAAGTTCCATTGGAGCAAATGGGAGAGAATTTACATCAATTACAATGATCTGAAATGCAAGGGAAACCAAGGTAAACATAGACTGAATACAATGGGAAATAGAGAAGAACAAATATCCAAAATAATGGAATTTTCAGTAGGAAATAACTTGAAGATTTCTGTACCCAGTCACCCTTTCCACTGAATAGGACTGTTGTTAAGCACCCTTTCGTACACTTTGAATATAAGGAAGATAATGAATTGTGTACAAAACTTCTTTTGAAGGAAATCAGAGAGAATTGATATCAACTATAATATCACAAACAGTAAAAGAAGCAAATGGAAAACTAGACTCAGAATGTGAATTAGTAAAGAACAAGTAAGAAAAGGAACTGTTTTTTCATACAGGAATAACAGGAACAGTGCTTTGGACAAAACATTTTCAGACTGAAAAGGATTGCTGTTACGAATCCTTTGATCAATCTTTAAATATAAAGAAGATTATGCAACTTGTACAGAAAGTTCCATTGGAGCAAATGGGAGAGAATTTACATCAATTACAATGATCTGAAATGCAAGGGAAACAAAGGGAAACCTAGACTGAATACAATGGGAAATAGAGAAGAACAAATATCCAAAATAATGGAATTTTCAGTAGGAAATAACTAGAAGATTTCTGTACCCAGTCACCCTTTCCACTGAATAGGACTGTTGTTAAGAACCCTTTCGTACACTTTGAATATAAGGAAGATAATGAATTGTGTACAAAACTTCTTTTGAAGGAAATCCGAGAGAATTATATCAACTATAATATCACAAACAGTAAAAGAAGCAAATGGAAAACTAGACTCAGAATGTGAATTAGTAAAGAACAAGTAAGAAAAGGACCTGTTTTTTCATACAGGAATAACAGGAACAGTGCTTTGGAGGAAACATTTTCAGACTGAAAAGGATTGCTGTTAGGAATCCTTTGATCAATCTTTAAATATAAAGAAGATTATGCAACTTGTACAGAAAGTTCCATTGGAGCAAATGGGAGAGAATTTACATCAATTACAATGATCTGAAATGCAAGGGAAACAAAGGTAAACATAGACTGAATACAATGGGAAATAGAGAAGAACAAATATCCAAAATAATGGAATTTTCAGTAGGAAATAACTAGAAGATTTCTGTACCCAGTCACCCTTTCCACTGAATAGGACTGTTGTTAAGAACCCTTTCGTACACTTTGAATATAAGGAAGATAATGAATTGTGTACAAAACTTCTTTTGAAGGAAATCCGAGAGAATTATATCAACTATAATATCACAAACAGTAAAAGAAGCAAAAGGAAAACTAGACTCAGAATGTGAATTAGTAAAGAACAAGTAAGAAAAGGACCTGTTTTTTCATACAGGAATAACAGGAACAGTGCTTTGGAGAAAACATTTTCAGACTGAAAAGGATTGCTGTTACGAATCCATTGATCAATCTTTAAATATAAAGAAGATGATGAAACTTGTACAGAAAGTTCCATTGGAGCAAATGGGAGAGAATTTACATCAATCACAATGATCTGAAATGCAAGGGAAACAAAGGTAAACCTAGACTGAATACAATGGGAAATAGAGAAGAACAAATATCCAAAATAATGGAATTTTCAGTAGGAAATAACTTGAAGATTTCGCTACCCAGTCACCCTTTCCACTGAATAGGACTGTTGTTAAGAACCCTTTCGTACAGTTTGAATATAAGGAAAATAATGAATTGTGTACAAAACTTCTTTTGAAGCAAATCCGAGAGAATTGATATCAACTATAATATCACAAACAGTAAAAGAAGCAAATGGAAAACTAGACTCAGAATGTGAATTAGCAAAGAACAAGTAAGAAAAGGAACTGTTTTTTCATACAGGAATAACAGGAACAGTGCTTTGGACAAAACATTTTCAGACTGAAAAGGATTGCTGTTACGAATCCTTTGATCAATCTTTAAATATAAAGAAGATGATGCAACTTGTACAGAAAGTTCCATTGGAGCAAATGGGAGAGAATTTACATCAATTACAATGATCTGAAATGCAAGGGAAACCAAGGTAAACATAGACTGAATACAATGGGAAATAGAGAAGAACAAATATCCAAAATAATGGAATTTTCAGTAGGAAATAACTTGAAGATTTCTCTACCCAGTCACCCTTTCCACTGAATAGGACTGTTGTTAAGCACCCTTTCGTACACTTTGAATATAAGGAAGATAATGAATTGTGTACAAAACTTCTTTTGAAGGAAATCAGAGAGAATTGATATCAACTATAATATCACAAACAGTAAAAGAAGCAAATGGAAAACTAGACTCAGAATGTGAATTAGTAAAGAACAAGTAAGAAAAGGAACTGTTTTTTCATACAGGAATAACAGGAACAGTGCTTTGGACAAAACATTTTCAGACTGAAAAGGATTGCTGTTACGAATCCTTTGATCAATCTTTAAATATAAAGAAGATTATGCAACTTGTACAGAAAGTTCCATTGGAGCAAATGGGAGAGAATTTACATCAATTACAATGATCTGAAATGCAAGGGAAACAAAGGTAAACATAGACTGAATACAATGGGAAATAGAGAAGAACAAATATCCAAAATAATGGAATTTTCAGTAGGAAATAACTAGAAGATTTCTGTACCCAGTCACCCTTTCCACTGAATAGGACTGTTGTTAAGAACCCTTTCGTAGAGTTTGAATATAAGGAAGAAAATTAATTGTGTACAAAACTTCTTTTGAAGGAAATCCGAGAGAATTGATATCAACTATAATATCACAAACAGTAAAAAAAGCAAATGGAAAACTAGACTCAGAATGTGAATTAGTAAAGAACAAGTAAGAAAAGGTATTGTTTTTTCATACAGGAATAACAGGAACAGTGCTTTGGACAAAACATTTTCAGACTGAAAAGGATTGCTGTTACGAATCCTTTGATCAATCTTTAAATATAAAGAAGATTATGCAACTTGTACAGAAAGTTCCATTGGAGCAAATGGGAGAGAATTTACATCAATTACAATGATCTGAAATGCAAGGGAAACAAAGGGAAACCTAGACTCAATACAAGGGGAAATAGAGAAGAACAAATATCCAAAATAATGGAATTTTCAATAGGAAATAACTTGAAGATTTCTCTACCCAGTCACCCTTTCCACTGAATAGGACTGTTGTTAAGAACCCTTTCGTACAGTTTGAATATAAGGAAGATAATGAATTGTGTCCAAAACTTCTTTTGAAGGAAATCCGAGAGAATTGATATCAACTATAATATCACAAACAGTAAAAGAAGCAAATGGAAAACTAGACTCAGAATGTGAATTAGTAAAGAACAAGTAAGAAAAGGAAATGTTTTTTCATACAGGAATAACAGGAACAGTGCTTTGGACAAAACATTTTCAGACTGAAAAGGATTGCTGTTACGAATCCTTTGATCAATCTTTAAATATAAAGAAGATTATGCAACTTGTACAGAAAGTTCCATTGGAGCAAATGGGAGAGAATTTACATCAATTACAATGATCTGAAATGCAAGGGAAACAAAGGGAAACCTAGACTGAATACAATGGGAAATAGAGAAGAACAAATATCCAAAATAATCGAATTTTCAGTAGGAAATAACTTGAAGATTTCTCTACCCAGTCACCCTTTCCACTTAATAGGACTGTTGTTAAGAACCCTTTCGTACAGTTTGAATATAAGGAAGATAATGAATTGTGTACAAAACTTCTTTTGAAGGAAATCAGAGAGAATTGATATCAACTATAATATCACAAACAGTAAAAGAAGCAAATGGAAAACCAGACTCAGAATGTGAATTAGCAAAGAACAAGTAAGAAAAGGAACTGTTTTTTCATACAGGAATAACAGGAACAGTGCTTTGGACAAAACATTTTCAGACTGAAAAGGATTGCTGTTACGAATCCTTTGATCAATCTTTAAATATAAAGAAGATTATGCAACTTGTACAGAAAGTTCCATTGGAGCAAATGGGAGAGAATTTACATCAATTACAATGATCTGAAATGCAAGGGAAACCAAGGTAAACATAGACTGAATACAATGGGAAATAGAGAAGAACAAATATCCAAAATAATGGAATTTTCAGTAGGAAATAACTTGAAGATTTCTGTACCCAGTCACCCTTTCCACTGAATAGGACTGTTGTTAAGCACCCTTTCGTACACTTTGAATATAAGGAAGATAATGAATTGTGTACAAAACTTCTTTTGAAGGAAATCAGAGAGAATTGATATCAACTATAATATCACAAACAGTAAAAGAAGCAAATGGAAAACTAGACTCAGAATGTGAATTAGTAAAGAACAAGTAAGAAAAGGAACTGTTTTTTCATACAGGAATAACAGGAACAGTGCTTTGGACAAAACATTTTCAGACTGAAAAGGATTGCTGTTACGAATCCTTTGATCAATCTTTAAATATAAAGAAGATTATGCAACTTGTACAGAAAGTTCCATTGGAGCAAATGGGAGAGAATTTACATCAATTACAATGATCTGAAATGCAAGGGAAACAAAGGGAAACCTAGACTGAATACAATGGGAAATAGAGAAGAACAAATATCCAAAATAATGGAATTTTCAGTAGGAAATAACTAGAAGATTTCTGTACCCAGTCACCCTTTCCACTGAATAGGACTGTTGTTAAGAACCCTTTCGTACACTTTGAATATAAGGAAGATAATGAATTGTGTACAAAACTTCTTTTGAAGGAAATCCGAGAGAATTATATCAACTATAATATCACAAACAGTAAAAGAAGCAAATGGAAAACTAGACTCAGAATGTGAATTAGTAAAGAACAAGTAAGAAAAGGACCTGTTTTTTCATACAGGAATAACAGGAACAGTGCTTTGGAGGAAACATTTTCAGACTGAAAAGGATTGCTGTTAGGAATCCTTTGATCAATCTTTAAATATAAAGAAGATTATGCAACTTGTACAGAAAGTTCCATTGGAGCAAATGGGAGAGAATTTACATCAATTACAATGATCTGAAATGCAAGGGAAACAAAGGTAAACATAGACTGAATACAATGGGAAATAGAGAAGAACAAATATCCAAAATAATGGAATTTTCAGTAGGAAATAACTAGAAGATTTCTGTACCCAGTCACCCTTTCCACTGAATAGGACTGTTGTTAAGAACCCTTTCGTACACTTTGAATATAAGGAAGATAATGAATTGTGTACAAAACTTCTTTTGAAGGAAATCCGAGAGAATTATATCAACTATAATATCACAAACAGTAAAAGAAGCAAAAGGAAAACTAGACTCAGAATGTGAATTAGTAAAGAACAAGTAAGAAAAGGACCTGTTTTTTCATACAGGAATAACAGGAACAGTGCTTTGGAGAAAACATTTTCAGACTGAAAAGGATTGCTGTTACGAATCCATTGATCAATCTTTAAATATAAAGAAGATGATGAAACTTGTACAGAAAGTTCCATTGGAGCAAATGGGAGAGAATTTACATCAATCACAATGATCTGAAATGCAAGGGAAACAAAGGTAAACCTAGACTGAATACAATGGGAAATAGAGAAGAACAAATATCCAAAATAATGGAATTTTCAGTAGGAAATAACTTGAAGATTTCGCTACCCAGTCACCCTTTCCACTGAATAGGACTGTTGTTAAGAACCCTTTCGTACAGTTTGAATATAAGGAAAATAATGAATTGTGTACAAAACTTCTTTTGAAGCAAATCCGAGAGAATTGATATCAACTATAATATCACAAACAGTAAAAGAAACAAATGGAAAACTAGACTCAGAATGTGAATTAGCAAAGAACAAGTAAGAAAAGGAACTGTTTTTTCATACAGGAATAACAGGAACAGTGCTTTGGACAAAACATTTTCAGACTGAAAAGGATTGCTGTTACGAATCCTTTGATCAATCTTTAAATATAAAGAAGATGATGCAACTTGTACAGAAAGTTCCATTGGAGCAAATGGGAGAGAATTTACATCAATTACAATGATCTGAAATGCAAGGGAAACCAAGGTAAACATAGACTGAATACAATGGGAAATAGAGAAGAACAAATATCCAAAATAATGGAATTTTCAGTAGGAAATAACTTGAAGATTTCTCTACCCAGTCACCCTTTCCACTGAATAGGACTGTTGTTAAGCACCCTTTCGTACACTTTGAATATAAGGAAGATAATGAATTGTGTACAAAACTTCTTTTGAAGGAAATCAGAGAGAATTGATATCAACTATAATATCACAAACAGTAAAAGAAGCAAATGGAAAACTAGACTCAGAATGTGAATTAGTAAAGAACAAGTAAGAAAAGGAACTGTTTTTTCATACAGGAATAACAGGAACAGTGCTTTGGACAAAACATTTTCAGACTGAAAAGGATTGCTGTTACGAATCCTTTGATCAATCTTTAAATATAAAGAAGATTATGCAACTTGTACAGAAAGTTCCATTGGAGCAAATGGGAGAGAATTTACATCAATTACAATGATCTGAAATGCAAGGGAAACAAAGGTAAACATAGACTGAATACAATGGGAAATAGAGAAGAACAAATATCCAAAATAATGGAATTTTCAGTAGGAAATAACTAGAAGATTTCTGTACCCAGTCACCCTTTCCACTGAATAGGACTGTTGTTAAGAACCCTTTCGTAGAGTTTGAATATAAGGAAGAAAATTAATTGTGTACAAAACTTCTTTTGAAGGAAATCCGAGAGAATTGATATCAACTATAATATCACAAACAGTAAAAGAAGCAAATGGAAAACTAGACTCAGAATGTGAATTAGTAAAGAACAAGTAAGAAAAGGAACTGTTTTTTCGTACAGGAATAACAGGAACAGTTCTTAGGACAAAACAGTTTCAGACTGAAAAGGATTGCTGTGACGAATCCTTTGATCAATCTTTAAATATAAAGAAGATGATGCAACTTGTACAGAAAGTTCCATTGGAGCAAATGGGAGAGAATTTACATCAATCACAATGATCTGAAATGCAAGGGAAACAAAGGGAAACCTAGACTGAACACAATGGGAAATAGAGAAGAACAAATATCCAAAATAATGGAATTTTCAGTAGGAAATAACTTGAAGATTTTGCTACCCAGTCACCCTTTCCACTGAATAGGACTGTTGTTAAGAACCCTTTCGTACTGTTTGAATATAAGGAAAAAAATGAATTGTGTACAAAACTTCTTTTGAAGAAAATCCGAGAGAATTGATATCAACTATAATATCACAAACAGTAAAAGAAGCAAATGGAAAACTAGAATCAGAATGTGAATTAGCAAAGAACAAGTAAGAAAAGGAACTGTTTTTTCATACAGGAATAACAGGAACAGTGCTTTGGACAAAACATTTTCAGACTGAAAAGGATTGCTGTTACGAATCCTTTGATCAATCTTTAAATATAAAGAAGATTATGCAACTTGTACAGAAAGTTCCATTGGAGCAAATGGGAGAGAATTTACATCAATTACAATGATCTGAAATGCAAGGGAAACAAAGGTAAACATAGACTGAATACAATGGGAAATAGAGAAGAACAAATATCCAAAATAATGGAATTTTCAGTAGGAAATAACTAGAAGATTTCGCTACCCAGTCACCCTTTCCACTGAATAGGACTGTTGTTAAGAACCCTTTCGTACAGTTTGAATACAAGGAAAATAATGAATTGTGTACAAAACTTCTTTTGAAGGAAATCCGAGAGAATTGATATCAACTATAATATCACAAACAGTAAAAGAAGCAAATGGAAAACTAGACTCAGAATGTGAATTAGCAAAGAACAAGTAAGAAAAGGAACTGTTTTTTCATACAGGAATAACAGGAACAGTGCTTTGGACAAAACATTTTCAGACTGAAAAGGATTGCTGTTACGAATCCTTTGATCAATCTTTAAATATAAAGAAGATGATGCAACTTGTACAGAAAGTTCCATTGGAGCAAATGGGAGAGAATTTACATCAATTACAATGATCTGAAATGCAAGGGAAACCAAGGTAAACCTAGACTGAATACAATGGGAAATAGAGAAGAACAAATATCCAAAATAATCGAATTTTCAGTAGGAAATAACTTGAAGATTTCTCTACCCAGTCACCCTTTCCACTGAATAGGACTGTTGTTAAGAACCCTTTCGTACAGTTTGAATATAAGGAAGATAATGAATTGTGTACAATACTTCTTTTGAAGGAAATCCGAGAGAATTGATATCAACTATAATATCACAAACAGTAAAAGAAGCAAATGGAAAACTAGACTCAGAATGTGAATTAGCAAAGAACAAGTAAGAAAAGGAACTGTTTTTTCATACAGGAATAACAGGAACAGTGCTTTGGACAAAACATTTTCAGACTGAAAAGGATTGCTGTTACGAATCCTTTGATCAATCTTTAAATATAAAGAAGATGATGCAACTTGTACAGAAAGTTCCATTGGAGCAAATGGGAGAGAATTTACATCAATTACAATGATCTGAAATGCAAGGGAAACCAAGGTAAACATAGACTGAATACAATGGGAAATAGAGAAGAACAAATATCCAAAATAATGGAATTTTCAGTAGGAAATAACTTGAAGATTTCTCTACCCAGTCACCCTTTCCACTGAATAGGACTGTTGTTAAGCACCCTTTCGTACACTTTGAATATAAGGAAGATAATGAATTGTGTACAAAACTTCTTTTGAAGGAAATCAGAGAGAATTGATATCAACTATAATATCACAAACAGTAAAAGAAGCAAATGGAAAACTAGACTCAGAATGTGAATTAGTAAAGAACAAGTAAGAAAAGGAACTGTTTTTTCATACAGGAATAACAGGAACAGTGCTTTGGACAAAACATTTTCAGACTGAAAAGGATTGCTGTTACGAATCCTTTGATCAATCTTTAAATATAAAGAAGATTATGCAACTTGTACAGAAAGTTCCATTGGAGCAAATGGGAGAGAATTTACATCAATTACAATGAACTGAAATGCAAGGGAAACAAAGGGAAACCTAGACTGAATACAATGGGAAATAGAGAAGAACAAATATCCAAAATAATGGAATTTTCAGTAGGAAATAACTAGAAGATTTCTGTACCCAGTCACCCTTTCCACTGAATAGGACTGTTGTTAAGAACCCTTTCGTACACTTTGAATATAAGGAAGATAATGAATTGTGTACAAAACTTCTTTTGAAGGAAATCCGAGAGAATTATATCAACTATAATATCACAAACAGTAAAAGAAGCAAATGGAAAACTAGACTCAGAATGTGAATTAGTAAAGAACAAGTAAGAAAAGGACCTGTTTTTTCATACAGGAATAACAGGAACAGTGCTTTGGAGAAAACATTTTCAGACTGAAAAGGATTGCTGTTACGAATCCTTTGATCAATCTTTAAATATAAAGAAGATGATGAAACTTGTACAGAAAGTTCCATTGGAGCAAATGGGAGAGAATTTACATCAATTACAATGATCTGAAATGCAAGGGAAACAAAGGTAAACATAGACTGAATACAATGGGAAATAGAGAAGAACAAATATCCAAAATAATGGAATTTTCAGTAGGAAATAACTAGAAGATTTCTCTACCCAGTCACCCTTTCCACTGAATAGGACTGTTGTTAAGAACCTTTTCGTAGAGTTTGAATATAAGGAAGATAATGAATTGTGTACAAAACTTCTTTTGAAGGAAATCCGAGAGAATTGATATCAACTATAATATCACAAACAGTAAAAGAAGCAAATGGAAAACTAGACTCAGAATGTGAATTAGCAAAGAACAAGTAAGAAAAGGAACTGTTTTTTCATACAGGAATAACAGGAACAGTGCTTTGGACAAAACAGTTTCAGACTGAAAAGGATTGCTGTGACGAATCCTTTGATCAATCTTTAAATATAAAGAAGATGATGGAACTTGTACAGAAAGTTCCATTGGAGCAAATGGGAGAGAATTTACATCAATTACAATGATCTGAAATGCAAGGGAAACAAAGGTAAACATAGACTGAATACAATGGGAAATAGAGAAGAACAAATATCCAAAATAATGGAATTTTCAGTAGGAAATAACTTGAAGATTTCTGTACCCAGTCACCCTTTCCACTGAATAGGAATGTTGTTAAGCACCCTTTCGTACACTTTGAATATAAGGAAGATAATGAATTGTGTACAAAACTTCTTTTGAAGGAAATCAGAGAGAATTGATATCAACTATAATATCACAAACAGTAAAAGAAGCAAATGGAAAACTAGACTCAGAATGTGAATTAGTAAAGAACAAGTAAGAAAAGGAACTGTTTTTTCATACAGGAATAACAGGAACAGTGCTTTGGACAAAACATTTTCAGACTGAAAAGGATTGCTGTTACGAATCCTTTGATCAATCTTTAAATATAAAGAAGATTATGCAACTTGTACAGAAAGTTCCATTGGAGCAAATGGGAGAGAATTTACATCAATTACAATGATCTGAAATGCAAGGGAAACAAAGGGAAAACTAGACTCAATACAATGGGAAATAGAGAAGAACAAATATCCAAAATAATGGAATTTTCAATAGGAAATAACTGGAAGATTTCTCTACCCAGTCACCCTTTCCACTGAATAGGACTGTTGTTAAGAACCCTTTCGTACAGTTTGAATATAAGGAAGAAAATGAATTGTGTACAAAACTTCTTTTGAAGGAAATCCTAGAGAATTGATATCAACTATAATATCACAAACAGTAAAAGAAGCAAATGGAAAACTAGACTCAGAATGTGAATTAGTAAAGAACAAGTAAGAAAAGGAACTGTTTTTTCATACAGGAATAACAGGAACAGTGCTTTGGACAAAACATTTTCAGACTGAAAAGGATTGCTGTTACGAATCCTTTGATCAATCTTTAAATATAAAGAAGATTATGCAACTTGTACAGAAAGTTCCATTGGAGCAAATGGGAGAGAATTTACATCAATTACAATGATCTGAAATGCAAGGGAAACAAAGGTAAACCTAGACTGAATACAATGGGAAATAGAGAAGAACAAATATCCAAAATAATGGAATTTTCAGTAGGAAATAACTAGAAGATTTCGCTACCCAGTCACCCTTTCCACTGAATAGGACTGTTGTTAAGAACCCTTTCGTACAGTTTGAATACAAGGAAAATAATGAATTGTGTACAAAACTTCTTTTGAAGGAAATCCGAGAGAATTGATATCAACTATAATATCACAAACAGTAAAAGAAGCAAATGGAAAACTAGACTCAGAATGTGAATTAGCAAAGAACAAGTAAGAAAAGGAACTGTTTTTTCATACAGGAATAACAGGAACAGTGCTTTGGACAAAACATTTTCAGACTGAAAAGGATTGCTGTTACGAATCCTTTGATCAATCTTTAAATATAAAGAAGATGATGCAACTTGTACAGAAAGTTCCATTGGAGCAAATGGGAGAGAATTTACATCAATTACAATGATCTGAAATGCAAGGGAAACCAAGGTAAACCTAGACTGAATACAATGGGAAATAGAGAAGAACAAATATCCAAAATAATCGAATTTTCAGTAGGAAATAACTTGAAGATTTCTCTACCCAGTCACCCTTTCCACTGAATAGGACTGTTGTTAAGAACCCTTTCGTACAGTTTGAATATAAGGAAGATAATGAATTGTGTACAATACTTCTTTTGAAGGAAATCCGAGAGAATTGATATCAACTATAATATCACAAACAGTAAAAGAAGCAAATGGAAAACTAGACTCAGAATGTGAATTAGCAAAGAACAAGTAAGAAAAGGAACTGTTTTTTCATACAGGAATAACAGGAACAGTGCTTTGGACAAAACATTTTCAGACTGAAAAGGATTGCTGTTACGAATCCTTTGATCAATCTTTAAATATAAAGAAGATGATGCAACTTGTACAGAAAGTTCCATTGGAGCAAATGGGAGAGAATTTACATCAATTACAATGATCTGAAATGCAAGGGAAACCAAGGTAAACATAGACTGAATACAATGGGAAATAGAGAAGAACAAATATCCAAAATAATGGAATTTTCAGTAGGAAATAACTTGAAGATTTCTCTACCCAGTCACCCTTTCCACTGAATAGGACTGTTGTTAAGCACCCTTTCGTACACTTTGAATATAAGGAAGATAATGAATTGTGTACAAAACTTCTTTTGAAGGAAATCAGAGAGAATTGATATCAACTATAATATCACAAACAGTAAAAGAAGCAAATGGAAAACTAGACTCAGAATGTGAATTAGTAAAGAACAAGTAAGAAAAGGAACTGTTTTTTCATACAGGAATAACAGGAACAGTGCTTTGGACAAAACATTTTCAGACTGAAAAGGATTGCTGTTACGAATCCTTTGATCAATCTTTAAATATAAAGAAGATTATGCAACTTGTACAGAAAGTTCCATTGGAGCAAATGGGAGAGAATTTACATCAATTACAATGATCTGAAATGCAAGGGAAACAAAGGGAAACCTAGACTGAATACAATGGGAAATAGAGAAGAACAAATATCCAAAATAATGGAATTTTCAGTAGGAAATAACTAGAAGATTTCTGTACCCAGTCACCCTTTCCACTGAATAGGACTGTTGTTAAGAACCCTTTCGTACACTTTGAATATAAGGAAGATAATGAATTGTGTACAAAACTTCTTTTGAAGGAAATCCGAGAGAATTATATCAACTATAATATCACAAACAGTAAAAGAAGCAAATGGAAAACTAGACTCAGAATGTGAATTAGTAAAGAACAAGTAAGAAAAGGACCTGTTTTTTCATACAGGAATAACAGGAACAGTGCTTTGGAGAAAACATTTTCAGACTGAAAAGGATTGCTGTTACGAATCCTTTGATCAATCTTTAAATATAAAGAAGATGATGAAACTTGTACAGAAAGTTCCATTGGAGCAAATGGGAGAGAATTTACATCAATTACAATGATCTGAAATGCAAGGGAAACAAAGGTAAACATAGACTGAATACAATGGGAAATAGAGAAGAACAAATATCCAAAATAATGGAATTTTCAGTAGGAAATAACTAGAAGATTTCTCTACCCAGTCACCCTTTCCACTGAATAGGACTGTTGTTAAGAACCTTTTCGTAGAGTTTGAATATAAGGAAGATAATGAATTGTGTACAAAACTTCTTTTGAAGGAAATCCGAGAGAATTGATATCAACTATAATATCACAAACAGTAAAAGAAGCAAATGGAAAACTAGACTCAGAATGTGAATTAGCAAAGAACAAGTAAGAAAAGGAACTGTTTTTTCATACAGGAATAACAGGAACAGTGCTTTGGACAAAACAGTTTCAGACTGAAAAGGATTGCTGTGACGAATCCTTTGATCAATCTTTAAATATAAAGAAGATGATGGAACTTGTACAGAAAGTTCCATTGGAGCAAATGGGAGAGAATTTACATCAATTACAATGATCTGAAATGCAAGGGAAACAAAGGTAAACATAGACTGAATACAATGGGAAATAGAGAAGAACAAATATCCAAAATAATGGAATTTTCAATAGGAAATAACTGGAAGATTTCTCTACCCAGTCACCCTTTCCACTGAATAGGACTGTTGTTAAGAACCCTTTCGTACAGTTTGAATATAAGGAAGAAAATGAATTGTGTACAAAACTTCTTTTGAAGGAAATCCTAGAGAATTGATATCAACTATAATATCACAAACAGTAAAAGAAGCAAATGGAAAACTAGACTCAGAATGTGAATTAGTAAAGAACAAGTAAGAAAAGGAACTGTTTTTTCATACAGGAATAACAGGAACAGGGCTTTGGACAAAACATTTTCAGACTGAAAAGGATTGCTGTTACGAATCCTTTGATCAATCTTTAAATATAAAGAAGATTATGCAACTTGTACAGAAAGTTCCATTGGAGCAAATGGGAGAGAATTTACAACAATTACAATGATCTGAAATGCAAGGGAAACAAAGGGAAACCTAGACTCAATACAATGGGAAATAGAGAAGAACAAATATCCAAAATAATGGAATTTTCAGTAGGAAATAACTTGAAGATTTCTCTACCCAGTCACCCTTTCCACTGAATAGGACTCTTGTTAAGAACCCTTTCGTACAGTTTGAATATAAGGAAGATAATGAATTGTGTACAAAACTTCTTTTGAAGAAAATCCGAGAGAATTGATATCAACTATAATATCACAAACAGTAAAAGAAGCAAATGGAAAACTAGACTCAGAATTTGAATTAGTAAAGAACAAGTAAGAAAAGGAATTGTTTTTTCATACAGGAATAACAGGAACAGTGCTTTGGACAAAACATTTTCAGACTGAAAAGGATTGCTGTTACGAATCCTTTGATCAATCTTTAAATATAAAGAAGATTATGCAACTTGTACAGAAAGTTCCATTGGAGCAAATGGGAGAGAATTTCCATCAATTACAATGATCTGAAATGCAAGGGAAGCATAGGGAAACCTAGACTGAATACAATTTGAAATAGAGAAGAACAAATATCCAAAATAATGGAATTTTCAATAGGAAATAACTGGAAGATTTCTCTATCCAGTCACCCTTTCCACTGAATAGGACTGTTGTTAAGAACCCTTTCGTACAGTTTGAATATAAGGAAGATAATGAATTGTGTACAAAACTTCTTTGGAAGAAAATCCGAGAAAATTGATATCAACTATAATATCACAAACAGTAAAAGAAGCAAATGGAAAAATAGACTCAGAATGTGAATTAGTAAAGAACAAGTAAGAAAAGGAACTGATTTTTCATACAGGAATAACAGGAACTGTGCTTTGGACAAAACATTTTCAGACTGAAAAGGATTGCTGTTACGAATCCTTTGATCAATCTTTAAGTATAATGAAGATGATGCAACTTGAACAGAAAGTTTCACTTAAGGAAATGGTAGAAAATTTCCATCAAGTATAATGATCCCAAATGCAAGAGAAACAAAGGGAAAGCTAGACTCAATAGCATCGGAAATAAAGAAGAACAAGTATCCAAAGGAATGGATTTTTCAATAGGGAATAATTTAAAGATTTCTCAACCCATTCACCCTTTCCACTGTATAGGACTGCTGTTAAGAATCCTTTGGTACAGTTTGAATATAAGGAAGATAATTCATTGTGCACAAAACTTCGATTGAAACAAATGGAGAAAATTGATATCAACTATAATATCCCAAACTGCAAAAGAAACAAAGGGAAAACTAGACTCAATTGAATGTGAAATAGAGAAGACCAAGTAAAACAATTATTTTTTCGTACTGGAATAACCGGAACATTCCTTTGGATAAAAGCTTTTTCAGATTGAAAAGGATTGCTGTTACGAATCCTTTGATCAATCTTTAAATATAAAGAAGATTATGCAACTTGTAAAGAAAGTTCCATTGAAGCAAATGGGAGAAAATTTAAATCAAGTATAATGATCCCAAATGCAAGGGAAACAAAGCGAAACCTAGACTCAATAGAATGGGAAATAGAGAAGAACAAGTATCCAAAGGAATGGATTTTTCAACAGGGAATAACTGGAAGATTTCTCAACCCATTCACCCTTTACACTGAATAAGACTCCTATTAAGAATCCTTTCATGCAGTTTAAATATAAAGAAGATAATGGATTGTGCACAAAACTTCCATCGAAGGAAATGGAGAAAATTGATATCAACTATAATATCCCAAACTGCAAACGAAACAAAGGGAAAACTTGACTCAATTGAATGTGAAATAGAGAAAAACAAGTAAGAAAACCAATTGTTTTTTGCTACTGGAATAACCGGAACATTCCTTTGGACAAAACCTTTTTCAGACTGAAAAGGATTGCCGTTACGAATCCTTTGATCAATCTTTAAATATAAAGAAGATGATGCAACTTGTACAGAAAGTTCCATTGGAGCAAATGGGAGAGAATTGACATCAATCACAATGATCTGAAATGCAAGGGAAACAAAGGGAAACCTAGACTGAATACAATGGGAAATAGAGAAGAACAAATATCCAAAATAATGGAATTTTAATAGGAAATAACTGGAAGATTTCTCTATCCAGTCACCCTTTCCACTGAATAGGACTATTGTTAAGAACCTTTCGTACAGTTTGAATATAAGGAAAGTTAATGAATTGTGTACAAAACTTCTTTTGAAGGAAATCCGAGAGAATTGATATCAACTATAATATCACAAACAGTAAAAGAAGCAAATGGAAAACTAGACTCAGAATGTGAATTAGTAAAGAACAAGTAAGAAAAGGAACTGTTTTTTCATACAGGAATAACAGGAACAGTGCTTTGGACAAAACATTTTCAGACTGAAAAGGATTGCTGTTACGAATCCTTTGATCAATCTTTAAATATAAAGAAGATTATGCAACTTGTACAGAAAGTTCCATTGGAGCAAATGGGAGAGAATTTACATCAATTACAATGATCTGAAATGCAAGGGAAACAAAGGGAAACCTAGACTCAATACAATGGGAAATAGAGAAGAACAAATATCCAAAATAATGGAATTTTCAGTAGGAAATAACTTGAAGATTTCTCTACCCAGTCACCCTTTCCACAGAATAGGGCTGTTGTTAAGAACCCTTTCGTACAGTTTGAATATAAGGAAGATAATGAATTGTGTACAAAACTTCTTTTGAAGGAAATCCGAGAGAATTGATATCAACTATAATATCACAAACAGTAAAAGAAGCAAATGGAAAACTAGACTCAGAATGTGAATTAGTAAAGAACAAGTAAGAAAAGGAACTGTTTTTTCATACAGGAATAACAGGAACAGTGCTTTGGACAAAACATTTTCAGACTGAAAAGGATTGCTGTTACGAATCCTTTGATCAATCTTTAAATATAAAGAAGATTATGCAACTTGTACAGAAAGTTCCATTGGAGCAAATGGCAGAGAATTTACATCAATTACAATGATCTGAAATGCAAGGGAAACCAAGGGAAACCTAGACGCAATACAATGGGAAATAGAGAAGAACAAATATCCAAAATAATGGAATTTTCAATAGGAAATAACTTGAAGATTTCTCTACCCAGTCACCCTTTCCACTGAATAGGACTGTTGTTAAGAACCCTTTCGTACAGTTTGAATATAACGAAGATAATGAATTGTGTACAAAACTTCTTTTGAAGGAAATCCGAGAGAATTGATATCAACTATAATATCACAAACAGTAAAAGAAGCAAATGGAAAACTAGACTCAGAATGTGAATTAGTAAAGAACAAGTAAAAAAAGGAATTGTTTTTTCATACAGGAATAACAGGAACAGTGCTTTGGACAAAACATTTTCAGACTGAACAGGATGGCTGTTACGAATCCTTTGATCAATCTTTAAATATAAAGAAGATTATGCAACTTGTACAGAAAGTTCCAATGGAGAAAATGGGAGAGAGTTTACATCAATTACAATGATCTGAAATGCAAGGGAAACAAAGGTAAACCTAGACTGAATACAATGGGAAATAGAGAAGAACAAATATCCAAAATAATGGAATTTTCAGTAGGAAATAACTTGAAGATTTCTCTACCCAGTCACCCTTTCCACTGAATAGGACTGTTGTTAAGAACCCTTTCGTACAGTTTGAATATAAGGAAGATAATGAATTGTGTACAAAACTTCTTTTGAAGGAAATCCGAGAGAATTGATATCAACTATAATATCACAAACAGTAAAAAAAGCAAATGGAAAACTAGACTCAGAATGTGAATTAGTAAAGAACAAGTAAAAAAAGGAATTGTTTTTTCATACAGGAATAACAGGAACAGTGCTTTGGACAAAACATTTTCAGACTGAACAGGATGGCTGTTACGAATCCTTTGATCAATCTTTAAATATAAAGAAGATTATGCAACTTGTACAGAAAGTTCCAATGGAGAAAATGGGAGAGAGTTTACATCAATTACAATGATCTGAAATGCAAGGGAAACAAAGGTAAACCTAGACTGAATACAATGGGAAATAGAGAAGAACAAATATCCAAAATAATGGAATTTTCAGTAGGAAATAACTTGAAGATTTCTCTACCCAGTCACCCTTTCCACTGAATAGGACTGTTGTTAAGAACCCTTTCGTACAGTTTGAATATAAGGAAGATAATGAATTGTGTACAAAACTTCTTTTGAAGGAAATCCGAGAGAATTGATATCAACTATAATATCACAAACAGTAAAAGAAGCAAATGGAAAACTAGACTCAGAATGTGAATTAGTAAAGAACAAGTAAGAAAAGGAATTGTTTTTTCATACAGGAATAACAGGAACAGTGCTTTGGACAAAACATTTTCAGACTGAAAAGGATTGCTGTTACGAATCCTTTGATCAATCTTTAAATATAAAGAAGATTATGCAACTTGTACAGAAAGTTCCATTGGAGCAAATGGTAGAGAATTTCCATCAATTACAATGATCTGAAATGCAAGGGAAACTTAGGGAAACCTAGACTCAATACAATGGGAAATAGAGAAGAACAAATATCCAAAATAATGGAATTTTCAGTAGGAAATAACTTGAAGATTTCTCTACCCAGTCACCCTTTCCACTGAATAGGACTGTTGTTTAGAACCCTTTCGTACAGTTTGAATATAAGGAAGATAATGAATTGTGTACAAAACTTCTTTTGAAGAAAATCCGAGACAATTGATATCAACTATAATATCACAAACAGTAAAGGAAGCAAATGGAAAACTAGACTCAGAATGTGAATTAGTAAAGATCAAGTAAGAAAAGGAACTGTTTTTTCATACAGGAATAACAGGAACAGTGCTTTGGACAAAACATTTTCAGACTGAACAGAATGGCTGTTACGAATCCTTTGATCAATCTTTAAATATAAAGAAGATTATGCAACGTGTACAGAAAGTTCCATTGGAGCAAATGGGAGAGAATTTATATCAATTACAATGATCTGAAATGCAAGGGAAACAAAGGGAAACCTAGACTGAATACAATGGGAAATAGAGAAGAACAAATATCCAAAATAATGGAATTTTCAGTAGGAAATAACTTGAAGATTTCTCTACCCAGTCACCCTTTCCACTGAATAGGACTGTTGTTAAGAACCCTTTCGTACAGTTTGAATATAAGGAAGATAATGAATTGTGTACAAAACTTCTTTGGAAGAAAATCCGAGAGAATTGATATCAACTATAATATCACAAACAGTAAAAGAAGCAAATGGAAAACTAGACTCAGAATGTGAATTAGTAAAGAACAAGTAAGAAAAGGAACTGTTTTTTCATACAGGAATAACAGGAACAGTGCTTTGGACAAAACATTTTCAGACTGAAAAGGATTGCTGTTAGGAATCCTTTGATCAATCTTTAAATATAAAGAAGATTATGCAACTTGTACAGAAAGTTCCATTGGAGCAAATGGGAGAGAATTTACATCAATTACAATGATCTGAAATGCAAGGGAAACAAAGGGAAACCTAGACTGAATACAATGGGAAATAGAGAAGAACAAATATCCAAAATAATGGAATTTTCAGTAGGAAATAACTTGAAGATTTCTCTACCCAGTAACCCTTTCCACTGAATAGGACTGTTGTTAAGAACCCTTTCGTACAGTTTGAATATAAGGAAGATAATGAATTGTGTACAAAACTTCTTTGGAAGAAAATCCGAGAGAATTGATATCAACTATAATATCACAAACAGTAAAAAAAGCAAATGGAAAACTAGACTCAGAATGTGAATTAGTAAAGAACAAGTAAGAAAAGGAACTGTTTTTTCATACAGGAATAACAGGAACAGTGCTTTGGACAAAACATTTTCAGACTGAAAAGGTTTGCTGTTACGAATCCTTTGATCAATCTTTAAATATAAAGAAGATTATGCAACTTGTACAGAAAGTTCCATTGGAGCAAATGGGAGAGAATTTACATCAATTACAATGATCTGAAATGCAAGGGAAACAAAGGGAAACCTAGACTGAATACAATGGGAAATAGAGAAGAACAAATATCCAAAATAATGGAATTTTCAGTAGGAAATAACTTGAAGATTTCTCTACCCAGTCACCCTTTCCACTGAATAGGACTGTTGTTAAGAACCCTTTCGTACAGTTTGAATATAAGGAAGATAATGAATTGTGTACAAAACTTCTTTTGAAGAAAATCCGAGAGAATTGATATCAACTATAATATCACAAACAGTAAAAGAAGCAAATGGAAAACTAGACTCAGAATGTGAATTAGTAAAGAACAAGTAAGAAAAGGAATTGTTTTTTCAAAAAGGAATAACAGGAACAGTGCTTTGGACAAAACATTTTCAGACTGAAAAGGATTGCTGTTACGAATCCTTTGATCAATCTTTAAATATAAAGAAGATTATGCAACTTGTACAGAAAGTTCCATTGGAGCAAATGGGAGAGAATTTCCATCAATTACAATGATCTGAAATGCAAGGGAAACAAAGGGAAACCTAGACTGAATACAATGGGAAATAGAGAAGAACAAATATCCAAAATAATGGAATTTTAATAGGAAATAACTGGAAGATTTCTCTATCCAGTCACCCTTTCCACTGAATAGGACTATTGTTAAGAACCTTTCGTACAGTTTGAATATAAGGAAAGTTAATGAATTGTGTACAAAACTTCTTTTGAAGGAAATCCGAGAGAATTGATATCAACTATAATATCACAAACAGTAAAAGAAGCAAATGGAAAACTAGACTCAGAATGTGAATTAGTAAAGAACAAGTAAGAAAAGGAACTGTTTTTTCATACAGGAATAACAGGAACAGTGCTTTGGACAAAACATTTTCAGACTGAAAAGGATTGCTGTTACGAATCCTTTGATCAATCTTTAAATATAAAGAAGATTATGCAACTTGTACAGAAAGTTCCATTGGAGCAAATGGGAGAGAATTTACATCAATTACAATGATCTGAAATGCAAGGGAAACAAAGGGAAACCTAGACTCAATACAATGGGAAATAGAGAAGAACAAATATCCAAAATAATGGAATTTTCAGTAGGAAATAACTTGAAGATTTCTCTACCCAGTCACCCTTTCCACTGAATAGGGCTGTTGTTAAGAACCCTTTCGTACAGTTTGAATATAAGGAAGATAATGAATTGTGTACAAAACTTCTTTTGAAGGAAATCCGAGAGAATTGATATCAACTATAATATCACAAACAGTAAAAGAAGCAAATGGAAAACTAGACTCAGAATGTGAATTAGTAAAGAACAAGTAAGAAAAGGAACTGTTTTTTCATACAGGAATAACAGGAACAGTCCTTTGGACAAAACATTTTCAGACTGAAAAGGATTGCTGTTACGAATCCTTTGATCAATCTTTAAATATAAAGAAGATTATGCAACTTGTACAGAAAGTTCCATTGGAGCAAATGGGAGAGAATTTCCATCAATTACAATGATCTGAAATGCAAGGGAAACAAAGGGAAACCTAGACTGAATACAATGGGAAATAGAGAAGAACAAATATCCAAAATAATGGAATTTTATATAGGAAATAACTGGAAGATTTCTCTATCCAGTCACCCTTTCCACTGAATAGGACTATTGTTAAGAACCTTTCGTACAGTTTGAATATAAGGAAAGTTAATGAATTGTGTACAAAACTTCTTTTGAAGGAAATCCGAGAGAATTGATATCAACTATAATATCACAAACAGTAAAAGAAGCAAATGGAAAACTAGACTCAGAATGTGAATTAGTAAAGAACAAGTAAGAAAAGGAACTGTTTTTTCATACAGGAATAACAGGAACAGTGCTTTGGACAAAACATTTTCAGACTGAAAAGGATTGCTGTTACGAATCCTTTGATCAATCTTTAAATATAAAGAAGATTATGCAACTTGTACAGAAAGTTCCATTGGAGCAAATGGGAGAGAATTTACATCAATTACAATGATCTGAAATGCAAGGGAAACAAAGGGAAACCTAGACTGAATACAATGGGAAATAGAGAAGAACAAATATCCAAAATAATGGAATTTTCAGTAGGAAATAACTTGAAGATTTCGCTACCCAGTCACCCTTTCCACTGAATAGGACTGTTGTTAAGAACCCTTTCGTACAGTTTGAATATAAGGAAGATAATGAATTGTGTACAAAACTTCTTTGGAAGAAAATCCGAGAGAATTGATATCAACTATAATATCACAAACAGTAAAAGAAGCAAATGGAAAACTAGACTCAGAATGTGAATTAGTAAAGAACAAGTAAGAAAAGGAACTGTTTTTTCATACAGGAATAACAGGAACAGTGCTTTGGACAAAACATTTTCAGACTGAAAAGGATTGCTGTTACGAATCCTTTGATCAATCTTTAAATATAAAGAAGATTATGCAACTTGTACAGAAAGTTCCATTGGAGCAAATGGGAGAGAATTTACATCAATTACAATGATCTGAAATGCAAGGGAAACAAAGGGAAACCTAGACTGAATACAATGGGAAATAGAGAAGAACAAATATCCAAAATAATGGAATTTTCAATAGGAAATAACTTGAAGATTTCTCTACCCAGTCACCCTTTCCACTGAATAGGACTGTTGTTAAGAACCCTTTCGTACAGTTTGAATATAAGGAAGATAATGAATTGTGTACAAAACTTCTTTTGAAGAAAATCCGAGAGAATTGATATCAACTATAATATCACAAACAGTAAAAGAAGCAAATGGAAAACTAGACTCAGAATGTGAATTAGTAAAGAACAAGTAAGAAAAGGAATTGTTTTTTCAAAAAGGAATAACAGGAACAGTGCTTTGGACAAAACATTTTCAGACTGAAAAGGATTGCTGTTACGAATCCTTTGATCAATCTTTAAATATAAAGAAGATTATGCAACTTGTACAGAAAGTTCCATTGGAGCAAATGGGAGAGAATTTCCATCAATTACAATGATCTGAAATGCAAGGGAAACAAAGGGAAACCTAGACTGAATACAATGGGAAATAGAGAAGAACAAATATCCAAAATAATGGAATTTTATATAGGAAATAACTGGAAGATTTCTCTATCCAGTCACCCTTTCCACTGAATAGGACTATTGTTAAGAACCTTTCGTACAGTTTGAATATAAGGAAAGTTAATGAATTGTGTACAAAACTTCTTTTGAAGGAAATCCGAGAGAATTGATATCAACTATAATATCACAAACAGTAAAAGAAGCAAATGGAAAACTAGACTCAGAATGTGAATTAGTAAAGAACAAGTAAGAAAAGGAACTGTTTTTTCATACAGGAATAACAGGAACAGTGCTTTGGACAAAACATTTTCAGACTGAAAAGGATTGCTGTTACGAATCCTTTGATCAATCTTTAAATATAAAGAAGATTATGCAACTTGTACAGAAAGTTCCATTGGAGCAAATGGGAGAGAATTTACATCAATTACAATGATCTGAAATGCAAGGGAAACAAAGGGAAACCTAGACTCAATACAATGGGAAATAGAGAAGAACAAATATCCAAAATAATGGAATTTTCAGTAGGAAATAACTTGAAGATTTCTCTACCCAGTCACCCTTTCCACTGAATAGGGCTGTTGTTAAGAACCCTTTCGTACAGTTTGAATATAAGGAAGATAATGAATTGTGTACAAAACTTCTTTGGAAGAAAATCCGAGAGAATTGATATCAACTATAATATCACAAACAGTAAAAAAAGCAAATGGAAAACTAGACTCAGAATGTGAATTAGTAAAGAACAAGTAAGAAAAGGAACTGTTTTTTCATACAGGAATAACAGGAACAGTGCTTTGGACAAAACATTTTCAGACTGAAAAGGATTGCTGTTACGAATCCTTTGATCAATCTTTAAATATAAAGAAGATTATGCAACTTGTACAGAAAGTTCCATTGGAGCAAATGGGAGAGAATTTCCATCAATTACAATGATCTGAAATGCAAGGGAAACAAAGGGAAACCTAGACTGAATACAATGGGAAATAGAGAAGAACAAATATCCAAAATAATGGAATTTTATATAGGAAATAACTGGAAGATTTCTCTATCCAGTCACCCTTTCCACTGAATAGGACTATTGTTAAGAACCTTTCGTACAGTTTGAATATAAGGAAAGTTAATGAATTGTGTACAAAACTTCTTTTGAAGGAAATCCGAGAGAATTGATATCAACTATAATATCACAAACAGTAAAAGAAGCAAATGGAAAACTAGACTCAGAATGTGAATTAGTAAAGAACAAGTAAGAAAAGGAACTGTTTTTTCATACAGGAATAACAGGAACAGTGCTTTGGACAAAACATTTTCAGACTGAACAGGATTGCTGTTACGAATCCTTTGATCAATCTTTAAATATAAAGAAGATTATGCAACTTGTACAGAAAGTTCCATTGGAGCAAATGGGAGAGAATTTACATCAATTACAATGATCTGAAATGCAAGGGAAACAAAGGGAAACCTAGACTGAATACAATGGGAAATAGAGAAGAACAAATATCCAAAATAATGGAATTTTCAGTAGGAAATAACTTGAAGATTTCTCTACCCAGTCACCCTTTCCACTGAATAGGGCTGTTGTTCAGAACCCTTTCGTACAGTTTGAATATAAGGAAGATAATGAATTGTGTACAAAACTTCTTTTGAAGGAAATCCGAGAGAATTGATATCAACTATAATATCACAAACAGTAAAAGAAGCAAATGGAAAACTAGACTCAGAATGTGAATTAGTAAAGAACAAGTAAGAAAAGGAACTGTTTTTTCATACAGGAATAACTGGAACAGTCCTTTGGACAAAACATTTTCAGACTGAAAAGGATTGCTGTTACGAATCCTTTGATCAATCTTTAAATATAAAGAAGATTATGCAACTTGTACAGAAAGTTCCATTGGAGCAAATGGCAGAGAATTTACATCAATTACAATGATCTGAAATGCAAGGGAAACAAAGGGAAACCTAGACGCAATACAATGGGAAATAGAGAAGAACAAATATCCAAAATAATGGAATTTTCAATAGGAAATAACTTGAAGATTTCTCTACCCAGTCACCCTTTCCACTGAATAGGACTGTTGTTAAGAACCCTTTCGTACAGTTTGAATATAACGAAGATAATGAATTGTGTACAAAACTTCTTTTGAAGGAAATCCGAGAGAATTGATATCAACTATAATATCACAAACAGTAAAAGAAGCAAATGGAAAACTAGACTCAGAATGTGAATTAGTAAAGAACAAGTAAAAAAAGGAATTGTTTTTTCATACAGGAATAACAGGAACAGTGCTTTGGACAAAACATTTTCAGACTGAACAGGATGGCTGTTACGAATCCTTTGATCAATCTTTAAATATAAAGAAGATTATGCAACTTGTGCAGAAAGTTCCATTGGAGCAAATGGGAGAGAATTTACATCAATTACAATGATCTGAAATGCAAGGGAAACAAAGGGAAACCTAGACTGAATACAATGGGAAATAGAGAAGAACAAATATCCAAAATAATGGAATTTTCAGTAGGAAATAACTTGAAGATTTCTCTACCCAGTCACCCTTTCCACTGAATAGGACTGTTGTTAAGAACCCTTTCGTACAGTTTGAATATAAGGAAGATAATGAATTGTGTACAAAACTTCTTTGGAAGAAAATCCGAGAGAATTGATATCAACTATAATATCACAAACAGTAAAAGAAGCAAATGGAAAACTAGACTCAGAATGTGAATTAGTAAAGAACAAGTAAGAAAAGGAACTGTTTTTTCATACAGGAATAACAGGAACAGTGCTTTGGACAAAACATTTTCAGACTGAAAAGGATTGCTGTTACGAATCCTTTGATCAATCTTTAAATATAAAGAAGATTATGCAACTTGTACAGAAAGTTCCATTGGAGCAAATGGGAGAGAATTTACATCAATTACAATGATCTGAAATGCAAGGGAAACAAAGGGAAACCTAGACTGAATACAATGGGAAATAGAGAAGAACAAATATCCAAAATAATGGAATTTTCAATAGGAAATAACTTGAAGATTTCTCTACCCAGTCACCCTTTCCACTGAATAGGACTGTTGTTAAGAACCCTTTCGTACAGTTTGAATATAAGGAAGATAATGAATTGTGTACAAAACTTCTTTTGAAGAAAATCCGAGAGAATTGATATCAACTATAATATCACAAACAGTAAAAGAAGCAAATGGAAAACTAGACTCAGAATGTGAATTAGTAAAGAACAAGTAAGAAAAGGAATTGTTTTTTCAAAAAGGAATAACAGGAACAGTGCTTTGGACAAAACATTTTCAGACTGAAAAGGATTGCTGTTACGAATCCTTTGATCAATCTTTAAATATAAAGAAGATTATGCAACTTGTACAGAAAGTTCCATTGGAGCAAATGGGAGAGAATTTCCATCAATTACAATGATCTGAAATGCAAGGGAAACAAAGGGAAACCTAGACTGAATACAATGGGAAATAGAGAAGAACAAATATCCAAAATAATGGAATTTTATATAGGAAATAACTGGAAGATTTCTCTATCCAGTCACCCTTTCCACTGAATAGGACTATTGTTAAGAACCTTTCGTACAGTTTGAATATAAGGAAAGTTAATGAATTGTGTACAAAACTTCTTTTGAAGGAAATCCGAGAGAATTGATATCAACTATAATATCACAAACAGTAAAAGAAGCAAATGGAAAACTAGACTCAGAATGTGAATTAGTAAAGAACAAGTAAGAAAAGGAACTGTTTTTTCATACAGGAATAACAGGAACAGTGCTTTGGACAAAACATTTTCAGACTGAAAAGGATTGCTGTTACGAATCCTTTGATCAATCTTTAAATATAAAGAAGATTATGCAACTTGTACAGAAAGTTCCATTGGAGCAAATGGGAGAGAATTTACATCAATTACAATGATCTGAAATGCAAGGGAAACAAAGGGAAACCTAGACTCAATACAATGGGAAATAGAGAAGAACAAATATCCAAAATAATGGAATTTTCAGTAGGAAATAACTTGAAGATTTCTCTACCCAGTCACCCTTTCCACTGAATAGGGCTGTTGTTAAGAACCCTTTCGTACAGTTTGAATATAAGGAAGATAATGAATTGTGTACAAAACTTCTTTTGAAGGAAATCCGAGAGAATTGATATCAACTATAATATCACAAACAGTAAAAGAAGCAAATGGAAAACTAGACTCAGAATGTGAATTAGTAAAGAACAAGTAAGAAAAGGAACTGTTTTTTCATACAGGAATAACAGGAACAGTCCTTTGGACAAAACATTTTCAGACTGAAAAGGATTGCTGTTACGAATCCTTTGATCAATCTTTAAATATAAAGAAGATTATGCAACTTGTACAGAAAGTTCCATTGGAGCAAATGGCAGAGAATTTACATCAATTACAATGATCTGAAATGCAAGGGAAACAAAGGGAAACCTAGACGCAATACAATGGGAAATAGAGAAGAACAAATATCCAAAATAATGGAATTTTCAATAGGAAATAACTTGAAGATTTCTCTACCCAGTCACCCTTTCCACTGAATAGGACTGTTGTTAAGAACCCTTTCGTACAGTTTGAATATAACGAAGATAATGAATTGTGTACAAAACTTCTTTTGAAGGAAATCCGAGAGAATTGATATCAACTATAATATCACAAACAGTAAAAGAAGCAAATGGAAAACTAGACTCAGAATGTGAATTAGTAAAGAACAAGTAAAAAAAGGAATTGTTTTTTCATACAGGAATAACAGGAACAGTGCTTTGGACAAAACATTTTCAGACTGAACAGGATGGCTGTTACGAATCCTTTGATCAATCTTTAAATATAAAGAAGATTATGCAACTTGTGCAGAAAGTTCCATTGGAGCAAATGGGAGAGAATTTACATCAATTACAATGATCTGAAATGCAAGGGAAACAAAGGGAAACCTAGACTGAATACAATGGGAAATAGAGAAGAACAAATATCCAAAATAATGGAATTTTCAGTAGGAAATAACTTGAAGATTTCTCTACCCAGTCACCCTTTCCACTGAATAGGACTGTTGTTAAGAACCCTTTCGTACAGTTTGAATATAAGGAAGATAATGAATTGTGTACAAAACTTCTTTGGAAGAAAATCCGAGAGAATTGATATCAACTATAATATCACAAACAGTAAAAGAAGCAAATGGAAAACTAGACTCAGAATGTGAATTAGTAAAGAACAAGTAAGAAAAGGAACTGTTTTTTCATACAGGAATAACAGGAACAGTGCTTTGGACAAAACATTTTCAGACTGAAAAGGATTGCTGTTACGAATCCTTTGATCAATCTTTAAATATAAAGAAGATTATGCAACTTGTACAGAAAGTTCCATTGGAGCAAATGGGAGAGAATTTACATCAATTACAATGATCTGAAATGCAAGGGAAACAAAGGGAAACCTAGACGCAATACAATGGGAAATAGAGAAGAACAAATATCCAAAATAATGGAATTTTCAATAGGAAATAACTTGAAGATTTCTCTACCCAGTCACCCTTTCCACTGAATAGGACTGTTGTTAAGAACCCTTTCGTACAGTTTGAATATAACGAAGATAATGAATTGTGTACAAAACTTCTTTTGAAGGAAATCCGAGAGAATTGATATCAACTATAATATCACAAACAGTAAAAGAAGCAAATGGAAAACTAGACTCAGAATGTGAATTAGTAAAGAACAAGTAAAAAAAGGAATTGTTTTTTCATACAGGAATAACAGGAACAGTGCTTTGGACAAAACATTTTCAGACTGAACAGGATGGCTGTTACGAATCCTTTGATCAATCTTTAAATATAAAGAAGATTATGCAACTTGTACAGAAAGTTCCATTGGAGCAAATGGGAGAGAATTTACATCAATTACAATGATCTGAAATGCAAGGGAAACAAAGGGAAACCTAGACTGAATACAATGGGAAATAGAGAAGAACAAATATCCAAAATAATGGAATTTTCAGTAGGAAATAACTTGAAGATTTCTCTACCCAGTCACCCTTTCCACTGAATTGGACTGTTGTTAAGAACCCTTTCGTACAGTTTGAATATAAGGAAGATAATGAATTGTGTACAAAACTTCTTTTGAAGAAAATCCGAGAGAATTGATATCAACTATAATATCACAAACAGTAAAGGAAGCAAATGGAAAACTAGACTCAGAATGTGAATTAGTAAAGAACAAGTAAGAAAAGGAACTGTTTTTTCATACAGGAATAACAGGAACAGTGCTTTGGACAAAACATTTTCAGACTGAACAGGATGGCTGTTACGAATCCTTTGATCAATCTTTAAATATAAAGAAGATTATGCAACTTGTACAGAAAGTTCCATTGGAGCAAATGGGAGAGAATTTACATCAATTACAATGATCTGAAATGCAAGGGAAACAAAGGGAAACCTAGACTGAATACAATGGGAAATAGAGAAGAACAAATATCCAAAATAATGGAATTTTCAGTAGGAAATAACTTGAAGATTTCTCTACCCAGTCACCCTTTCCACTGAATAGGACTGTTGTTAAGAACCCTTTCGTACAGTTTGAATATAAGGAAGATAATGAATTGTGTACAAAACTTCTTTGGAAGAAAATCCGAGAGAATTGATATCAACTATAATATCACAAACAGTAAAAAAAGCAAATGGAAAACTAGACTCAGAATGTGAATTAGTAAAGAACAAGTAAGAAAAGGTATTGTTTTTTCATACAGGAATAACAGGAACAGTGCTTTGGACAAAACATTTTCAGACTGAAAAGGATTGCTGTTACGAATCCTTTGATCAATCTTTAAATATAAAGAGGATTATGCAATTTGTACAGAAAGTTCCATTGGAGCAAATGGGAGAGAATTTACATCAATCACAATGATCTGAAATGCAAGGGAAACAAAGGGAAACCTAGACGCAATACAATGGGAAATAGAGAAGAACAAATATCCAAAATAATGGAATTTTCAATAGGAAATAACTTGAAGATTTCTCTACCCAGTCACCCTTTCCACTGAATAGGACTGTTGTTAAGAACCCTTTCGTACAGTTTGAATATAACGAAGATAATGAATTGTGTACAAAACTTCTTTTGAAGGAAATCCGAGAGAATTGATATCAACTATAATATCACAAACAGTAAAAGAAGCAAATGGAAAACTAGACTCAGAATGTGAATTAGTAAAGAACAAGTAAAAAAAGGAACTGTTTTTTCATACAGGAATAACAGGAACAGTGCTTTGGACAAAACATTTTCAGACTGAACAGGATGGCTGTTACGAATCCTTTGATCAATCTTTAAATATAAAGAAGATTATGCAACTTGTACAGAAAGTTCCATTGGAGCAAATGGGAGGGAATTTACATCAATTACAATGATCTGAAATGCAAGGGAAACAAAGGGAAACCTAGACTGAATACAATGGGAAATAGAGAAGAACAAATATCCAAAATAATGGAATTTTCAGTAGGAAATAACTTGAAGATTTCTCTACCCAGTCACCCTTTCCACTGAATAGGACTGTTGTTAAGAACCCTTTCGTACAGTTTGAATATAAGGAAGATAATGAATTGTGTACAAAACTTCTTTGGAAGAAAATCCGAGAGAATTGATATCAACTATAATATCACAAACAGTAAAGGAAGCAAATGGAAAACTAGACTCAGAATGTGAATTAGTAAAGAACAAGTAAGAAAAGGAACTGTTTTTTCATACAGGAATAACAGGAACAGTGCTTTGGACAAAACATTTTCAGACTGAAAAGGATTGCTGTTACGAATCCTTTGATCAATCTTTAAATATAAAGAAGATTATGCAACTTGTACAGAAAGTTCCATTGGAGCAAATGGGAGAGAATTTACATCAATTACAATGATCTGAAATGCAAGGGAAACAAAGGGAAACCTAGACTCAATACAATGGGAAATAGAGAAGAACAAATATCCAAAATAATGGAATTTTCAGTAGGAAATAACTTGAAGATTTCTCTACCCAGTCACCCTTTCCACTGAATAGGACTGTTGTTAAGAACCCTTTCGTACAGTTTGAATATAAGGAAGATAATGAATTGTGTACAAAACTTCTTTTGAAGAAAATCCGAGAGAATTGATATCAACTATAATATCACAAACAGTAAAAGAAGCAAATGCAAAACTAGACTCAGAATGTGAATTAGTAAAGAACAAGTAAGAAAAGGTATTGTTTTTTCATACAGGAATAACAGGAACAGTGCTTTGGACAAAACATTTTCAGACTGAAAAGGATTGCTGTTACGAATCCTTTGATCAATCTTTAAATATAAAGAAGATTATGCAACTTGTACAGAAAGTTCCATTGGAGCAAATGGGAGAGAATTTACATCAATTACAATGATCTGAAATGCAAGGGAAACAAAGGGAAACCTAGACTCAATACAATGGGAAATAGAGAAGAACAAATATCCAAAATAATGGAATTTTCAGTAGGAAATAACTTGAAGATTTCTCTACCCAGTCACCCTTTCCACTGAATAGGACTGTTGTTAAGAACCCTTTCGTACAGTTTGAATATAACGAAGATAATGAATTGTGTACAAAACTTCTTTTGAAGGAAATCCGAGAGAATTGATATCAACTATAATATCACAAACAGTAAAAGAAGCAAATGGAAAACTAGACTCAGAATGTGAATTAGTAAAGAACAAGTAAGAAAAGGAATTGTTTTTTCATACAGGAATAACAGGAACAGTGCTTTGGACAAAACATTTTCAGACTGAAAAGGATTGCTGTTACGAATCCTTTGATCAATCTTTAAATATAAAGAAGATTATGCAACTTGTACAGAAAGTTCCATTGGAGCAAATGGGAGAGAATTTCCATCAATTACAATGATCTGAAATGCAAGGGAAACATAGGGAAACCTAGACTCAATACAATGGGAAAATAGAGAAGAACAAATATCCAAAATAATGGAATTTTCAGTAGGAAATAACTTGAAGATTTCTCTACCCAGTCACCCTTTCCACTGAATAGGACTGTTGTTAAGAACCCTTTCGTACAGTTTGAATATAAGGAAGATAATGAATTGTGTACAAAACTTCTTTTGAAGAAAATCCGAGAGAATTGATATCAACTATAATATCACAAACAGTAAAGGAAGCAAATGGAAAACTAGACTCAGAATGTGAATTAGAAATGAACAAGTAAGAAAAGGAACTGTTTTTTCATACAGGAATAACAGGAACAGTGCTTTGGACAAAACATTTTCAGACTGAACAGGATGGCTGTTACGAATCCTTTGATCAATCTTTAAATATAAAGAAGATTATGCAACTTGTACAGAAAGTTCCATTGGAGCAAATGGGAGGGAATTTACATCAATTACAATGATCTGAAATGCAAGGGAAACAAAGGGAAACCTAGACTGAATACAATGGGAAATAGAGAAGAACAAATATCCAAAATAATGGAATTTTCAGTAGGAAATAACTTGAAGATTTCTCTACCCAGTCACCCTTTCCACTGAATAGGACTGTTGTTAAGAACCCTTTCGTACAGTTTGAATATAAGGAAGATAATGAATTGTGTACAAAACTTCTTTGGAAGAAAATCCGAGAGAATTGATATCAACTATAATATCACAAACAGTAAAAGAAGCAAATGGAAAACTAGACTCAGAATGTGAATTAGTAAAGAACAAGTAAGAAAAGGAACTGTTTTTTCATACAGGAATAACAGGAACAGTGCTTTGGACAAAACATTTTCAGACTGAAAAGGATTGCTGTTACAAATCCTTTGATCAATCTTTAAATATAAAGAAGATTATGCAACTTGTACAGAAAGTTCCATTGGAGCAAATGGGAGAGAATTTACATCAATTACAATGATCTGAAATGCAAGGGAAACAAAGGGAAACCTAGACTCAATACAATGGGAAATAGAGAAGAACAAATATCCAAAATAATGGAATTTTCAGTAGGAAATAACTTGAAGATTTCTCTACCCAGTCACCCTTTCCACTGAATAGGACTGTTGTTAAGAACCCTTTCGTACAGTTTGAATATAAGGAAGATAATGAATTGTGTACAAAACTTCTTTTGAAGAAAATCCGAGAGAATTGATATCAACTATAATATCACAAACAGTAAAAGAAGCAAATGCAAAACTAGACTCAGAATGTGAATTAGTAAAGAACAAGTAAGAAAAGGTATTGTTTTTTCATACAGGAATAACAGGAACAGTGCTTTGGACAAAACATTTTCAGACTGAAAAGGATTGCTGTTACGAATCCTTTGATCAATCTTTAAATATAAAGAAGATTATGCAACTTGTACAGAAAGTTCCATTGGAGCAAATGGGAGAGAATTTACATCAATTACAATGATCTGAAATGCAAGGGAAACAAAGGGAAACCTAGACTCAATACAATGGGAAATAGAGAAGAACAAATATCCAAAATAATGGAATTTTCAGTAGGAAATAACTTGAAGATTTCTCTACCCAGTCACCCTTTCCACTGAATAGGACTGTTGTTAAGAACCCTTTCGTACAGTTTGAATATAACGAAGATAATGAATTGTGTACAAAACTTCTTTTGAAGGAAATCCGAGAGAATTGATATCAACTATAATATCACAAACAGTAAAATAAGCAAATGGAAAACTAGACTCAGAATGTGAATTAGTAAAGAACAAGTAAGAAAAGGTATTGTTTTTTCATACAGGAATAACAGGAACAGTGCTTTGGATAAAACATTTTCAGACTGAAAAGGATTGCTGTTATGAATCCTTTGATCAATCTTTAAATATAAAGAAGATTATGCAACATGTACAGAAAGTTCCATTGGAGCAAATAGGAGAGAATTTACATCAATCACAATGATCTGAAATGCAAGGGAAACAAAGGGAAACCTAGACGCAATACAATGGGAAATAGAGAAGAACAAATATCCAAAATAATGGAATTTTCAGTAGGAAATAACTTGAAGATTTCTCTACCCAGTAACCCTTTCCACTGAATAGGACTGTTGTTAAGAACCCTTTCGTACAGTTTGAATATAAGGAAGATAATGAATTGTGTACAAAACTTCTTTGGAAGAAAATTTGAGAGAATTGATATCAACTATAATATCACAAACAGTAAAAAAAGCAAATGGAAAACTAGACTCAGAATGTGAATTAGTAAAGAACAAGTAAGAAAAGGTATTGTTTTTTCATACAGGAATAACAGGAACAGTGCTTTGGACAAAACATTTTCAGACTGAAAAGGATTGCTGTTACGAATCCTTTGATCAATCTTTAAATATAAAGAAGATTATGCAACTTGTACAGAAAGTTCCATTGGAGCAAATGGGAGAGAATTTACATCAATCACAATGATCTGAAATGCAAGGGAAACAAAGGGAAACCTAGACGCAATACAATGGGAAATAGAGAAGAACAAATATCCAAAATAATGGAATTTTCAATAGGAAATAACTTGAAGATTTCTCTACCCAGTCACCCTTTCCACTGAATAGGACTGTTGTTAAGAACCCTTTCGTACAGTTTGAATATAACGAAGATAATGAATTGTGTACAAAACTTCTTTTGAAGGAAATCCGAGAGAATTGATATCAACTATAATATCACAAACAGTAAAAGAAGCAAATGGAAAACTAGACTCAGAATGTGAATTAGTAAAGAACAAGTAAAAAAAGGAACTGTTTTTTCATACAGGAATAACAGGAACAGTGCTTTGGACAAAACATTTTCTGACTGAACAGGATTGCTGTTACGAATCCTTTGATCAATCTTTAAATATAAAGAAGATTATGCAACTTGTACAGAAAGTTCCATTGGAGCAAATGGGAGAGAGTTTACATCAATTACAATGATCTGAAATGCAAGGGAAACAAAGGTAAACCTAGACTGAATACAATGGGAAATAGAGAAGAACAAATATCCAAAATAATGGAATTTTCAGTAGGAAATAACTTGAAGATTTCTCTACCCAGTCACCCTTTCCACTGAATAGGACTGTTGTTAAGAACCCTTTCGTACAGTTTGAATATAAGGAAGATAATGAATTGTGTACAAAACTTCTTTTGAAGGAAATCCGAGAGAATTGATATCAACTATAATATCACAAACAGTAAAAGAAGCAAATGGAAAACTAGACTCAGAATGTGAATTAGTAAAGAACAAGTAAGAAAAGGAATTGTTTTTTCATACAGGAATAACAGGAACAGTGCTTTGGACAAAACATTTTCAGACTGAAAAGGATTGCTGTTACGAATCCTTTGATCAATCTTTAAATATAAAGAAGATTATGCAACTTGTACAGAAAGTTCCATTGGAGCAAATGGGAGAGAATTTCCATCAATTACAATGATCTGAAATGCAAGGGAAACAAAGGGAAACCTAGACTGAATACAATGGGAAATAGAGAAGAACAAATATCCAAAATAATGGAATTTTATATAGGAAATAACTGGAAGATTTCTCTATCCAGTCACCCTTTCCACTGAATAGGATTATTGTTAAGAACCTTTCGTACAGTTTGAATATAAGGAAAGTTAATGAATTGTGTACAAAACTTCTTTTGAAGGAAATCCGAGAGAATTGATATCAACTATAATATCACAAACAGTAAAAGAAGCAAATGGAAAACTAGACTCAGAATGTGAATTAGTAAAGAACAAGTAAGAAAAGGAACTGTTTTTTCATACAGGAATAACAGGAACAGTGCTTTGGACAAAACATTTTCAGACTGAAAAAGGATTGCTGTTACGAATCCTTTGATCAATCTTTAAATATAAAGAAGATTATGCAACTTGTACAGAAAGTTCCATTGGAGCAAATGGGAGAGAATTTACATCAATTACAATGATCTGAAATGCAAGGGAAACATAGGGAAACCTAGACTCAATACAATGGGAAAGAGAGAAGAACAAATATCCAAAATAATGGAATTTTCAGTAGGAAATAACTTGAAGATTTCTCTACCCAGTCACCCTTTCCACTGAATAGGGCTGTTGTTCAGAACCCTTTCGTACAGTTTGAATATAAGGAAGATAATGAATTGTGTACAAAACTTCTTTTGAAGGAAATCCGAGAGAATTGATATCAACTATAATATCACAAACAGTAAAAGAAGCAAATGGAAAACTAGACTCAGAATGTGAATTAGTAAAGAACAAGTAAGAAAAGGAACTGTTTTTTCATACAGGAATAACAGGAACAGTGCTTTGGACAAAACATTTTCAGACTGAAAAGGATTGCTGTTACGAATCCTTTGATCAATCTTTAAATATAAAGAAGATTATGCAACTTGTACAGAAAGTTCCATTGGAGCAAATGGGAGAGAATTTACATCAATTACAATGATCTGAAATGCAAGGGAAACAAAGGGAAACCTAGACTGAATACAATGGGAAATAGAGAAGAACAAATATCCAAAATAATGGAATTTTCAGTAGGAAATAACTTGAAGATTTCTCTACCCAGTAACCCTTTCCACTGAATAGGACTGTTGTTAAGAACCCTTTCGTACAGTTTGAACATAAGGAAGATAATGAATTGTCTACAAAACTTCTGTGGAAGAAAATCCGAGAGAATTGATATCAACTATAATATCACAAACAGTAAAAAAAGCAAATGGAAAACTAGACTCAGAATGTGAATTAGTAAAGAACAAGTAAGAAAAGGAACTGTTTTTTCATACAGGAATAACAGGAACAGTGCTTTGGACAAAACATTTTCAGACTGAAAAGGATTGCTGTTACGAATCCTTTGATCAATCTTTAAATATAAAGAAGATTATGCAACTTGTACAGAAAGTTCCATTGGAGCAAATGGGAGAGAATTTACATCAATCACAATGATCTGAAATGCAAGGGAAACAAAGGGAAACCTAGACGCAATACAATGGGAAATAGAGAAGAACAAATATCCAAAATAATGGAATTTTCAGTAGGAAATAACTTGAAGATTTCTCTACCCAGTAACCCTTTCCACTGAATAGGACTGTTGTTAAGAACCCTTTCGTACAGTTTGAATATAAGGAAGATAATGAATTGTGTACAAAACTTCTTTGGAAGAAAATCCGAGAGAATTGATATCAACTATAATATCACAAACAGTAAAAAAAGCAAATGGAAAACTAGACTCAGAATGTGAATTAGTAAAGAACAAGTAAGAAAAGGAATTGTTTTTTCATACAGGAATAACAGGAACAGTGCTTTGGACAAAACATTTTCAGACTGAAAAGGATTGCTGTTACGAATCCTTTGATCAATCTTTAAATATAAAGAAGATTATGCAACTTGTACAGAAAGTTCCATTGGAGCAAATGGGAGAGAATTTACATCAATCACAATGATCTGAAATGCAAGGGAAACAAAGGGAAACCTAGACGCAATACAATGGGAAATAGAGAAGAACAAATATCCAAAATAATGGAATTTTCAGTAGGAAATAACTTGAAGATTTCTCTACCCAGTCACCCTTTCCACTGAATAGGACTGTTGTTAAGAACCCTTTCGTACAGTTTGAATATAAGGAAGATAATGAATTGTGTACAAAACTTCTTTTGAAGGAAATCCGAGAGAATTGATATCAACTATAATATCACAAACAGTAAAAGAAGCAAATGGAAAACTAGACTCAGAATGTGAATTAGTAAAGAACAAGTAAGAAAAGGAATTGTTTTTTCATACAGGAATAACAGGAACAGTGCTTTGGACAAAACATTTTCAGACTGAAAAGGATTGCTGTTACGAATCCTTTGATCAATCTTTAAATATAAAGAAGATGATGCAACTTGTACAGAAAGTTCCATTGGAGCAAATGGGAGAGAATTTCCATCAATTACAATGATCTGAAATGCAAGGGAAACAAAGGGAAACCTAGACTGAATACAATGGGAAATAGAGAAGAACAAATATCCAAAATAATGGAATTTTATATAGGAAATAACTGGAAGATTTCTCTATCCAGTCACCCTTTCCACTGAATAGGATTATTGTTAAGAACCTTTCGTACAGTTTGAATATAAGGAAAGTTAATGAATTGTGTACAAAACTTCTTTTGAAGGAAATCCGAGAGAATTGATATCAACTATAATATCACAAACAGTAAAAGAAGCAAATGGAAAACTAGACTCAGAATGTGAATTAGTAAAGAACAAGTAAGAAAAGGAACTGTTTTTTCATACAGGAATAACAGGAACAGTGCTTTGGACAAAACATTTTCAGACTGAAAAAGGATTGCTGTTACGAATCCTTTGATCAATCTTTAAATATAAAGAAGATTATGCAACTTGTACAGAAAGTTCCATTGGAGCAAATGGGAGAGAATTTACATCAATTACAATGATCTGAAATGCAAGGGAAACATAGGGAAACCTAGACTCAATACAATGGGAAAGAGAGAAGAACAAATATCCAAAATAATGGAATTTTCAGTAGGAAATAACTTGAAGATTTCTCTACCCAGTCACCCTTTCCACTGAATAGGGCTGTTGTTCAGAACCCTTTCGTACAGTTTGAATATAAGGAAGATAATGAATTGTGTACAAAACTTCTTTTGAAGGAAATCCGAGAGAATTGATATCAACTATAATATCACAAACAGTAAAAGAAGCAAATGGAAAACTAGACTCAGAATGTGAATTAGTAAAGAACAAGTAAGAAAAGGAACTGTTTTTTCATACAGGAATAACAGGAACAGTGCTTTGGACAAAACATTTTCAGACTGAAAAGGATTGCTGTTACGAATCCTTTGATCAATCTTTAAATATAAAGAAGATTATGCAACTTGTACAGAAAGTTCCATTGGAGCAAATGGGAGAGAATTTACATCAATTACAATGATCTGAAATGCAAGGGAAACAAAGGGAAACCTAGACTGAATACAATGGGAAATAGAGAAGAACAAATATCCAAAATAATGGAATTTTCAGTAGGAAATAACTTGAAGATTTCTCTACCCAGTCACCCTTTCCACTGAATAGGGCTGTTGTTCAGAACCCTTTCGTACAGTTTGAATATAAGGAAGATAATGAATTGTGTACAAAACTTCTTTTGAAGGAAATCCGAGAGAATTGATATCAACTATAATATCACAAACAGTAAAAGAAGCAAATGGAAAACTAGACTCAGAATGTGAATTAGTAAAGAACAAGTAAGAAAAGGAACTGTTTTTTCATACAGGAATAACAGGAACAGTGCTTTGGACAAAACATTTTCAGACTGAAAAGGATTGCTGTTACGAATCCTTTGATCAATCTTTAAATATAAAGAAGATTATGCAACTTGTACAGAAAGTTCCATTGGAGCAAATGGGAGAGAATTTACATCAATTACAATGATCTGAAATGCAAGGGAAACAAAGGGAAACCTAGACTGAATACAATGGGAAATAGAGAAGAACAAATATCCAAAATAATGGAATTTTCAGTAGGAAATAACTTGAAGATTTCTCTACCCAGTAACCCTTTCCACTGAATAGGACTGTTGTTAAGAACCCTTTCGTACAGTTTGAACATAAGGAAGATAATGAATTGTCTACAAAACTTCTGTGGAAGAAAATCCGAGAGAATTGATATCAACTATAATATCACAAACAGTAAAAAAAGCAAATGGAAAACTAGACTCAGAATGTGAATTAGTAAAGAACAAGTAAGAAAAGGAACTGTTTTTTCATACAGGAATAACAGGAACAGTGCTTTGGACAAAACATTTTCAGACTGAAAAGGATTGCTGTTACGAATCCTTTGATCAATCTTTAAATATAAAGAAGATTATGCAACTTGTACAGAAAGTTCCATTGGAGCAAATGGGAGAGAATTTACATCAATCACAATGATCTGAAATGCAAGGGAAACAAAGGGAAACCTAGACGCAATACAATGGGAAATAGAGAAGAACAAATATCCAAAATAATGGAATTTTCAGTAGGAAATAACTTGAAGATTTCTCTACCCAGTAACCCTTTCCACTGAATAGGACTGTTGTTAAGAACCCTTTCGTACAGTTTGAATATAAGGAAGATAATGAATTGTGTACAAAACTTCTTTGGAAGAAAATCCGAGAGAATTGATATCAACTATAATATCACAAACAGTAAAAAAAGCAAATGGAAAACTAGACTCAGAATGTGAATTAGTAAAGAACAAGTAAGAAAAGGAATTGTTTTTTCATACAGGAATAACAGGAACAGTGCTTTGGACAAAACATTTTCAGACTGAAAAGGATTGCTGTTACGAATCCTTTGATCAATCTTTAAATATAAAGAAGATGATGCAACTTGTACAGAAAGTTCCATTGGAGCAAATGGGAGAGAATTTACATCAATCACAATGATCTGAAATGCAAGGGAAACAAAGGGAAACCTAGACGCAATACAATGGGAAATAGAGAAGAACAAATATCCAAAATAATGGAATTTTCAGTAGGAAATAACTTGAAGATTTCTCTACCCAGTCACCCTTTCCACTGAATAGGACTGTTGTTAAGAACCCTTTCGTACAGTTTGAATATAAGGAAGATAATGAATTGTGTACAAAACTTCTTTTGAAGGAAATCCGAGAGAATTGATATCAACTATAATATCACAAACAGTAAAAGAAGCAAATGGAAAACTAGACTCAGAATGTGAATTAGTAAAGAACAAGTAAGAAAAGGAATTGTTTTTTCATACAGGAATAACAGGAACAGTGCTTTGGACAAAACATTTTCAGACTGAAAAGGATTGCTGTTACGAATCCTTTGATCAATCTTTAAATATAAAGAAGATTATGCAACTTGTACAGAAAGTTCCATTGGAGCAAATGGGAGAGAATTTCCATCAATTACAATGATCTGAAATGCAAGGGAAACAAAGGGAAACCTAGACTGAATACAATGGGAAATAGAGAAGAACAAATATCCAAAATAATGGAATTTTATATAGGAAATAACTGGAAGATTTCTCTATCCAGTCACCCTTTCCACTGAATAGGATTATTGTTAAGAACCTTTCGTACAGTTTGAATATAAGGAAAGTTAATGAATTGTGTACAAAACTTCTTTTGAAGGAAATCCGAGAGAATTGATATCAACTATAATATCACAAACAGTAAAAGAAGCAAATGGAAAACTAGACTCAGAATGTGAATTAGTAAAGAACAAGTAAGAAAAGGAACTGTTTTTTCATACAGGAATAACAGGAACAGTGCTTTGGACAAAACATTTTCAGACTGAAAAAGGATTGCTGTTACGAATCCTTTGATCAATCTTTAAATATAAAGAAGATTATGCAACTTGTACAGAAAGTTCCATTGGAGCAAATGGGAGAGAATTTACATCAATTACAATGATCTGAAATGCAAGGGAAACATAGGGAAACCTAGACTCAATACAATGGGAAAGAGAGAAGAACAAATATCCAAAATAATGGAATTTTCAGTAGGAAATAACTTGAAGATTTCTCTACCCAGTCACCCTTTCCACTGAATAGGGCTGTTGTTCAGAACCCTTTCGTACAGTTTGAATATAAGGAAGATAATGAATTGTGTACAAAACTTCTTTTGAAGGAAATCCGAGAGAATTGATATCAACTATAATATCACAAACAGTAAAAGAAGCAAATGGAAAACTAGACTCAGAATGTGAATTAGTAAAGAACAAGTAAGAAAAGGAACTGTTTTTTCATACAGGAATAACAGGAACAGTGCTTTGGACAAAACATTTTCAGACTGAAAAGGATTGCTGTTACGAATCCTTTGATCAATCTTTAAATATAAAGAAGATTATGCAACTTGTACAGAAAGTTCCATTGGAGCAAATGGGAGAGAATTTACATCAATTACAATGATCTGAAATGCAAGGGAAACAAAGGGAAACCTAGACTGAATACAATGGGAAATAGAGAAGAACAAATATCCAAAATAATGGAATTTTCAGTAGGAAATAACTTGAAGATTTCTCTACCCAGTAACCCTTTCCACTGAATAGGACTGTTGTTAAGAACCCTTTCGTACAGTTTGAACATAAGGAAGATAATGAATTGTCTACAAAACTTCTGTGGAAGAAAATCCGAGAGAATTGATATCAACTATAATATCACAAACAGTAAAAAAAGCAAATGGAAAACTAGACTCAGAATGTGAATTAGTAAAGAACAAGTAAGAAAAGGAATTGTTTTTTCATACAGGAATAACAGGAACAGTGCTTTGGACAAAACATTTTCAGACTGAAAAGGATTGCTGTTACGAATCCTTTGATCAATCTTTAAATATAAAGAAGATTATGCAACTTGTACAGAAAGTTCCATTGGAGCAAATGGGAGAGAATTTACATCAATCACAATGATCTGAAATGCAAGGGAAACAAAGGGAAACCTAGACGCAATACAATGGGAAATAGAGAAGAACAAATATCCAAAATAATGGAATTTTCAGTAGGAAATAACTTGAAGATTTCTCTACCCAGTCACCCTTTCCACTGAATAGGACTGTTGTTAAGAACCCTTTCGTACAGTTTGAATATAAGGAAGATAATGAATTGTGTACAAAACTTCTTTTGAAGGAAATCCGAGAGAATTGATATCAACTATAATATCACAAACAGTAAAAGAAGCAAATGGAAAACTAGACTCAGAATGTGAATTAGTAAAGAACAAGTAAGAAAAGGAATTGTTTTTTCATACAGGAATAACAGGAACAGTGCTTTGGACAAAACATTTTCAGACTGAAAAGGATTGCTGTTACGAATCCTTTGATCAATCTTTAAATATAAAGAAGATGATGCAACTTGTACAGAAAGTTCCATTGGAGCAAATGGGAGAGAATTTCCATCAATTACAATGATCTGAAATGCAAGGGAAACAAAGGGAAACCTAGACTGAATACAATGGGAAATAGAGAAGAACAAATATCCAAAATAATGGAATTTTATATAGGAAATAACTGGAAGATTTCTCTATCCAGTCACCCTTTCCACTGAATAGGATTATTGTTAAGAACCTTTCGTACAGTTTGAATATAAGGAAAGTTAATGAATTGTGTACAAAACTTCTTTTGAAGGAAATCCGAGAGAATTGATATCAACTATAATATCACAAACAGTAAAAGAAGCAAATGGAAAACTAGACTCAGAATGTGAATTAGTAAAGAACAAGTAAGAAAAGGAACTGTTTTTTCATACAGGAATAACAGGAACAGTGCTTTGGACAAAACATTTTCAGACTGAAAAAGGATTGCTGTTACGAATCCTTTGATCAATCTTTAAATATAAAGAAGATTATGCAACTTGTACAGAAAGTTCCATTGGAGCAAATGGGAGAGAATTTACATCAATTACAATGATCTGAAATGCAAGGGAAACATAGGGAAACCTAGACTCAATACAATGGGAAAGAGAGAAGAACAAATATCCAAAATAATGGAATTTTCAGTAGGAAATAACTTGAAGATTTCTCTACCCAGTCACCCTTTCCACTGAATAGGGCTGTTGTTCAGAACCCTTTCGTACAGTTTGAATATAAGGAAGATAATGAATTGTGTACAAAACTTCTTTTGAAGGAAATCCGAGAGAATTGATATCAACTATAATATCACAAACAGTAAAAGAAGCAAATGGAAAACTAGACTCAGAATGTGAATTAGTAAAGAACAAGTAAGAAAAGGAATTGTTTTTTCATACAGGAATAACAGGAACAGTGCTTTGGACAAAACATTTTCAGACTGAAAAGGATTGCTGTTACGAATCCTTTGATCAATCTTTAAATATAAAGAAGATTATGCAACTTGTACAGAAAGTTCCATTGGAGCAAATGGGAGAGAATTTACATCAATTACAATGATCTGAAATGCAAGGGAAACAAAGGGAAACCTAGACTGAATACAATGGGAAATAGAGAAGAACAAATATCCAAAATAATGGAATTTTCAGTAGGAAATAACTTGAAGATTTCTCTACCCAGTAACCCTTTCCACTGAATAGGACTGTTGTTAAGAACCCTTTCGTACAGTTTGAACATAAGGAAGATAATGAATTGTCTACAAAACTTCTGTGGAAGAAAATCCGAGAGAATTGATATCAACTATAATATCACAAACAGTAAAAAAAGCAAATGGAAAACTAGACTCAGAATGTGAATTAGTAAAGAACAAGTAAGAAAAGGAACTGTTTTTTCATACAGGAATAACAGGAACAGTGCTTTGGACAAAACATTTTCAGACTGAAAAGGATTGCTGTTACGAATCCTTTGATCAATCTTTAAATATAAAGAAGATTATGCAACTTGTACAGAAAGTTCCATTGGAGCAAATGGGAGAGAATTTACATCAATCACAATGATCTGAAATGCAAGGGAAACAAAGGGAAACCTAGACGCAATACAATGGGAAATAGAGAAGAACAAATATCCAAAATAATGGAATTTTCAGTAGGAAATAACTTGAAGATTTCTCTACCCAGTAACCCTTTCCACTGAATAGGACTGTTGTTAAGAACCCTTTCGTACAGTTTGAATATAAGGAAGATAATGAATTGTGTACAAAACTTCTTTGGAAGAAAATCCGAGAGAATTGATATCAACTATAATATCACAAACAGTAAAAAAAGCAAATGGAAAACTAGACTCAGAATGTGAATTAGTAAAGAACAAGTAAGAAAAGGAATTGTTTTTTCATACAGGAATAACAGGAACAGTGCTTTGGACAAAACATTTTCAGACTGAAAAGGATTGCTGTTACGAATCCTTTGATCAATCTTTAAATATAAAGAAGATGATGCAACTTGTACAGAAAGTTCCATTGGAGCAAATGGGAGAGAATTTACATCAATCACAATGATCTGAAATGCAAGGGAAACAAAGGGAAACCTAGACGCAATACAATGGGAAATAGAGAAGAACAAATATCCAAAATAATGGAATTTTCAGTAGGAAATAACTTGAAGATTTCTCTACCCAGTCACCCTTTCCACTGAATAGGACTGTTGTTAAGAACCCTTTCGTACAGTTTGAATATAAGGAAGATAATGAATTGTGTACAAAACTTCTTTTGAAGGAAATCCGAGAGAATTGATATCAACTATAATATCACAAACAGTAAAAGAAGCAAATGGAAAACTAGACTCAGAATGTGAATTAGTAAAGAACAAGTAAGAAAAGGAATTGTTTTTTCATACAGGAATAACAGGAACAGTGCTTTGGACAAAACATTTTCAGACTGAAAAGGATTGCTGTTACGAATCCTTTGATCAATCTTTAAATATAAAGAAGATTATGCAACTTGTACAGAAAGTTCCATTGGAGCAAATGGGAGAGAATTTCCATCAATTACAATGATCTGAAATGCAAGGGAAACAAAGGGAAACCTAGACTGAATACAATGGGAAATAGAGAAGAACAAATATCCAAAATAATGGAATTTTATATAGGAAATAACTGGAAGATTTCTCTATCCAGTCACCCTTTCCACTGAATAGGATTATTGTTAAGAACCTTTCGTACAGTTTGAATATAAGGAAAGTTAATGAATTGTGTACAAAACTTCTTTTGAAGGAAATCCGAGAGAATTGATATCAACTATAATATCACAAACAGTAAAAGAAGCAAATGGAAAACTAGACTCAGAATGTGAATTAGTAAAGAACAAGTAAGAAAAGGAACTGTTTTTTCATACAGGAATAACAGGAACAGTGCTTTGGACAAAACATTTTCAGACTGAAAAAGGATTGCTGTTACGAATCCTTTGATCAATCTTTAAATATAAAGAAGATTATGCAACTTGTACAGAAAGTTCCATTGGAGCAAATGGGAGAGAATTTACATCAATTACAATGATCTGAAATGCAAGGGAAACATAGGGAAACCTAGACTCAATACAATGGGAAAGAGAGAAGAACAAATATCCAAAATAATGGAATTTTCAGTAGGAAATAACTTGAAGATTTCTCTACCCAGTCACCCTTTCCACTGAATAGGGCTGTTGTTCAGAACCCTTTCGTACAGTTTGAATATAAGGAAGATAATGAATTGTGTACAAAACTTCTTTTGAAGGAAATCCGAGAGAATTGATATCAACTATAATATCACAAACAGTAAAAGAAGCAAATGGAAAACTAGACTCAGAATGTGAATTAGTAAAGAACAAGTAAGAAAAGGAACTGTTTTTTCATACAGGAATAACAGGAACAGTGCTTTGGACAAAACATTTTCAGACTGAAAAGGATTGCTGTTACGAATCCTTTGATCAATCTTTAAATATAAAGAAGATTATGCAACTTGTACAGAAAGTTCCATTGGAGCAAATGGGAGAGAATTTACATCAATTACAATGATCTGAAATGCAAGGGAAACAAAGGGAAACCTAGACTGAATACAATGGGAAATAGAGAAGAACAAATATCCAAAATAATGGAATTTTCAGTAGGAAATAACTTGAAGATTTCTCTACCCAGTAACCCTTTCCACTGAATAGGACTGTTGTTAAGAACCCTTTCGTACAGTTTGAACATAAGGAAGATAATGAATTGTCTACAAAACTTCTGTGGAAGAAAATCCGAGAGAATTGATATCAACTATAATATCACAAACAGTAAAAAAAGCAAATGGAAAACTAGACTCAGAATGTGAATTAGTAAAGAACAAGTAAGAAAAGGAATTGTTTTTTCATACAGGAATAACAGGAACAGTGCTTTGGACAAAACATTTTCAGACTGAAAAGGATTGCTGTTACGAATCCTTTGATCAATCTTTAAATATAAAGAAGATTATGCAACTTGTACAGAAAGTTCCATTGGAGCAAATGGGAGAGAATTTACATCAATCACAATGATCTGAAATGCAAGGGAAACAAAGGGAAACCTAGACGCAATACAATGGGAAATAGAGAAGAACAAATATCCAAAATAATGGAATTTTCAGTAGGAAATAACTTGAAGATTTCTCTACCCAGTCACCCTTTCCACTGAATAGGACTGTTGTTAAGAACCCTTTCGTACAGTTTGAATATAAGGAAGATAATGAATTGTGTACAAAACTTCTTTTGAAGGAAATCCGAGAGAATTGATATCAACTATAATATCACAAACAGTAAAAGAAGCAAATGGAAAACTAGACTCAGAATGTGAATTAGTAAAGAACAAGTAAGAAAAGGAATTGTTTTTTCATACAGGAATAACAGGAACAGTGCTTTGGACAAAACATTTTCAGACTGAAAAGGATTGCTGTTACGAATCCTTTGATCAATCTTTAAATATAAAGAAGATGATGCAACTTGTACAGAAAGTTCCATTGGAGCAAATGGGAGAGAATTTCCATCAATTACAATGATCTGAAATGCAAGGGAAACAAAGGGAAACCTAGACTGAATACAATGGGAAATAGAGAAGAACAAATATCCAAAATAATGGAATTTTATATAGGAAATAACTGGAAGATTTCTCTATCCAGTCACCCTTTCCACTGAATAGGATTATTGTTAAGAACCTTTCGTACAGTTTGAATATAAGGAAAGTTAATGAATTGTGTACAAAACTTCTTTTGAAGGAAATCCGAGAGAATTGATATCAACTATAATATCACAAACAGTAAAAGAAGCAAATGGAAAACTAGACTCAGAATGTGAATTAGTAAAGAACAAGTAAGAAAAGGAACTGTTTTTTCATACAGGAATAACAGGAACAGTGCTTTGGACAAAACATTTTCAGACTGAAAAAGGATTGCTGTTACGAATCCTTTGATCAATCTTTAAATATAAAGAAGATTATGCAACTTGTACAGAAAGTTCCATTGGAGCAAATGGGAGAGAATTTACATCAATTACAATGATCTGAAATGCAAGGGAAACATAGGGAAACCTAGACTCAATACAATGGGAAAGAGAGAAGAACAAATATCCAAAATAATGGAATTTTCAGTAGGAAATAACTTGAAGATTTCTCTACCCAGTCACCCTTTCCACTGAATAGGGCTGTTGTTCAGAACCCTTTCGTACAGTTTGAATATAAGGAAGATAATGAATTGTGTACAAAACTTCTTTTGAAGGAAATCCGAGAGAATTGATATCAACTATAATATCACAAACAGTAAAAGAAGCAAATGGAAAACTAGACTCAGAATGTGAATTAGTAAAGAACAAGTAAGAAAAGGAACTGTTTTTTCATACAGGAATAACAGGAACAGTGCTTTGGACAAAACATTTTCAGACTGAAAAGGATTGCTGTTACGAATCCTTTGATCAATCTTTAAATATAAAGAAGATTATGCAACTTGTACAGAAAGTTCCATTGGAGCAAATGGGAGAGAATTTACATCAATTACAATGATCTGAAATGCAAGGGAAACAAAGGGAAACCTAGACTGAATACAATGGGAAATAGAGAAGAACAAATATCCAAAATAATGGAATTTTCAGTAGGAAATAACTTGAAGATTTCTCTACCCAGTAACCCTTTCCACTGAATAGGACTGTTGTTAAGAACCCTTTCGTACAGTTTGAACATAAGGAAGATAATGAATTGTCTACAAAACTTCTGTGGAAGAAAATCCGAGAGAATTGATATCAACTATAATATCACAAACAGTAAAAAAAGCAAATGGAAAACTAGACTCAGAATGTGAATTAGTAAAGAACAAGTAAGAAAAGGAACTGTTTTTTCATACAGGAATAACAGGAACAGTGCTTTGGACAAAACATTTTCAGACTGAAAAGGATTGCTGTTACGAATCCTTTGATCAATCTTTAAATATAAAGAAGATTATGCAACTTGTACAGAAAGTTCCATTGGAGCAAATGGGAGAGAATTTACATCAATCACAATGATCTGAAATGCAAGGGAAACAAAGGGAAACCTAGACGCAATACAATGGGAAATAGAGAAGAACAAATATCCAAAATAATGGAATTTTCAGTAGGAAATAACTTGAAGATTTCTCTACCCAGTAACCCTTTCCACTGAATAGGACTGTTGTTAAGAACCCTTTCGTACAGTTTGAATATAAGGAAGATAATGAATTGTGTACAAAACTTCTTTGGAAGAAAATCCGAGAGAATTGATATCAACTATAATATCACAAACAGTAAAAAAAGCAAATGGAAAACTAGACTCAGAATGTGAATTAGTAAAGAACAAGTAAGAAAAGGAATTGTTTTTTCATACAGGAATAACAGGAACAGTGCTTTGGACAAAACATTTTCAGACTGAAAAGGATTGCTGTTACGAATCCTTTGATCAATCTTTAAATATAAAGAAGATGATGCAACTTGTACAGAAAGTTCCATTGGAGCAAATGGGAGAGAATTTACATCAATCACAATGATCTGAAATGCAAGGGAAACAAAGGGAAACCTAGACGCAATACAATGGGAAATAGAGAAGAACAAATATCCAAAATAATGGAATTTTCAGTAGGAAATAACTTGAAGATTTCTCTACCCAGTCACCCTTTCCACTGAATAGGACTGTTGTTAAGAACCCTTTCGTACAGTTTGAATATAAGGAAGATAATGAATTGTGTACAAAACTTCTTTTGAAGGAAATCCGAGAGAATTGATATCAACTATAATATCACAAACAGTAAAAGAAGCAAATGGAAAACTAGACTCAGAATGTGAATTAGTAAAGAACAAGTAAGAAAAGGAATTGTTTTTTCATACAGGAATAACAGGAACAGTGCTTTGGACAAAACATTTTCAGACTGAAAAGGATTGCTGTTACGAATCCTTTGATCAATCTTTAAATATAAAGAAGATTATGCAACTTGTACAGAAAGTTCCATTGGAGCAAATGGGAGAGAATTTCCATCAATTACAATGATCTGAAATGCAAGGGAAACAAAGGGAAACCTAGACTGAATACAATGGGAAATAGAGAAGAACAAATATCCAAAATAATGGAATTTTATATAGGAAATAACTGGAAGATTTCTCTATCCAGTCACCCTTTCCACTGAATAGGATTATTGTTAAGAACCTTTCGTACAGTTTGAATATAAGGAAAGTTAATGAATTGTGTACAAAACTTCTTTTGAAGGAAATCCGAGAGAATTGATATCAACTATAATATCACAAACAGTAAAAGAAGCAAATGGAAAACTAGACTCAGAATGTGAATTAGTAAAGAACAAGTAAGAAAAGGAACTGTTTTTTCATACAGGAATAACAGGAACAGTGCTTTGGACAAAACATTTTCAGACTGAAAAAGGATTGCTGTTACGAATCCTTTGATCAATCTTTAAATATAAAGAAGATTATGCAACTTGTACAGAAAGTTCCATTGGAGCAAATGGGAGAGAATTTACATCAATTACAATGATCTGAAATGCAAGGGAAACATAGGGAAACCTAGACTCAATACAATGGGAAAGAGAGAAGAACAAATATCCAAAATAATGGAATTTTCAGTAGGAAATAACTTGAAGATTTCTCTACCCAGTCACCCTTTCCACTGAATAGGGCTGTTGTTCAGAACCCTTTCGTACAGTTTGAATATAAGGAAGATAATGAATTGTGTACAAAACTTCTTTTGAAGGAAATCCGAGAGAATTGATATCAACTATAATATCACAAACAGTAAAAGAAGCAAATGGAAAACTAGACTCAGAATGTGAATTAGTAAAGAACAAGTAAGAAAAGGAACTGTTTTTTCATACAGGAATAACAGGAACAGTGCTTTGGACAAAACATTTTCAGACTGAAAAGGATTGCTGTTACGAATCCTTTGATCAATCTTTAAATATAAAGAAGATTATGCAACTTGTACAGAAAGTTCCATTGGAGCAAATGGGAGAGAATTTACATCAATTACAATGATCTGAAATGCAAGGGAAACAAAGGGAAACCTAGACTGAATACAATGGGAAATAGAGAAGAACAAATATCCAAAATAATGGAATTTTCAGTAGGAAATAACTTGAAGATTTCTCTACCCAGTAACCCTTTCCACTGAATAGGACTGTTGTTAAGAACCCTTTCGTACAGTTTGAACATAAGGAAGATAATGAATTGTCTACAAAACTTCTGTGGAAGAAAATCCGAGAGAATTGATATCAACTATAATATCACAAACAGTAAAAAAAGCAAATGGAAAACTAGACTCAGAATGTGAATTAGTAAAGAACAAGTAAGAAAAGGAATTGTTTTTTCATACAGGAATAACAGGAACAGTGCTTTGGACAAAACATTTTCAGACTGAAAAGGATTGCTGTTACGAATCCTTTGATCAATCTTTAAATATAAAGAAGATTATGCAACTTGTACAGAAAGTTCCATTGGAGCAAATGGGAGAGAATTTACATCAATCACAATGATCTGAAATGCAAGGGAAACAAAGGGAAACCTAGACGCAATACAATGGGAAATAGAGAAGAACAAATATCCAAAATAATGGAATTTTCAGTAGGAAATAACTTGAAGATTTCTCTACCCAGTCACCCTTTCCACTGAATAGGACTGTTGTTAAGAACCCTTTCGTACAGTTTGAATATAAGGAAGATAATGAATTGTGTACAAAACTTCTTTTGAAGGAAATCCGAGAGAATTGATATCAACTATAATATCACAAACAGTAAAAGAAGCAAATGGAAAACTAGACTCAGAATGTGAATTAGTAAAGAACAAGTAAGAAAAGGAATTGTTTTTTCATACAGGAATAACAGGAACAGTGCTTTGGACAAAACATTTTCAGACTGAAAAGGATTGCTGTTACGAATCCTTTGATCAATCTTTAAATATAAAGAAGATGATGCAACTTGTACAGAAAGTTCCATTGGAGCAAATGGGAGAGAATTTCCATCAATTACAATGATCTGAAATGCAAGGGAAACAAAGGGAAACCTAGACTGAATACAATGGGAAATAGAGAAGAACAAATATCCAAAATAATGGAATTTTATATAGGAAATAACTGGAAGATTTCTCTATCCAGTCACCCTTTCCACTGAATAGGATTATTGTTAAGAACCTTTCGTACAGTTTGAATATAAGGAAAGTTAATGAATTGTGTACAAAACTTCTTTTGAAGGAAATCCGAGAGAATTGATATCAACTATAATATCACAAACAGTAAAAGAAGCAAATGGAAAACTAGACTCAGAATGTGAATTAGTAAAGAACAAGTAAGAAAAGGAACTGTTTTTTCATACAGGAATAACAGGAACAGTGCTTTGGACAAAACATTTTCAGACTGAAAAAGGATTGCTGTTACGAATCCTTTGATCAATCTTTAAATATAAAGAAGATTATGCAACTTGTACAGAAAGTTCCATTGGAGCAAATGGGAGAGAATTTACATCAATTACAATGATCTGAAATGCAAGGGAAACATAGGGAAACCTAGACTCAATACAATGGGAAAGAGAGAAGAACAAATATCCAAAATAATGGAATTTTCAGTAGGAAATAACTTGAAGATTTCTCTACCCAGTCACCCTTTCCACTGAATAGGGCTGTTGTTCAGAACCCTTTCGTACAGTTTGAATATAAGGAAGATAATGAATTGTGTACAAAACTTCTTTTGAAGGAAATCCGAGAGAATTGATATCAACTATAATATCACAAACAGTAAAAGAAGCAAATGGAAAACTAGACTCAGAATGTGAATTAGTAAAGAACAAGTAAGAAAAGGAACTGTTTTTTCATACAGGAATAACAGGAACAGTGCTTTGGACAAAACATTTTCAGACTGAAAAGGATTGCTGTTACGAATCCTTTGATCAATCTTTAAATATAAAGAAGATTATGCAACTTGTACAGAAAGTTCCATTGGAGCAAATGGGAGAGAATTTACATCAATTACAATGATCTGAAATGCAAGGGAAACAAAGGGAAACCTAGACTGAATACAATGGGAAATAGAGAAGAACAAATATCCAAAATAATGGAATTTTCAGTAGGAAATAACTTGAAGATTTCTCTACCCAGTCACCCTTTCCACTGAATAGGGCTGTTGTTCAGAACCCTTTCGTACAGTTTGAATATAAGGAAGATAATGAATTGTGTACAAAACTTCTTTTGAAGGAAATCCGAGAGAATTGATATCAACTATAATATCACAAACAGTAAAAGAAGCAAATGGAAAACTAGACTCAGAATGTGAATTAGTAAAGAACAAGTAAGAAAAGGAACTGTTTTTTCATACAGGAATAACAGGAACAGTGCTTTGGACAAAACATTTTCAGACTGAAAAGGATTGCTGTTACGAATCCTTTGATCAATCTTTAAATATAAAGAAGATTATGCAACTTGTACAGAAAGTTCCATTGGAGCAAATGGGAGAGAATTTACATCAATTACAATGATCTGAAATGCAAGGGAAACAAAGGGAAACCTAGACTGAATACAATGGGAAATAGAGAAGAACAAATATCCAAAATAATGGAATTTTCAGTAGGAAATAACTTGAAGATTTCTCTACCCAGTAACCCTTTCCACTGAATAGGACTGTTGTTAAGAACCCTTTCGTACAGTTTGAACATAAGGAAGATAATGAATTGTCTACAAAACTTCTGTGGAAGAAAATCCGAGAGAATTGATATCAACTATAATATCACAAACAGTAAAAAAAGCAAATGGAAAACTAGACTCAGAATGTGAATTAGTAAAGAACAAGTAAGAAAAGGAACTGTTTTTTCATACAGGAATAACAGGAACAGTGCTTTGGACAAAACATTTTCAGACTGAAAAGGATTGCTGTTACGAATCCTTTGATCAATCTTTAAATATAAAGAAGATTATGCAACTTGTACAGAAAGTTCCATTGGAGCAAATGGGAGAGAATTTACATCAATCACAATGATCTGAAATGCAAGGGAAACAAAGGGAAACCTAGACGCAATACAATGGGAAATAGAGAAGAACAAATATCCAAAATAATGGAATTTTCAGTAGGAAATAACTTGAAGATTTCTCTACCCAGTAACCCTTTCCACTGAATAGGACTGTTGTTAAGAACCCTTTCGTACAGTTTGAATATAAGGAAGATAATGAATTGTGTACAAAACTTCTTTGGAAGAAAATCCGAGAGAATTGATATCAACTATAATATCACAAACAGTAAAAAAAGCAAATGGAAAACTAGACTCAGAATGTGAATTAGTAAAGAACAAGTAAGAAAAGGAATTGTTTTTTCATACAGGAATAACAGGAACAGTGCTTTGGACAAAACATTTTCAGACTGAAAAGGATTGCTGTTACGAATCCTTTGATCAATCTTTAAATATAAAGAAGATGATGCAACTTGTACAGAAAGTTCCATTGGAGCAAATGGGAGAGAATTTACATCAATCACAATGATCTGAAATGCAAGGGAAACAAAGGGAAACCTAGACGCAATACAATGGGAAATAGAGAAGAACAAATATCCAAAATAATGGAATTTTCAGTAGGAAATAACTTGAAGATTTCTCTACCCAGTCACCCTTTCCACTGAATAGGACTGTTGTTAAGAACCCTTTCGTACAGTTTGAATATAAGGAAGATAATGAATTGTGTACAAAACTTCTTTTGAAGGAAATCCGAGAGAATTGATATCAACTATAATATCACAAACAGTAAAAGAAGCAAATGGAAAACTAGACTCAGAATGTGAATTAGTAAAGAACAAGTAAGAAAAGGAATTGTTTTTTCATACAGGAATAACAGGAACAGTGCTTTGGACAAAACATTTTCAGACTGAAAAGGATTGCTGTTACGAATCCTTTGATCAATCTTTAAATATAAAGAAGATTATGCAACTTGTACAGAAAGTTCCATTGGAGCAAATGGGAGAGAATTTCCATCAATTACAATGATCTGAAATGCAAGGGAAACAAAGGGAAACCTAGACTGAATACAATGGGAAATAGAGAAGAACAAATATCCAAAATAATGGAATTTTATATAGGAAATAACTGGAAGATTTCTCTATCCAGTCACCCTTTCCACTGAATAGGATTATTGTTAAGAACCTTTCGTACAGTTTGAATATAAGGAAAGTTAATGAATTGTGTACAAAACTTCTTTTGAAGGAAATCCGAGAGAATTGATATCAACTATAATATCACAAACAGTAAAAGAAGCAAATGGAAAACTAGACTCAGAATGTGAATTAGTAAAGAACAAGTAAGAAAAGGAACTGTTTTTTCATACAGGAATAACAGGAACAGTGCTTTGGACAAAACATTTTCAGACTGAAAAAGGATTGCTGTTACGAATCCTTTGATCAATCTTTAAATATAAAGAAGATTATGCAACTTGTACAGAAAGTTCCATTGGAGCAAATGGGAGAGAATTTACATCAATTACAATGATCTGAAATGCAAGGGAAACATAGGGAAACCTAGACTCAATACAATGGGAAAGAGAGAAGAACAAATATCCAAAATAATGGAATTTTCAGTAGGAAATAACTTGAAGATTTCTCTACCCAGTCACCCTTTCCACTGAATAGGGCTGTTGTTCAGAACCCTTTCGTACAGTTTGAATATAAGGAAGATAATGAATTGTGTACAAAACTTCTTTTGAAGGAAATCCGAGAGAATTGATATCAACTATAATATCACAAACAGTAAAAGAAGCAAATGGAAAACTAGACTCAGAATGTGAATTAGTAAAGAACAAGTAAGAAAAGGAACTGTTTTTTCATACAGGAATAACAGGAACAGTGCTTTGGACAAAACATTTTCAGACTGAAAAGGATTGCTGTTACGAATCCTTTGATCAATCTTTAAATATAAAGAAGATTATGCAACTTGTACAGAAAGTTCCATTGGAGCAAATGGGAGAGAATTTACATCAATTACAATGATCTGAAATGCAAGGGAAACAAAGGGAAACCTAGACTGAATACAATGGGAAATAGAGAAGAACAAATATCCAAAATAATGGAATTTTCAGTAGGAAATAACTTGAAGATTTCTCTACCCAGTAACCCTTTCCACTGAATAGGACTGTTGTTAAGAACCCTTTCGTACAGTTTGAACATAAGGAAGATAATGAATTGTCTACAAAACTTCTGTGGAAGAAAATCCGAGAGAATTGATATCAACTATAATATCACAAACAGTAAAAAAAGCAAATGGAAAACTAGACTCAGAATGTGAATTAGTAAAGAACAAGTAAGAAAAGGAACTGTTTTTTCATACAGGAATAACAGGAACAGTGCTTTGGACAAAACATTTTCAGACTGAAAAGGATTGCTGTTACGAATCCTTTGATCAATCTTTAAATATAAAGAAGATTATGCAACTTGTACAGAAAGTTCCATTGGAGCAAATGGGAGAGAATTTACATCAATCACAATGATCTGAAATGCAAGGGAAACAAAGGGAAACCTAGACGCAATACAATGGGAAATAGAGAAGAACAAATATCCAAAATAATGGAATTTTCAGTAGGAAATAACTTGAAGATTTCTCTACCCAGTAACCCTTTCCACTGAATAGGACTGTTGTTAAGAACCCTTTCGTACAGTTTGAATATAAGGAAGATAATGAATTGTGTACAAAACTTCTTTGGAAGAAAATCCGAGAGAATTGATATCAACTATAATATCACAAACAGTAAAAAAAGCAAATGGAAAACTAGACTCAGAATGTGAATTAGTAAAGAACAAGTAAGAAAAGGAATTGTTTTTTCATACAGGAATAACAGGAACAGTGCTTTGGACAAAACATTTTCAGACTGAAAAGGATTGCTGTTACGAATCCTTTGATCAATCTTTAAATATAAAGAAGATTATGCAACTTGTACAGAAAGTTCCATTGGAGCAAATGGGAGAGAATTTACATCAATCACAATGATCTGAAATGCAAGGGAAACAAAGGGAAACCTAGACGCAATACAATGGGAAATAGAGAAGAACAAATATCCAAAATAATGGAATTTTCAATAGGAAATAACTTGAAGATTTCTCTACCCAGTCACCCTTTCCACTGAATAGGACTGTTGTTAAGAACCCTTTCGTACAGTTTGAATATAACGAAGATAATGAATTGTGTACAAAACTTCTTTTGAAGGAAATCCGAGAGAATTGATATCAACTATAATATCACAAACAGTAAAAGAAGCAAATGGAAAACTAGACTCAGAATGTGAATTAGTAAAGAACAAGTAAAAAAAGGAACTGTTTTTTCATACAGGAATAACAGGAACAGTGCTTTGGACAAAACATTTTCAGACTGAACAGGATTGCTGTTACGAATCCTTTGATCAATCTTTAAATATAAAGAAGATTATGCAACTTGTACAGAAAGTTCCATTGGAGCAAATGGGAGAGAGTTTACATCAATTACAATGATCTGAAATGCAAGGGAATCAAAGGTAAACCTAGACTGAATACAATGGGAAATAGAGAAGAACAAATATCCAAAATAATGGAATTTTCAGTAGGAAATAACTTGAAGATTTCTCTACCCAGTCACCCTTTCCACTGAATAGGACTGTTGTTAAGAACCCTTTCGTACAGTTTGAATATAAGGAAGATAATGAATTGTGTACAAAACTTCTTTTGAAGGAAATCCGAGAGAATTGATATCAACTATAATATCAACAACAGTAAAAGAAGCAAATGGAAAACTAGACTCAGAATGTGAATTAGTAAAGAACAAGTAAGAAAAGGAATTGTTTTTTCATACAGGAATAACAGGAACAGTGCTTTGGACAAAACATTTTCAGACTGAAAAGGATTGCTGTTACGAATCCTTTGATCAATCTTTAAATATAAAGAAGATTATGCAACTTGTACAGAAAGTTCCATTGGAGAAAATGGGAGAGAATTTCCATCAATTACAATGATCTGAAATGCAAGGGAAACATAGGGAAACCTAGACTCAATACAATGGGAAATAGAGAAGAACAAATATCCAAAATAATGGAATTTTCAGTAGGAAATAACTTGGAGATTTCTCTACCCAGTCACCCTTTCCACTGAATAGGACTGTTGTTAAGAACCCTTTCGTACAGTTTGAATATAAGGAAGATAATGAATTGTGTACAAAACTTCTTTTGAAGAAAATCCGAGAGAATTGATATCAACTATAATATAACAAACAATAAAGGAAGCAAATGGAAAACTAGACTCAGAATGTGAATTAGTAAAGAACAAGTAAGAAAAGGAACTGTTTTTTCATACAGGAATGACAGGAACAGTGCTTTGGACAAAACATTTTCAGACTGAACAGGATGGCTGTTACGAATCCTTTGATCAATCTTTAAATATAAAGAAGATTATGCAACTTGTACAGAAAGTTCCATTGGAGCAAATGGGAGAGAATTTACATCAATTACAATGATCTGAAATGCAAGGGAAACAAAGGGAAACCTAGACTGAATACAATGGGAAATAGAGAAGAACAAATATCCAAAATAATGGAATTTTCAGTAGGAAATAACTTGAAGATTTCTCTACCCAGTCACCCTTTCCACTGAATAGGACTGTTGTTAAGAACCCTTTCGTACAGTTTGAATATAAGGAAGATAATGAATTGTGTACAAAACTTCTTTTGAAGGAAATTCGAGAGAATTGATATCAACTATAATATCACAAACAGTAAAAGAAGCAAATGGAAAACTAGACTCAGAATGTGAATTAGTAAAGAACAAGTAAGAAAAGGAATTGTTTTTTCATACAGGAATAACAGGAACAGTGCTTTGGACAAAACATTTAGAGACTGAAAAGGATTGCTGTTACGAATCCTTTGATCAATATTTAAATATAAAGAAGATTATGCAACTTGTACAGAAAGTTCCATTGGAGCAAATGGGAGAGAATTTCCATCAATTACAATGATCTGAAATGCAAGGGAAACATAGGGAAACCTAGACTCAATACAATGGGAAATATAGAAGAACAAATATCCAAAATAATGGAATTTTCAGTAGGAAATAACTTGAAGATTTCTCTACCCAGTCACCCTTTCCACTGAATAGGACTGTTGTTAAGAACCCTTTCGTACAGTTTGAATATAAGGAAGATAATGAATTGTGTACAAAACTTCTTTTGAAGAAAATCCGAGAGAATTGATATCAACTATAATATCACAAACAGTAAAGGAAGCAAATGGAAAACTAGACTCAGAATGTGAATTAGTAAAGATCAAGTAAGAAAAGGAACTGTTTTTTCATACAGGAATAACAGGAACAGTGCTTTGGACAAAACATTTTCAGACTGAACAGAATGGCTGTTACGAATCCTTTGATCAATCTTTAAATATAAAGAAGATTATGCAACTTGTACAGAAAGTTCCATTGGAGCAAATGGGAGAGAATTTATATCAATTACAATGATCTGAAATGCAAGGGAAACAAAGGGAAACCTAGACTGAATACAATGGGAAATAGAGAAGAACAAATATCCAAAATAATGGAATTTTCAGTAGGAAATAACTTGAAGTTTTCTCTACCCAGTCACCCTTTCCACTGAATAGGACTGTTGTTAAGAACCCTTTCGTACAGTTTGAATATAAGGAAGATAATGAATTGTGTCCAAAACTTCTTTGGAAGAAAATCCGAGAGAATTGATATCAACTATAATATCACAAACAGTAAAAGAAGCAAATGGAAAACTAGACTCAGAATGTGAATTAGTAAAGAACAAGTAAGAAAAGGTATTGTTTTTTCATACAGGAATAACAGGAACAGTGCTTTGGACAAAACATTTTCAGACTGAAAAGGACTGCTGTTACGAATCCTTTGATCAATCTTTAAATATAAAGAAGATTATGCAACTTGTACAGAAAGTTCCATTGGAGCAAATGGGAGAGAATTTACATCAATCACAATGATCTGAAATGCAAGGGAAACAAAGGGAAACCTAGACGCAATACAATGGGAAATAGAGAAGAACAAATATCCAAAATAATGGAATTTTCAGTAGGAAATAACTTGAAGATTTCTCTACCCAGTAACCCTTTCCACTGAATAGGACTGTTGTTAAGAACCCTTTCGTACAGTTTGAATATAAGGAAGATAATGAATTGTGTACAAAACTTCTTTGGAAGAAAATCCGAGAGAATTGATATCAACTATAATATCACAAACAGTAAAAAAAGCAAATGGAAAACTAGACTCAGAATGTGAATTAGTAAAGAACAAGTAAGAAAAGGTATTGTTTTTTCATACAGGAATAACAGGAACAGTGCTTTGGACAAAACATTTTCAGACTGAAAAGGATTGCTGTTACGAATCCTTTGATCAATCTTTAAATATAAAGAAGATTATGCAACTTGTACAGAAAGTTCCATTGGAGCAAATGGGAGAGAATTTACATCAATCACAATGATCTGAAATGCAAGGGAAACAAAGGGAAACCTAGACGCAATACAATGGGAAATAGAGAAGAACAAATATCCAAAATAATGGAATTTTCAATAGGAAATAACTTGAAGATTTCTCTACCCAGTCACCCTTTCCACTGAATAGGACTGTTGTTAAGAACCCTTTCGTACAGTTTGAATATAACGAAGATAATGAATTGTGTACAAAACTTCTTTTGAAGGAAATCCGAGAGAATTGATATCAACTATAATGTCACAAACAGTAAAAGAAGCAAATGGAAAACTAGACTCAGAATGTGAATTAGTAAAGAACAAGTAAAAAAAGGAAATGTTTTTTCATACAGGAATAACAGGAACAGTGCTTTGGACAAAACATTTTCAGACTGAACAGGATTGCTGTTACGAATCCTTTGATCAATCTTTAAATATAAAGAAGATGATGCAACTTGTACAGAAAGTTCCATTGGAGCAAATGGGAGAGAGTTTACATCAATTACAATGATCTGAAATGCAAGGGAAACAAAGGTAAACCTAGACTGAATACAATGGGAAATAGAGAAGAACAAATATCCAAAATAATGGAATTTTCAGTAGGAAATAACTTGAAGATTTCTCTACCCAGTCACCCTTTCCACTGAATAGGACTGTTGTTAAGAACCCTTTCGTACAGTTTGAATATAAGGAAGATAATGAATTGTGTACAAAACTTCTTTTGAAGGAAATCCGAGAGAATTGATATCAACTATAATATCACAAACAGTAAAAGAAGCAAATGGAAAACTAGACTCAGAATGTGAATTAGTAAAGAACAAGTAAGAAAAGGAATTGTTTTTTCATACAGGAATAACAGGAACAGTGCTTTGGACAAAACATTTTCAGACTGAAAAGGATTGCTGTTACGAATCCTTTGATCAATCTTTAAATATAAAGAAGATTATGCAACTTGTACAGAAAGTTCCATTGGAGCAAATGGGAGAGAATTTCCATCAATTACAATGATCTGAAATGCAAGGGAAACAAAGGGAAACCTAGACTGAATACAATGGGAAATAGAGAAGAACAAATATCCAAAATAATGGAATTTTATATAGGAAATAACTGGAAGATTTCTCTATCCAGTCACCCTTTCCACTGAATAGGATTATTGTTAAGAACCTTTCGTACAGTTTGAATATAAGGAAAGTTAATGAATTGTGTACAAAACTTCTTTTGAAGGAAATCCGAGAGAATTGATATCAACTATAATATCACAAACAGTAAAAGAAGCAAATGGAAAACTAGACTCAGAATGTGAATTAGTAAAGAACAAGTAAGAAAAGGAACTGTTTTTTCATACAGGAATAACAGGAACAGTGCTTTGGACAAAACATTTTCAGACTGAAAAAGGATTGCTGTTACGAATCCTTTGATCAATCTTTAAATATAAAGAAGATTATGCAACTTGTACAGAAAGTTCCATTGGAGCAAATGGGAGAGAATTTACATCAATTACAATGATCTGAAATGCAAGGGAAACATAGGGAAACCTAGACTCAATACAATGGGAAAGAGAGAAGAACAAATATCCAAAATAATGGAATTTTCAGTAGGAAATAACTTGAAGATTTCTCTACCCAGTCACCCTTTCCACTGAATAGGGCTGTTGTTCAGAACCCTTTCGTACAGTTTGAATATAAGGAAGATAATGAATTGTGTACAAAACTTCTTTTGAAGGAAATCCGAGAGAATTGATATCAACTATAATATCACAAACAGTAAAAGAAGCAAATGGAAAACTAGACTCAGAATGTGAATTAGTAAAGAACAAGTAAGAAAAGGAACTGTTTTTTCATACAGGAATAACAGGAACAGTGCTTTGGACAAAACATTTTCAGACTGAAAAGGATTGCTGTTACGAATCCTTTGATCAATCTTTAAATATAAAGAAGATTATGCAACTTGTACAGAAAGTTCCATTGGAGCAAATGGGAGAGAATTTACATCAATTACAATGATCTGAAATGCAAGGGAAACAAAGGGAAACCTAGACTGAATACAATGGGAAATAGAGAAGAACAAATATCCAAAATAATGGAATTTTCAGTAGGAAATAACTTGAAGATTTCTCTACCCAGTAACCCTTTCCACTGAATAGGACTGTTGTTAAGAACCCTTTCGTACAGTTTGAACATAAGGAAGATAATGAATTGTCTACAAAACTTCTGTGGAAGAAAATCCGAGAGAATTGATATCAACTATAATATCACAAACAGTAAAAAAAGCAAATGGAAAACTAGACTCAGAATGTGAATTAGTAAAGAACAAGTAAGAAAAGGAACTGTTTTTTCATACAGGAATAACAGGAACAGTGCTTTGGACAAAACATTTTCAGACTGAAAAGGATTGCTGTTACGAATCCTTTGATCAATCTTTAAATATAAAGATTATGCAACTTGTACAGAAAGTTCCATTGGAGCAAATGGGAGAGAATTTACATCAATCACAATGATCTGAAATGCAAGGGAAACAAAGGGAAACCTAGACGCAATACAATGGGAAATAGAGAAGAACAAATATCCAAAATAATGGAATTTTCAGTAGGAAATAACTTGAAGATTTCTCTACCCAGTAACCCTTTCCACTGAATAGGACTGTTGTTAAGAACCCTTTCGTACAGTTTGAATATAAGGAAGATAATGAATTGTGTACAAAACTTCTTTGGAAGAAAATCCGAGAGAATTGATATCAACTATAATATCACAAACAGTAAAAAAAGCAAATGGAAAACTAGACTCAGAATGTGAATTAGTAAAGAACAAGTAAGAAAAGGAATTGTTTTTTCATACAGGAATAACAGGAACAGTGCTTTGGACAAAACATTTTCAGACTGAAAAGGATTGCTGTTACGAATCCTTTGATCAATCTTTAAATATAAAGAAGATTATGCAACTTGTACAGAAAGTTCCATTGGAGCAAATGGGAGAGAATTTACATCAATCACAATGATCTGAAATGCAAGGGAAACAAAGGGAAACCTAGACGCAATACAATGGGAAATAGAGAAGAACAAATATCCAAAATAATGGAATTTTCAATAGGAAATAACTTGAAGATTTCTCTACCCAGTCACCCTTTCCACTGAATAGGACTGTTGTTAAGAACCCTTTCGTACAGTTTGAATATAACGAAGATAATGAATTGTGTACAAAACTTCTTTTGAAGGAAATCCGAGAGAATTGATATCAACTATAATATCACAAACAGTAAAAGAAGCAAATGGAAAACTAGACTCAGAATGTGAATTAGTAAAGAACAAGTAAAAAAAGGAACTGTTTTTTCATACAGGAATAACAGGAACAGTGCTTTGGACAAAACATTTTCAGACTGAACAGGATTGCTGTTACGAATCCTTTGATCAATCTTTAAATATAAAGAAGATTATGCAACTTGTACAGAAAGTTCCATTGGAGCAAATGGGAGAGAGTTTACATCAATTACAATGATCTGAAATGCAAGGGAATCAAAGGTAAACCTAGACTGAATACAATGGGAAATAGAGAAGAACAAATATCCAAAATAATGGAATTTTCAGTAGGAAATAACTGGAAGATTTCTCTATCCAGTCACCCTTTCCACTGAATAGGACTGTTGTTAAGAACCCTTTCGTACAGTTTGAATATAAGGAAGATAATGAATTGTGTACAAAACTTCTTTTGAAGGAAATCCGAGAGAATTGATATCAACTATAATATCAACAACAGTAAAAGAAGCAAATGGAAAACTAGACTCAGAATGTGAATTAGTAAAGAACAAGTAAGAAAAGGAATTGTTTTTTCATACAGGAATAACAGGAACAGTGCTTTGGACAAAACATTTTCAGACTGAAAAGGATTGCTGTTACGAATCCTTTGATCAATCTTTAAATATAAAGAAGATTATGCAACTTGTACAGAAAGTTCCATTGGAGAAAATGGGAGAGAATTTCCATCAATTACAATGATCTGAAATGCAAGGGAAACATAGGGAAACCTAGACTCAATACAATGGGAAATAGAGAAGAACAAATATCCAAAATAATGGAATTTTCAGTAGGAAATAACTTGGAGATTTCTCTACCCAGTCACCCTTTCCACTGAATAGGACTGTTGTTAAGAACCCTTTCGTACAGTTTGAATATAAGGAAGATAATGAATTGTGTACAAAACTTCTTTTGAAGAAAATCCGAGAGAATTGATATCAACTATAATATAACAAACAATAAAGGAAGCAAATGGAAAACTAGACTCAGAATGTGAATTAGTAAAGAACAAGTAAGAAAAGGAACTGTTTTTTCATACAGGAATGACAGGAACAGTGCTTTGGACAAAACATTTTCAGACTGAACAGGATGGCTGTTACGAATCCTTTGATCAATCTTTAAATATAAAGAAGATTATGCAACTTGTACAGAAAGTTCCATTGGAGCAAATGGGAGAGAATTTACATCAATTACAATGATCTGAAATGCAAGGGAAACAAAGGGAAACCTAGACTGAATACAATGGGAAATAGAGAAGAACAAATATCCAAAATAATGGAATTTTCAGTAGGAAATAACTTGAAGATTTCTCTACCCAGTCACCCTTTCCACTGAATAGGACTGTTGTTAAGAACCCTTTCGTACAGTTTGAATATAAGGAAGATAATGAATTGTGTACAAAACTTCTTTTGAAGGAAATTCGAGAGAATTGATATCAACTATAATATCACAAACAGTAAAAGAAGCAAATGGAAAACTAGACTCAGAATGTGAATTAGTAAAGAACAAGTAAGAAAAGGAATTGTTTTTTCATACAGGAATAACAGGAACAGTGCTTTGGACAAAACATTTAGAGACTGAAAAGGATTGCTGTTACGAATCCTTTGATCAATCTTTAAATATAAAGAAGATTATGCAGCTTGTACAGAAAGTTCCATTGGAGCAAATGGGAGAGAATTTACATCAATCACAATGATCTGAAATGCAAGGGAAACAAAGGGAAACCTAGACGCAATACAATGGGAAATAGAGAAGAACAAATATCCAAAATAATGGAATTTTCAGTAGGAAATAACTTGAAGATTTCTCTACCCAGTAACCCTTTCCACTGAATAGGACTGTTGTTAAGAACCCTTTCGTACAGTTTGAATATAAGGAAGATAATGAATTGTGTACAAAACTTCTTTGGAAGAAAATCCGAGAGAATTGATATCAACTATAATATCACAAACAGTAAAAAAAGCAAATGGAAAACTAGACTCAGAATGTGAATTAGTAAAGAACAAGTAAGAAAAGGTATTGTTTTTTCATACAGGAATAACAGGAACAGTGCTTTGGACAAAACATTTTCAGACTGAAAAGGATTGCTGTTACGAATCCTTTGATCAATCTTTAAATATAAAGAAGATTATGCAACTTGTACAGAAAGTTCCATTGGAGCAAATGGGAGAGAATTTACATCAATCACAATGATCTGAAATGCAAGGGAAACAAAGGGAAACCTAGACGCAATACAATGGGAAATAGAGAAGAACAAATATCCAAAATAATGGAATTTTCAATAGGAAATAACTTGAAGATTTCTCTACCCAGTCACCCTTTCCACTGAATAGGACTGTTGTTAAGAACCCTTTCGTACAGTTTGAATATAACGAAGATAATGAATTGTGTACAAAACTTCTTTTGAAGGAAATCCGAGAGAATTGATATCAACTATAATGTCACAAACAGTAAAAGAAGCAAATGGAAAACTAGACTCAGAATGTGAATTAGTAAAGAACAAGTAAAAAAAGGAAATGTTTTTTCATACAGGAATAACAGGAACAGTGCTTTGGACAAAACATTTTCAGACTGAACAGGATTGCTGTTACGAATCCTTTGATCAATCTTTAAATATAAAGAAGATTATGCAACTTGTACAGAAAGTTCCATTGGAGCAAATGGGAGAGAGTTTACATCAATTACAATGATCTGAAATGCAAGGGAAACAAAGGTAAACCTAGACTGAATACAATGGGAAATAGAGAAGAACAAATATCCAAAATAATGGAATTTTCAGTAGGAAATAACTTGAAGATTTCTCTACCCAGTCACCCTTTCCACTGAATAGGACTGTTGTTAAGAACCCTTTCGTACAGTTTGAATATAAGGAAGATAATGAATTGTGTACAAAACTTCTTTTGAAGGAAATCCGAGAGAATTGATATCAACTATAATATCACAAACAGTAAAAGAAGCAAATGGAAAACTAGACTCAGAATGTGAATTAGTAAAGAACAAGTAAGAAAAGGAATTGTTTTTTCATACAGGAATAACAGGAACAGTGCTTTGGACAAAACATTTTCAGACTGAAAAGGATTGCTGTTACGAATCCTTTGATCAATCTTTAAATATAAAGAAGATTATGCAACTTGTACAGAAAGTTCCATTGGAGCAAATGGGAGAGAATTTCCATCAATTACAATGATCTGAAATGCAAGGTAAACAAAGGGAAACCTAGACTGAATACAATGGGAAATAGAGAAGAACAAATATCCAAAATAATGGAATTTTATATAGGAAATAACTGGAAGATTTCTCTATCCAATCACCCTTTCCACTGAATAGGACTATTGTTAAGAACCTTTCTTACAGTTTGAATATAAGGAAAGTTAATGAATTGTGTACAAAACTTCTTTTGAAGGAAATCCGAGAGAATTGATATCAACTATAATATCACAAACAGTAAAAGAAGCAAATGGAAAACTAGACTCAGAATGTGAATTAGTAAAGAACAAGTAAGAAAAGGAACTGTTTTTTCATACAGGAATAACAGGAACAGTGCTTTGGACAAAACATTTTCAGACTGAAAAAGGATTGCTGTTACGAATCCTTTGATCAATCTTTAAATATAAAGAAGATTATGCAACTTGTACAGAAAGTTCCATTGGAGCAAATGGGAGAGAATTTACATCAATTACAATGATCTGAAATGCAAGGGAAACAAAGGGAAACCTAGACTCAATACAATGGGAAAGAGAGAAGAACAAATATCCAAAATAATGGAATTTTCAGTAGGAAATAACTTGAAGATTTCTCTACCCAGTCACCCTTTCCACTGAATAGGGCTGTTGTTCAGAACCCTTTCGTACAGTTTGAATATAAGGAAGATAATGAATTGTGTACAAAACTTCTTTTGAAGGAAATCCGAGAGAATTGATATCAACTATAATATCACAAACAGTAAAAGAAGCAAATGGAAAACTAGACTCAGAATGTGAATTAGTAAAGAACAAGTAAGAAAAGGAACTGTTTTTTCATACAGGAATAACAGGAACAGTGCTTTGGACAAAACATTTTCAGACTGAAAAGGATTGCTGTTACGAATCCTTTGATCAATCTTTAAATATAAAGAAGATTATGCAACTTGTACAGAAAGTTCCATTGGAGCAAATGGGAGAGAATTTACATCAATTACAATGATCTGAAATGCAAGGGAAACAAAGGGAAAGCTAGACTGAATACAATGGGAAATAGAGAAGAACAAATATCCAAAATAATGGAATTTTCAGTAGGAAATAACTTGAAGATTTCTCTACCCAGTAACCCTTTCCACTGAATAGGACTGTTGTTAAGAACCCTTTCGTACAGTTTGAATATAAGGAAGATAATGAATTGTCTACAAAACTTCTGTGGAAGAAAATCCGAGAGAATTGATATCAACTATAATATCACAAACAGTAAAAAAAGCAAATGGAAAACTAGACTCAGAATGTGAATTAGTAAAGAACAAGTAAGAAAAGGTATTGTTTTTTCATACAGGAATAACAGGAACAGTGCTTTGGACAAAACATTTTCAAACTGAAAAGGATTGCTGTTACGAATCCTTTGATCAATCTTTAAATATAAAGAAGATTATGCAACTTGTACAGAAAGTTCCATTGGAGCAAATGGGAGAGAATTTACATCAATCACAATGATCTGAAATGCAAGGGAAACAAAGGGAAACCTAGACGCAATACAATGGGAAATAGAGAAGAACAAATATCCAAAATAATGGAATTTTCAGTAGGAAATAACTTGAAGATTTCTCTACCCAGTAACCCTTTCCACTGAATAGGACTGTTGTTAAGAACCCTTTCGTACAGTTTGAATATAAGGAAGATAATGAATTGTGTACAAAACTTCTTTGGAAGAAAATCCGAGAGAATTGATATCAACTATAATATCACAAACAGTAAAAAAAGCAAATGGAAAACTAGACTCAGAATGTGAATTAGTAAAGAACAAGTAAGAAAAGGAATTGTTTTTTCATACAGGAATAACAGGAACAGTGCTTTGGACAAAACATTTTCAGACTGAAAAGGATTGCTATTACGAATCCTTTGATCAATCTTTAAATATAAAGAAGATTATGCAACTTGTACAGAAAGTTCCATTGGAGCAAATGGGAGAGAATTTACATCAATCACAATGATCTGAAATGCAAGGGAAACAAAGGGAAACCTAGACGCAATACAATGGGAAATAGAGAAGAACAAATATCCAAAATAATGGAATTTTCAATAGGAAATAACTTGAAGATTTCTCTACCCAGTCACCCTTTCCACTGAATAGGACTGTTGTTAAGAACCCTTTCGTACAGTTTGAATATAACGAAGATAATGAATTGTGTACAAAACTTCTTTTGAAGGAAATCCGAGAGAATTGATATCAACTATAATATCACAAACAGTAAAAGAAGCAAATGGAAAACTAGACTCAGAATGTGAATTAGTAAAGAACAAGTTAAAAAAGGAACTGTTTTTTCATACAGGAATAACAGGAACAGTGCTTTGGACAAAACATTTTCAGACTGAACAGGATTGCTGTTACGAATCCTTTGATCAATCTTTAAATATAAAGAAGATTATGCAACTTGTACAGAAAGTTCCATTGGAGCAAATGGGAGAGAGTTTACATCAATTACAATGATCTGAAATGCAAGGGAAACAAAGGGAAACCTAGACTGAATACAATGGGAAATAGAGAAGAACAAATATCCAAAATAATGGAATTTTCAGTAGGAAATAACTTGAAGATTTCTCTACCCAGTCACCCTTTCCACTGAATAGGACTGTTGTTAAGAACCCTTTCGTACAGTTTGAATATAAGGAAGATAATGAATTGTGTACAAAACTTCTTTTGAAGGAAATCCGAGAGAATTGATATCAACTATAATATCACAAACAGTAAAAGAAGCAAATGGAAAACTAGACTCAGAATGTGAATTAGTAAAGAACAAGTAAGAAAAGGAATTGTTTTTTCATACAGGAATAACAGGAACAGTGCTTTGGACAAAACATTTTCAGACTGAAAAGGATTGCTGTTACGAATCCTTTGATCAATCTTTAAATATAAAGAAGATTATGCAACTTGTACAGAAAGTTCCATTGGAGCAAATGGGAGAGAATTTCCATCGATTACAATGATCTGAAATGCAAGGGAAACAAAGGGAAACCTAGACTGAATACAATGGGAAATAGAGAAGAACAAATATCCAAAATAATGGAATTTTATATAGGAAATAACTGGAAGATTTCTCTATCCAGTCACCCTTTCCACTGAATAGGACTATTGTTAAGAACCTTTCTTACCGTTTGAATATAAGGAAAGTTAATGAATTGTGTACAAAACTTCTTTTGAAGGAAATCCGAGAGAATTGATATCAACTATAATATCACAAACAGTAAAAGAAGCAAATGGAAAACTAGACTCAGAATGTGAATTAGTAAAGAACAAGTAAGAAAAGGAACTGTTTTTTCATACAGGAATGACAGGAACAGTGCTTTGGACAAAACATTTTCAGACTGAACAGGATGGCTGTTACGAATCCTTTGATCAATCTTTAAATATAAAGAAGATTATGCAACTTGTACAGAAAGTTCCATTGGAGCAAATGGGAGAGAATTTACATCAATTACAATGATCTGAAATGCAAGGGAAACAAAGGGAAACCTAGACTGAATACAATGGGAAATAGAGAAGAACAAATATCCAAAATAATGGAATTTTCAGTAGGAAATAACTTGAAGATTTCTCTACCCAGTCACCCTTTCCACTGAATAGGACTGTTGTTAAGAACCCTTTCGTACAGTTTGAATATAAGGAAGATAATGAATTGTGTACAAAACTTCTTTTGAAGGAAATTCGAGAGAATTGATATCAACTATAATATCACAAACAGTAAAAGAAGCAAATGGAAAACTAGACTCAGAATGTGAATTAGTAAAGAACAAGTAAGAAAAGGAATTGTTTTTTCATACAGGAATAACAGGAACAGTGCTTTGGACAAAACATTTAGAGACTGAAAAGGATTGCTGTTACGAATCCTTTGATCAATCTTTAAATATAAAGAAGATTATGCAGCTTGTACAGAAAGTTCCATTGGAGCAAATGGGAGAGAATTTCCATCAATTACAATGATCTGAAATGCAAGGGAAACATAGGGAAACCTAGACTCAATACAATGGGAAATATAGAAGAACAAATATCCAAAATAATGGAATTTTCAGTAGGAAATAACTTGAAGATTTCTCTACCCAGTCACCCTTTCCACTGAATAGGACTGTTGTTAAGAACCCTTTCGTACAGTTTGAATATAAGGAAGATAATGAATTGTGTACAAAACTTCTTTTGAAGAAAATCCGAGAGAATTGATATCAACTATAATATCACAAACAGTAAAGGAAGCAAATGGAAAACTAGACTCAGAATGTGAATTAGTAAAGATCAAGTAAGAAAAGGAACTGTTTTTTCATACAGGAATAACAGGAACAGTGCTTTGGACAAAACATTTTCAGACTGAACAGAATGGCTGTTACGAATCCTTTGATCAATCTTTAAATATAAAGAAGATTATGCAACTTGTACAGAAAGTTCCATTGGAGCAAATGGGAGAGAATTTATATCAATTACAATGATCTGAAATGCAAGGGAAACAAAGGGAAACCTAGACTGAATACAATGGGAAATAGAGAAGAACAAATATCCAAAATAATGGAATTTTCAGTAGGAAATAACTTGAAGTTTTCTCTACCCAGTCACCCTTTCCACTGAATAGGACTGTTGTTAAGAACCCTTTCGTACAGTTTGAATATAAGGAAGATAATGAATTGTGTACAAAACTTCTTTGGAAGAAAATCCGAGAGAATTGATATCAACTATAATATCACAAACAGTAAAAGAAGCAAATGGAAAACTAGACTCAGAATGTGAATTAGTAAAGAACAAGTAAGAAAAGGTATTGTTTTTTCATACAGGAATAACAGGAACAGTGCTTTGGACAAAACATTTTCAGACTGAAAAGGACTGCTGTTACGAATCCTTTGATCAATCTTTAAATATAAAGAAGATTATGCAACTTGTACAGAAAGTTCCATTGGAGCAAATGGGAGAGAATTTACATCAATCACAATGATCTGAAATGCAAGGGAAACAAAGGGAAACCTAGACGCAATACAATGGGAAATAGAGAAGAACAAATATCCAAAATAATGGAATTTTCAGTAGGAAATAACTTGAAGATTTCTCTACCCAGTAACCCTTTCCACTGAATAGGACTGTTGTTAAGAACCCTTTCGTACAGTTTGAATATAAGGAAGATAATGAATTGTGTACAAAACTTCTTTGGAAGAAAATCCGAGAGAATTGATATCAACTATAATATCACAAACAGTAAAAAAAGCAAATGGAAAACTAGACTCAGAATGTGAATTAGTAAAGAACAAGTAAGAAAAGGTATTGTTTTTTCATACAGGAATAACAGGAACAGTGCTTTGGACAAAACATTTTCAGACTGAAAAGGATTGCTGTTACGAATCCTTTGATCAATCTTTAAATATAAAGAAGATTATGCAACTTGTACAGAAAGTTCCATTGGAGCAAATGGGAGAGAATTTACATCAATCACAATGATCTGAAATGCAAGGGAAACAAAGGGAAACCTAGACGCAATACAATGGGAAATAGAGAAGAACAAATATCCAAAATAATGGAATTTTCAATAGGAAATAACTTGAAGATTTCTCTACCCAGTCACCCTTTCCACTGAATAGGACTGTTGTTAAGAACCCTTTCGTACAGTTTGAATATAACGAAGATAATGAATTGTGTACAAAACTTCTTTTGAAGGAAATCCGAGAGAATTGATATCAACTATAATGTCACAAACAGTAAAAGAAGCAAATGGAAAACTAGACTCAGAATGTGAATTAGTAAAGAACAAGTAAAAAAAGGAAATGTTTTTTCATACAGGAATAACAGGAACAGTGCTTTGGACAAAACATTTTCAGACTGAACAGGATTGCTGTTACGAATCCTTTGATCAATCTTTAAATATAAAGAAGATTATGCAACTTGTACAGAAAGTTCCATTGGAGCAAATGGGAGAGAGTTTACATCAATTACAATGATCTGAAATGCAAGGGAAACAAAGGTAAACCTAGACTGAATACAATGGGAAATAGAGAAGAACAAATATCCAAAATAATGGAATTTTCAGTAGGAAATAACTTGAAGATTTCTCTACCCAGTCACCCTTTCCACTGAATAGGACTGTTGTTAAGAACCCTTTCGTACAGTTTGAATATAAGGAAGATAATGAATTGTGTACAAAACTTCTTTTGAAGGAAATCCGAGAGAATTGATATCAACTATAATATCACAAACAGTAAAAGAAGCAAATGGAAAACTAGACTCAGAATGTGAATTAGTAAAGAACAAGTAAGAAAAGGAATTGTTTTTTCATACAGGAATAACAGGAACAGTGCTTTGGACAAAACATTTTCAGACTGAAAAGGATTGCTGTTACGAATCCTTTGATCAATCTTTAAATATAAAGAAGATTATGCAACTTGTACAGAAAGTTCCATTGGAGCAAATGGGAGAGAATTTCCATCAATTACAATGATCTGAAATGCAAGGTAAACAAAGGGAAACCTAGACTGAATACAATGGGAAATAGAGAAGAACAAATATCCAAAATAATGGAATTTTATATAGGAAATAACTGGAAGATTTCTCTATCCAATCACCCTTTCCACTGAATAGGACTATTGTTAAGAACCTTTCTTACAGTTTGAATATAAGGAAAGTTAATGAATTGTGTACAAAACTTCTTTTGAAGGAAATCCGAGAGAATTGATATCAACTATAATATCACAAACAGTAAAAGAAGCAAATGGAAAACTAGACTCAGAATGTGAATTAGTAAAGAACAAGTAAGAAAAGGAACTGTTTTTTCATACAGGAATAACAGGAACAGTGCTTTGGACAAAACATTTTCAGACTGAAAAAGGATTGCTGTTACGAATCCTTTGATCAATCTTTAAATATAAAGAAGATTATGCAACTTGTACAGAAAGTTCCATTGGAGCAAATGGGAGAGAATTTACATCAATTACAATGATCTGAAATGCAAGGGAAACAAAGGGAAACCTAGACTCAATACAATGGGAAAGAGAGAAGAACAAATATCCAAAATAATGGAATTTTCAGTAGGAAATAACTTGAAGATTTCTCTACCCAGTCACCCTTTCCACTGAATAGGGCTGTTGTTCAGAACCCTTTCGTACAGTTTGAATATAAGGAAGATAATGAATTGTGTACAAAACTTCTTTTGAAGGAAATCCGAGAGAATTGATATCAACTATAATATCACAAACAGTAAAAGAAGCAAATGGAAAACTAGACTCAGAATGTGAATTAGTAAAGAACAAGTAAGAAAAGGAACTGTTTTTTCATACAGGAATAACAGGAACAGTGCTTTGGACAAAACATTTTCAGACTGAAAAGGATTGCTGTTACGAATCCTTTGATCAATCTTTAAATATAAAGAAGATTATGCAACTTGTACAGAAAGTTCCATTGGAGCAAATGGGAGAGAATTTACATCAATTACAATGATCTGAAATGCAAGGGAAACAAAGGGAAAGCTAGACTGAATACAATGGGAAATAGAGAAGAACAAATATCCAAAATAATGGAATTTTCAGTAGGAAATAACTTGAAGATTTCTCTACCCAGTAACCCTTTCCACTGAATAGGACTGTTGTTAAGAACCCTTTCGTACAGTTTGAATATAAGGAAGATAATGAATTGTCTACAAAACTTCTGTGGAAGAAAATCCGAGAGAATTGATATCAACTATAATATCACAAACAGTAAAAAAAGCAAATGTAAAACTAGACTCAGAATGTGAATTAGTAAAGAACAAGTAAGAAAAGGTATTGTTTTTTCATACAGGAATAACAGGAACAGTGCTTTGGACAAAACATTTTCAAACTGAAAAGGATTGCTGTTACGAATCCTTTGATCAATCTTTAAATATAAAGAAGATTATGCAACTTGTACAGAAAGTTCCATTGGAGCAAATGGGAGAGAATTTACATCAATCACAATGATCTGAAATGCAAGGGAAACAAAGGGAAACCTAGACGCAATACAATGGGAAATAGAGAAGAACAAATATCCAAAATAATGGAATTTTCAGTAGGAAATAACTTGAAGATTTCTCTACCCAGTAACCCTTTCCACTGAATAGGACTGTTGTTAAGAACCCTTTCGTACAGTTTGAATATAAGGAAGATAATGAATTGTGTACAAAACTTCTTTGGAAGAAAATCCGAGAGAATTGATATCAACTATAATATCACAAACAGTAAAAAAAGCAAATGGAAAACTAGACTCAGAATGTGAATTAGTAAAGAACAAGTAAGAAAAGGAATTGTTTTTTCATACAGGAATAACAGGAACAGTGCTTTGGACAAAACATTTTCAGACTGAAAAGGATTGCTATTACGAATCCTTTGATCAATCTTTAAATATAAAGAAGATTATGCAACTTGTACAGAAAGTTCCATTGGAGCAAATGGGAGAGAATTTACATCAATCACAATGATCTGAAATGCAAGGGAAACAAAGGGAAACCTAGACGCAATACAATGGGAAATAGAGAAGAACAAATATCCAAAATAATGGAATTTTCAATAGGAAATAACTTGAAGATTTCTCTACCCAGTCACCCTTTCCACTGAATAGGACTGTTGTTAAGAACCCTTTCGTACAGTTTGAATATAACGAAGATAATGAATTGTGTACAAAACTTCTTTTGAAGGAAATCCGAGAGAATTGATATCAACTATAATATCACAAACAGTAAAAGAAGCAAATGGAAAACTAGACTCAGAATGTGAATTAGTAAAGAACAAGTTAAAAAAGGAACTGTTTTTTCATACAGGAATAACAGGAACAGTGCTTTGGACAAAACATTTTCAGACTGAACAGGATTGCTGTTACGAATCCTTTGATCAATCTTTAAATATAAAGAAGATTATGCAACTTGTACAGAAAGTTCCATTGGAGCAAATGGGAGAGAGTTTACATCAATTACAATGATCTGAAATGCAAGGGAAACAAAGGGAAACCTAGACTGAATACAATGGGAAATAGAGAAGAACAAATATCCAAAATAATGGAATTTTCAGTAGGAAATAACTTGAAGATTTCTCTACCCAGTCACCCTTTCCACTGAATAGGACTGTTGTTAAGAACCCTTTCGTACAGTTTGAATATAAGGAAGATAATGAATTGTGTACAAAACTTCTTTTGAAGGAAATCCGAGAGAATTGATATCAACTATAATATCACAAACAGTAAAAGAAGCAAATGGAAAACTAGACTCAGAATGTGAATTAGTAAAGAACAAGTAAGAAAAGGAATTGTTTTTTCATACAGGAATAACAGGAACAGTGCTTTGGACAAAACATTTTCAGACTGAAAAGGATTGCTGTTACGAATCCTTTGATCAATCTTTAAATATAAAGAAGATTATGCAACTTGTACAGAAAGTTCCATTGGAGCAAATGGGAGAGAATTTCCATCGATTACAATGATCTGAAATGCAAGGGAAACAAAGGGAAACCTAGACTGAATACAATGGGAAATAGAGAAGAACAAATATCCAAAATAATGGAATTTTATATAGGAAATAACTGGAAGATTTCTCTATCCAGTCACCCTTTCCACTGAATAGGACTATTGTTAAGAACCTTTCTTACCGTTTGAATATAAGGAAAGTTAATGAATTGTGTACAAAACTTCTTTTGAAGGAAATCCGAGAGAATTGATATCAACTATAATATCACAAACAGTAAAAGAAGCAAATGGAAAACTAGACTCAGAATGTGAATTAGTAAAGAACAAGTAAGAAAAGGAACTGTTTTTTCATACAGGAATAACAGGAACAGTGCTTTGGACAAAACATTTTCAGACTGAAAAAGGATTGCTGTTACGAATCCTTTGATCAATCTTTAAATATAAAGAAGATTATGCAACTTGTACAGAAAGTTCCATTGGAGCAAATGGGAGAGAATTTACATCAATTACAATGATCTGAAATGCAAGGGAAACAAAGGGAAACCTAGACTCAATACAATGGGAAAGAGAGAAGAACAAATATCCAAAATAATGGAATTTTCAGTAGGAAATAACTTGAAGATTTCTCTACCCAGTCACCCTTTCCACTGAATAGGGCTGTTGTTCAGAACCCTTTCGTACAGTTTGAATATAAGGAAGATAATGAATTGTGTACAAAACTTCTTTTGAAGGAAATCCGAGAGAATTGATATCAACTATAATATCACAAACAGTAAAAGAAGCAAATGGAAAACTAGACTCAGAATGTGAATTAGTAAAGAACAAGTAAGAAAAGGAACTGTTTTTTCATACAGGAATAACAGGAACAGTGCTTTGGACAAAACATTTTCAGACTGAAAAGGATTGCTGTTACGAATCCTTTGATCAATCTTTAAATATAAAGAAGATTATGCAACTTGTACAGAAAGTTCCATTGGAGCAAATGGGAGAGAATTTACATCAATTACAATGATCTGAAATGCAAGGGAAACAAAGGGAAAGCTAGACTGAATACAATGGGAAATAGAGAAGAACAAATATCCAAAATAATGGAATTTTCAGTAGGAAATAACTTGAAGATTTCTCTACCCAGTCACCCTTTCCACTGAATAGGACTGTTGTTAAGAACCCTTTCGTACAGTTTGAATATAAGGAAGATAATGAATTGTCTACAAAACTTCTGTGGAAGAAAATCCGAGAGAATTGATATCAACTATAATATCACAAACAGTAAAAAAAGCAAATGGAAAACTAGACTCAGAATGTGAATTAGTAAAGAACAAGTAAGAAAAGGTATTGTTTTTTCATACAGGAATAACAGGAACAGTGCTTTGGACAAAACATTTTCAAACTGAAAAGGATTGATGTTACGAATCCTTTGATCAATCTTTAAATATAAAGAAGATTATGCAACTTGGACAGAAAGTTCCATTGGAGCAAATGGGAGAGAATTTACATCAATCACAATGATCTGAAATGCAAGGGAAACAAAGGGAAACCTAGACGCAATACAATGGGAAATAGAGAAGAACAAATATCCAAAATAATGGAATTTTCAGTAGGAAATAACTTGAAGATTTCTCTACCCAGTAACCCTTTCCACTGAATAGGACTGTTGTTAAGAACCCTTTCGTACAGTTTGAATATAAGGAAGATAATGAATTGTCTACAAAACTTCTTTGGAAGAAAATCCGAGAGAATTGATATCAACTATAATATCACAAACAGTAAAAAAAGCAAATGGAAAACTAGACTCAGAATGTGAATTAGTAAAGAACAAGTAAGAAAAGGAATTGTTTTTTCATACAGGAATAACAGGAACAGTGCTTTGGACAAAACATTTTCAGACTGAAAAGGATTGCTGTTACGAATCCTTTGATCAATCTTTAAATATAAAGAAGATTATGCAACTTGTACAGAAAGTTCCATTGGAGCAAATGGGAGAGAATTTACATCAATCACAATGATCTGAAATGCAAGGGAAACAAAGGGAAACCTAGACGCAATACAATGGGAAATAGAGAAGAACAAATATCCAAAATAATGGAATTTTCAATAGGAAATAACTTGAAGATTTCTCTACCCAGTCACCCTTTCCACTGAATAGGACTGTTGTTAAGAACCCTTTCGTACAGTTTGAATATAACGAAGATAATGAATTGTGTACAAAACTTCTTTTGAAGGAAATCCGAGAGAATTGATATCAACTATAATATCACAAACAGTAAAAGAAGCAAATGGAAAACTAGACTCAGAATGTGAATTAGTAAAGAACAAGTAAAAAAAGGAACTGTTTTTTCATACAGGAATAACAGGAACAGTGCTTTGGACAAAACATTTTCAGACTGAACAGGATTGCTGTTACGAATCCTTTGATCAATCTTTAAATATAAAGAAGATTATGCAACTTGTACAGAAAGTTCCATTGGAGCAAATGGGAGAGAGTTTACATCAATTACAATGATCTGAAATGCAAGGGAAACAAAGGTAAACCTAGACTGAATACAATGGGAAATAGAGAAGAACAAATATCCAAAATAATGGAATTTTCAGTAGGAAATAACTTGAAGATTTCTCTACCCAGTCACCCTTTCCACTGAATAGGACTGTTGTTAAGAACCCTTTCGTACAGTTTGAATATAAGGAAGATAATGAATTGTGTACAAAACTTCTTTTGAAGGAAATCCGAGAGAATTGATATCAACTATAATATCACAAACAGTAAAAGAAGCAAATGGAAAACTAGACTCAGAATGTGAATTAGTAAAGAACAAGTAAGAAAAGGAATTGTTTTTTCATACAGGAATAACAGGAACAGTGCTTTGGACAAAACATTTTCAGACTGAAAAGGATTGCTGTTACGAATCCTTTGATCAATCTTTAAATATAAAGAAGATTATGCAACTTGTACAGAAAGTTCCATTGGAGCAAATGGGAGAGAATTTCCATCAATTACAATGATCTGAAATGCAAGGGAAACATAGGGAAACCTAGACTCAATACAATGGGAAATAGAGAAGAACAAATATCCAAAATAATGGAATTTTCAGTAGGAAATAACTTGAAGATTTCTCTACCCAGTCACCCTTTCCACTGAATAGGACTGTTGTTAAGAACCCTTTCGTACAGTTTGAATATAAGGAAGATAATGAATTGTGTACAAAACTTCTTTTGAAGAAAATCCGAGAGAATTGATATCAACTATAATATAACAAACAGTAAAGGAAGCAAATGGAAAACTAGACTCAGAATGTGAATTAGTAAAGAACAAGTAAGAAAAGGAACTGTTTTTTCATACAGGAATAACAGGAACAGTGCTTTGGACAAAACATTTTCAGACTGAACAGGATGGCTGTTACGAATCCTTTGATCAATCTTTAAATATAAAGAAGATTATGCAACTTGTACAGAAAGTTCCATTGGAGCAAATGGGAGAGACTTTACATCAATTACAATGATCTGAAATGCAAGGGAAACAAAGGGAAACCTAGACTGAATACAATGGGAAATAGAGAAGAACAAATATCCAAAATAATGGAATTTTCAGTAGGAAATAACTTGAAGATTTCTCTACCCAGTCACCCTTTCCACTGAATAGGACTGTTGTTAAGAACCCTTTCGTACAGTTTGAATATAAGGAAGATAATGAATTGTGTACAAAACTTCTTTTGAAGGAAATTCGAGAGAATTGATATCAACTATAATATCACAAACAGTAAAAGAAGCAAATGGAAAACTAGACTCAGAATGTGAATTAGTAAAGAACAAGTAAGAAAAGGAATTGTTTTTTCATACAGGAATAACAGGAACAGTGCTTTGGACAAAACATTTTCAGACTGAAAAGGATTGCTGTTACGAATCCTTTGATCAATCTTTAAATATAAAGAAGATTATGCAACTTGTACAGAAAGTTCCATTGGAGCAAATGGGAGAGAATTTCCATCAATTACAATGATCTGAAATGCAAGGGAAACATAGGGAAACCTAGACTCAATACAATGGGAAATATAGAAGAACAAATATCCAAAATAATGGAATTTTCAGTAGGAAATAACTTGAAGATTTCTCTACCCAGTCACCCTTTCCACTGAATAGGACTGTTGTTAAGAACCCTTTCGTACAGTTTGAATATAAGGAAGATAATGAATTGTGTTCAAAACTTCTTTTGAAGAAAATCCGAGAGAATTGATATCAACTATAATATCACAAACAGTAAAGGAAGCAAATGGAAAACTAGACTCAGAATGTGAATTAGTAAAGATCAAGTAAGAAAAGGAACTGTTTTTTCATACAGGAATAACAGGAACAGTGCTTTGGACAAAACATTTTCAGACTGAACAGAATGGCTGTTACGAATCCTTTGATCAATCTTTAAATATAAAGAAGATTATGCAACTTGTACAGAAAGTTCCATTGGAGCAAATGGGAGAGAATTTATATCAATTACAATGATCTGAAATGCAAGGGAAACAAAGGGAAACCTAGACTGAATACAATGGGAAATAGAGAAGAACAAATATCCAAAATAATGGAATTTTCAGTAGGAAATAACTTGAAGATTTCTCTACCCAGTCACCCTTTCCACTGAATAGGACTGTTGTTAAGAACCCTTTCATACAGTTTGAATATAAGGAAGATAATGAATTGTGTACAAAACTTCTTTGGAAGAAAATCCGAGAGAATTGATATCAACTATAATATCACAAACAGTAAAAGAAGCAAATGGAAAACTAGACTCAGAATGTGAATTAGTAAAGAACAAGTAAGAAAAGGTATTGTTTTTTCATACAGGAATAACAGGAACAGTGCTTTGGACAAAACATTTTCAGACTGAAAAGGACTGCTGTTACGAATCCTTTGATCAATCTTTAAATATAAAGAAGATTATGCAACTTGTACAGAAAGTTCCATTGGAGCAAATGGGAGAGAATTTCCATCAATCACAATGATCTGAAATGCAAGGGAAACAAAGGGAAACCTAGACGCAATACAATGGGAAATAGAGAAGAACAAATATCCAAAATAATGGAATTTTCAGTAGGAAATAACTTGAAGATTTCTCTACCCAGTAACCCTTTCCACTGAATAGGACTGTTGTTAAGAACCCTTTCGTACAGTTTGAATATAAGGAAGATAATGAATTGTGTACAAAACTTCTTTGGAAGAAAATCCGAGAGAATTGATATCAACTATAATATCACAAACAGTAAAAAAAGCAAATGGAAAACTAGACTCAGAATGTGAATTAGTAAAGAACAAGTAAGAAAAGGTATTGTTTTTTCATACAGGAATAACAGGAACAGTGCTTTGGACAAAACATTTTCAGACTGAAAAGGATTGCTGTTACGAATCCTTTGATCAATCTTTAAATATAAAGAAGATTATGCAACTTGTACAGAAAGTTCCATTGGAGCAAATGGGAGAGAATTTCCATCAATTACAATGATCTGAAATGCAAGGGAAACAAAGGGAAACCTAGACGCAATACAATGGGAAATAGAGAAGAACAAATATCCAAAATAATGGAATTTTCAATAGGAAATAACTTGAAGATTTCTCTACCCAGTCACCCTTTCCACTGAATAGGACTGTTGTTAAGAACCCTTTCGTACAGTTTGAATATAACGAAGATAATGAATTGTGTACAAAACTTCTTTTGAAGGAAATCCGAGAGAATTGATATCAACTATAATATCACAAACAGTAAAAGAAGCAAATGGAAAACTAGACTCAGAATGTGAATTAGTAAAGAACAAGTAAGAAAAGGAACTGTTTTTTCATACAGGAATAAAAGGAACAGTGCTTTGGACAAAACATTTTCAGACTGAACAGGATTGCTGTTACGAATCCTTTGATCAATCTTTAAATATAAAGAAGATTATGCAACTTGTACAGAAAGTTCCATTGGAGCAAATGGGAGAGAGTTTACATCAATTACAATGATCTGAAATGCAAGGGAAACAAAGGGAAACCTAGACTGAATACAATGGGAAATAGAGAAGAACAAATATCCAAAATAATGGAATTTTCAGTAGGAAATAACTTGAAGATTTCTCTACCCAGTCACCCTTTCCACTGAATAGGACTGTTGTTAAGAACCCTTTCGTACAGTTTGAATATAAGGAAGATAATGAATTGTGTACAAAACTTCTTTTGAAGAAAATCCGAGAGAATTGATATCAACTATAATATCACAAACAGTAAAAGAAGCAAATGGAAAACTAGACTCAGAATGTGAATTAGTAAAGAACAAGTAAGAAAAGGAATTGTTTTTTCAAAAAGGAATAACAGGAACAGTGCTTTGGACAAAACATTTTCAGACTGAAAAGGATTGCTGTTACGAATCCTTTGATCAATCTTTAAATATAAAGAAGATTATGCAACTTGTACAGAAAGTTCCATTGGAGCAAATGGGAGAGAATTTCCATCAATTACAATGATCTGAAATGCAAGGGAAACAAAGGGAAACCTAGACTGAATACAATGGGAAATAGAGAAGAACAAATATCCAAAATAATGGAATTTTCATAGGAAATAACTGGAAGATTTCTCTATCCAGTCACCCTTTCCACTGAATAGGACTATTGTTAAGAACCTTTCGTACAGTTTGAATATAAGGAAAGTTAATGAATTGTGTACAAAACTTCTTTTGAAGGAAATCCGAGAGAATTGATATCAACTATAATATCACAAACAGTAAAAGAAGCAAATGGAAAACTAGACTCAGAATGTGAATTAGTAAAGAACAAGTAAGAAAAGGAACTGTTTTTTCATACAGGAATAACAGGAACAGTGCTTTGGACAAAACATTTTCAGACTGAAAAGGATTGCTGTTATGAATCCTTTGATCAATCTTTAAATATAAAGAAGATTATGCAACTTGTACAGAAAGTTCCATTGGAGCAAATGGGAGAGAATTTACATCAATTACAATGATCTGAAATGCAAGGGAAACAAAGGGAAACCTAGACTCAATACAATGGGAAATAGAGAAGAACAAATATCCAAAATAATGGAATTTTCAGTAGGAAATAACTTGAAGATTTCTCTACCCAGTCACCCTTTCCACTGAATAGGGCTGTTGTTAAGAACCCTTTCGTACAGTTTGAATATAAGGAAGATAATGAATTGTGTACAAAACTTCTTTTGAAGGAAATCCGAGAGAATTGATATCAACTATAATATCACAAACAGTAAAAGAAGCAAATGGAAAACTAGACTCAGAATGTTAATTAGTAAAGAACAAGTAAGAAAAGGAACTGTTTTTTCATACAGGAATAACAGGAACAGTGCTTTGGACAAAACATTTTCAGACTGAACAGGATTGCTGTTACGAATCCTTTGATCAATCTTTAAATATAAAGAAGATTATGCAACTTGTACAGAAAGTTCCATTGGAGCAAATGGGAGAGAGTTTACATCAATTACAATGATCTGAAATGCAAGGGAAACAAAGGTAAACCTAGACTGAATACAATGGGAAATAGAGAAGAACAAATATCAAAAAAAATGGAATTTTCAGTAGGAAATAACTTGAAGATTTCTCTACCCAGTCACCCTTTCCACTGAATAGGACTGTTGTTAAGAACCCTTTCGTACAGTTTGAATATAAGGAAGATAATGAATTGTGTACAAAACTTCTTTGGAAGAAAATCCGAGAGAATTGATATCAACTATAATATCACAAACAGTAAAAGAAGCAAATGGAAAACTAGACTCAGAATGTGAATTAGTAAAGAACAAGTAAGAAAAGGAATTGTTTTTTCATACAGGAATAACAGGAACAGTGCTTTGGACAAAACATTTTCAGACTGAAAAGGATTGCTGTTACGAATCCTTTGATCAATCTTTAAATATAAAGAAGATTATGCAACTTGTACAGAAAGTTCCATTGGAGCAAATGGGAGAGAATTTCCATCAATTACAATGATCTGAAATGCAAGGGAAACATAGGGAAACCTAGACTCAATACAATGGGAAATAGAGAAGAACAAATATCCAAAATAATGGAATTTTCAGTAGGAAATAACTTGAAGATTTCTCTACCCAGTCACCCTTTCCACTGAATAGGACTGTTGTTAAGAACCCTTTCGTACAGTTTGAATATAAGGAAGATAATGAATTGTGTACAAAACTTCTTTTGAAGAAAATCCGAGAGAATTGATATCAACTATAATATCACAAACAGTAAAGGAAGCAAATGGAAAACTAGACTCAGAATGTGAATTAGTAAAGATCAAGTAAGAAAAGGAACTGTTTTTTCATACAGGAATAACAGGAACAGTGCTTTGGACAAAACATTTTCAGACTGAACAGAATGGCTGTTACGAATCCTTTGATCAATCTTTAAATATAAAGAAGATTATGCAACTTGTACAGAAAGTTCCATTGGAGCAAATGGGAGAGAATTTATATCAATTACAATGATCTGAAATGCAAGGGAAACAAAGGGAAACCTAGACTGAATACAATGGGAAATAGAGAAGAACAAATATCCAAAATAATGGAATTTTCAGTAGGAAATAACTTGAAGATTTCTCTACCCAGTCACCCTTTCCACTGAATAGGACTGTTGTTAAGAACCCTTTCGTACAGTTTGAATATAAGGAAGATAATGAATTGTGTACAAAACTTCTTTGGAAGAAAATCCGAGAGAATTGATATCAACTATAATATCACAAACAGTAAAAAAAGCAAATGGAAAACTAGACTCAGAATGTGAATTAGTAAAGAACAAGTAAGAAAAGGAACTGTTTTTTCATACAGGAATAACAGGAACAGTGCTTTGGACAAAACATTTTCAGACTGAAAAGGATTGCTGTTACGAATCCTTTAATCAATCTTTAAATATAAAGAAGATTATGCAACTTGTACAGAAAGTTCCATTGGAGCAAATGGGAGAGAATTTACATCAATTACAATGATCTGAAATGCAAGGGAAACAAAGGGAAACCTAGACTGAATACAATGGGAAATAGAGAAGAACAAATATCCAAAATAATGGAATTTTCAGTAGGAAATAACTTGAAGATTTCTCTATCCAGTCACCCTTTCCACTGAATAGGACTGTTGTTAAGAACCCTTTCGTACAGTTTGAATATAAGGAAGATAATGAATTGTGTACAAAACTTCTTTGGAAGAAAATCCGAGAGAATTGATATCAACTATAATATCACAAACAGTAAAAGAAGCAAATGGAAAACTAGACTCAGAATGTGAATTAGTAAAGAACAAGTAAGAAAAGGAATTGTTTTTTCAAAAAGGAATAACAGGAACAGTGCTTTGGACAAAACATTTTCAGACTGAAAAGGATTGCTGTTACGAATCCTTTGATCAATCTTTAAATATAAAGAAGATTATGCAACTTGTACAGAAAGTTCCATTGGAGCAAATGGGAGAGAATTTCCATCAATTACAATGATCTGAAATGCAAGGGAAACAAAGGGAAACCTAGACTGAATACAATGGGAAATAGAGAAGAACAAATATCCAAAATAATGGAATTTTATATAGGAAATAACTGGAAGATTTCTCTATCCAGTCACCCTTTCCACTGAATAGGACTATTGTTAAGAACCTTTCGTACAGTTTGAATATAAGGAAAGTTAATGAATTGTGTACAAAACTTCTTTTGAAGGAAATCCGAGAGAATTGATATCAACTATAATATCACAAACAGTAAAAGAAGCAAATGGAAAACTAGACTCAGAATGTGAATTAGTAAAGAACAAGTAAGAAAAGGAACTGTTTTTTCATACAGGAATAACAGGAACAGTGCTTTGGACAAAACATTTTCAGACTGAAAAGGATTGCTGTTACGAATCCTTTGATCAATCTTTAAATATAAAGAAGATTATGCAACTTGTACAGAAAGTTCCATTGGAGCAAATGGGAGAGAATTTACATCAATTGCAATGATCTGAAATGCAAGGGAAACAAAGGGAAACCTAGACTCAATACAATGGGAAATAGAGAAGAACAAATATCCAAAATAATGGAATTTTCAGTAGGAAATAACTTGAAGATTTCTCTACCCAGTCACCCTTTCCACTGAATAGGGCTGTTGTTAAGAACCCTTTCGTACAGTTTGAATATAAGGAAGATAATGAATTGTGTACAAAACTTCTTTTGAAGGAAATCCGAGAGAATTGATATCAACTATAATATCACAAACAGTAAAAGAAGCAAATGGAAAACTAGACTCAGAATGTGAATTAGTAAAGAACAAGTAAGAAAAGGAACTGTTTTTTCATACAGGAATAACAGGAACAGTGCTTTGGACAAAACATTTTCAGACTGAAAAGGATTGCTGTTACGAATCCTTTGATCAATCTTTAAATATAAAGAAGATTATGCAACTTGTACAGAAAGTTCCATTGGAGCAAATGGGAGAGAATTTACATCAATCACAATGATCTGAAATGCAAGGGAAACAAAGGGAAACCTAGACGCAATACAATGGGAAATAGAGAAGAACAAATATCCAAAATAATGGAATTTTCAATAGGAAATAACTTGAAGATTTCTCTACCCAGTCACCCTTTCCACTGAATAGGACTGTTGTTAAGAACCCTTTCGTACAGTTTGAATATAACGAAGAAAATGAATTGTGTACAAAACTTCTTTTGAAGGAAATCAGAGAGAATTGATATCAACTATAATATCACAAACAGTAAAAGAAGCAAATGGAAAACTAGACTCAGAATGTGAATTAGTAAAGAACAAGTAAAAAAAGGAACTGTTTTTTCATACAGGAATAACAGGAACAGTGCTTTGGACAAAACATTTTCAGACTGAACAGGATTGCTGTTACGAATCCTTTGATCAATCTTTAAATATAAAGAAGATTATGCAACTTGTACAGAAAGTTCCATTGGAGCAAATGGGAGAGAGTTTACATCAATTACAATGATCTGAAATGCAAGGGAAACAAAGGTAAACCTAGACTGAATACAATGGGAAATAGAGAAGAACAAATATCCAAAATAATGGAATTTTCAGTAGGAAATAACTTGAAGATTTCTCTACCCAGTCACCCTTTCCACTGAATAGGACTGTTGTTAAGAACCCTTTCGTACAGTTTGAATATAAGGAAGATAATGAATTGTGTACAAAACTTCTTTTGAAGGAAATCCGAGAGAATTGATATCAACTATAATATCACAAACAGTAAAAGAAGCAAATGGAAAACTAGACTCAGAATGTGAATTAGTAAAGAACAAGTAAGAAAAGGAATTGTTTTTTCATACAGGAATAACAGGAACAGTGCTTTGGACAAAACATTTTCAGACTGAAAAGGATTGCTGTTACGAATCCTTTGATCAATCTTTAAATATAAAGAAGATTATGCAACTTGTACAGAAAGTTCCATTGGAGCAAATGGGAGAGAATTTCCATCAATTACAATGATCTGAAATGCAAGGGAAACATAGGGAAACCTAGACTCAATACAATGGGAAATAGAGAAGAACAAATATCCAAAATAATGGAATTTTCAGTAGGAAATAACTTGAAGATTTCTCTACCCAGTCACCCTTTCCACTGAATAGGACTGTTGTTAAGAACCCTTTCGTACAGTTTGAATATAAGGAAGATAATGAATTGTGTACAAAACTTCTTTTGAAGAAAATCCGAGAGAATTGATATCAACTATAATATCACAAACAGTAAAGGAAGCAAATGGAAAACTAGACTCAGAATGTGAATTAGTAAAGAACAAGTAAGAAAAGGAACTGTTTTTTCATACAGGAATAACAGGAACAGTGCTTTGGACAAAACATTTTCAGACTGAACAGGATGGCTGTTACGAATCCTTTGATCAATCTTTAAATATAAAGAAGATTATGCAACTTGTACAGAAAGTTCCATTGGAGCAAATGGGAGAGAATTTACATCAATTACAATGATCTGAAATGCAAGGGAAACAAAGGGAAACCTAGACTGAATACAATGGGAAATAGAGAAGAACAAATATCCAAAATAATGGAATTTTCAGTAGGAAATAACTTGACGATTTCTCTACCCAGTCACCCTTTCCACTGAATAGGACTGTTGTTAAGAACCCTTTCGTACAGTTTGAATATAAGGAAGATAATGAATTGTGTACAAAACTTCTTTGGAAGAAAATCCGAGAGAATTGATATCAACTATAATATCACAAACAGTAAAAGAAGCAAATGGAATACTAGACTCAGAATGTGAATTAGTAAAGAACAAGTAAGAAAAGGAATTGTTTTTTCATACAGGAATAACAGGAACAGTGCTTTGGACAAAACATTTTCAGACTGAAAAGGATTGCTGTTACAAATCCTTTGATCAATCTTTAAATATAAAGAAGATTATGCAACTTGGACAGAAAGTTCCATTGGAGCAAATGGGAGAGAATTTCCATCAATTACAATGATCTGAAATGCAATGGAAACAAAGGGAAACCTAGACTGAATACAATGGGAAATAGAGAAGAACAAATATCCAAAATAATGGAATTTTCAATAGGAAATAACTGGAAGATTTCTCTATCCAGTCACCCTTTCCACTGAATAGGACTGTTGTTAAGAACCCTTTTTTACAGTTTGAATATAAGGAAAGTTAATGAATTGTGTACAAAACTTCTTTTGAAGGAAATCCGAGAGAATTGATATCAACTATAATATCACAAACAGTAAAAGAAGCAAATGGAAAACTAGACTCAGAATGTGAATTAGTAAAGAACAAGTAAGAAAAGGAACTGTTTTTTCATACAGGAATAACAGGAACAGTGCTTTGGACAAAACATTTTCAGACTGAAAAGGATGGCTGTTACGAATCCTTTGATCAATCTTTAAATATAAAGAAGATTATGCAACTTGTACAGAAAGTTCCATTGGAGCAAATGGGAGAGAATTTACATCAATTACAATGATCTGAAATGCAAGGGAAACAAAGGGAAACCTAGATTGAATACAATGGGAAATAGAGAAGAACAAATATCCAAAATAATGGAATTTTCAGTAGGAAATAACTTGAAGATTTCTCTACCCAGTCACCCTTTCCACTGAATAGGACTGTTGTTAAGAACCCTTTCGTACAGTTTGAATATAAGGAAGATAATGAATTGTGTACAAAACTTCTTTTGAAGGAAATCCGAGAGAATTGATATCAACTATAATATCACAAACAGTAAAAGAAGCAAATGGAAAACTAGACTCAGAATGTGAATTAGTAAAGAACAAGTAAGAAAAGGAATTGTTTTTTCATACAGGAATAACAGGAACAGTGCTTTGGACAAAACATTTTCAGACTGAAAAGGATTGCTGTTACGAATCCTTTGATCAATCTTTAAATATAAAGAAGATTATGCAACTTGTACAGAAAGTTCCATTGGAGCAAATGGGAGAGAATTTCCATCAATTACAATGATCTGAAATGCAAGGGAAACATAGGGAAACCTAGACTCAATACAATGGGAAATAGAGAAGAACAAATATCCAAAATAATGGAATTTTCAGTAGGAAATAACTTGAAGATTTCTCTACCCAGTCACCCTTTCCACTGAATAGGACTGTTGTTAAGAACCCTTTCGTACAGTTTGAATATAAGGAAGATAATGAATTGTGTACAAAACTTCTTTTGAAGAAAATCCGAGAGAATTGATATCAACTATAATATCACAAACAGTAAAGGAAGCAAATGGAAAACTAGACTCAGAATGTGAATTAGTAAAGAACAAGTAAGAAAAGGAACTGTTTTTTCATACAGGAATAACAGGAACAGTGCTTTGGACAAAACATTTTCAGACTGAACAGGATGGCTGTTACGAATCCTTTGATCAATCTTTAAATATAAAGAATATTATGCAACTTGTACAGAAAGTTCCATTGGAGCAAATGGGAGAGAATTTACATCAATTACAATGATCTGAAATGCAAGGGAAACAAAGGGAAACCTAGACTGAATACAATGGGAAATAGAGAAGAACAAATATCCAAAATAATGGAATTTTCAGTAGGAAATAACTTGACGATTTCTCTACCCAGTCACCCTTTCCACTGAATAGGACTGTTGTTAAGAACCCTTTCGTACAGTTTGAATATAAGGAAGATAATGAATTGTGTACAAAACTTCTTTGGAAGAAAATCCGAGAGAATTGATATCAACTATAATATCACAAACAGTAAAAGAAGCAAATGGAATACTAGACTCAGAATGTGAATTAGTAAAGAACAAGTAAGAAAAGGAATTGTTTTTTCATACAGGAATAACAGGAACAGTGCTTTGGACAAAACATTTTCAGACTGAAAAGGATTGCTGTTACAAATCCTTTGATCAATCTTTAAATATAAAGAAGATTATGCAACTTGGACAGAAAGTTCCATTGGAGCAAATGGGAGAGAATTTCCATCAATTACAATGATCTGAAATGCAAGGGAAACAAAGGGAAACCTAGACTGAATACAATGGGAAATAGAGAAGAACAAATATCCAAAATAATGGAATTTTCAATAGGAAATAACTGGAAGATTTCTCTATCCAGTCACCCTTTCCACTGAATAGGACTGTTGTTAAGAACCCTTTTTTACAGTTTGAATATAAGGAAAGTTAATGAATTGTGTACAAAACTTCTTTTGAAGGAAATCCGAGAGAATTGATATCAACTATAATATCACAAACAGTAAAAGAAGCAAATGGAAAACTAGACTCAGAATGTGAATTAGTAAAGAACAAGTAAGAAAAGGAACTGTTTTTTCATACAGGAATAACAGGAACAGTGCTTTGGACAAAACATTTTCAGACTGAAAAGGATGGCTGTTACGAATCCTTTGATCAATCTTTAAATATAAAGAAGATTATGCAACTTGTACAGAAAGTTCCATTGGAGCAAATGGGAGAGAATTTACATCAATTACAATGATCTGAAATGCAAGGGAAACAAAGGGAAACCTAGATTGAATACAATGGGAAATAGAGAAGAACAAATATCCAAAATAATGGAATTTTCAGTAGGAAATAACTTGAAGATTTCTCTACCCAGTAACCCTTTCCACTGAATAGGACTGTTGTTAAGAACCCTTTCGTACAGTTTGAATATAAGGAAGATAATGAATTGTGTACAAAACTTCTTTGGAAGAAAATCCGAGAGAATTGATATCAACTATAATATCACAAACAGTAAAAGAAGCAAATGCAAAACTAGACTCAGAATGTGAATTAGTAAAGAACAAGTAAGAAAAGGAACTGTTTTTTCATACAGGAATAACAGGAACAGTGCTTTGGACAAAACATTTTCAGACTGAAAAGGATTGCTGTTACGAATCCTTTGATCAATCTTTAAATATAAAGAAGATTATGCAACTTGTACAGAAAGTTCCATTGGAGCAAATGGGAGAGAATTTACATCAATTACAATGATCTGAAATGCAAGGGAAACAAAGGGAAACCTAGACTCAATACAATGGGAAATAGAGAAGAACAAATATCCAAAATAATGGAATTTTCAGTAGGAAATAACTTGAAGATTTCTCTACCCAGTCACCCTTTCCACTGAATAGGACTGTTGTTAAGAACCCTTTAATACAGTTTGAATATAAGGAAGATAATGAATTGTGTACAAAACTTCTTTTGAAGAAAATCCGAGAGAATTGATATCAACTATAATATCACAAACAGTAAAAGAAGCAAATGGAAAACTAGACTCAGAATGTGAATTAGTAAAGAACAAGTAAGAAAAGGAATTGTTTTTTCAAAAAGGAATAACAGGAACAGTGCTTTGGACAAAACATTTTCAGACTGAAAAGGATTGCTGTTACGAATCCTTTGATCAATCTTTAAATATAAAGAAGATTATGCAACTTGTACAGAAAGTTCCATTGGAGCAAATGGGAGAGAATTTACATCAATTACAATGATCTGAAATGCAAGGGAAACATAGGGAAACCTAGACTCAATACAATGGGAAATAGAGAAGAACAAATATCCAAAATAATGGAATTTTCAGTAGGAAATAACTTGAAGATTTCTCTACCCAGTCACCCTTTCCACTGAATAGGACTGTTGTTAAGAACCTTTCGTACAGTTTGAATATAAGGAAAGTTAATGAATTGTGTACAAAACTTCTTTTGAAGGAAATCCGAGAGAATTGATATCAACTATAATATCACAAACAGTAAAAGAAGCAAATGGAAAACTAGACTCAGAATGTGAATTAGTAAAGAACAAGTAAGAAAAGGAACTGTTTTTTCATACAGGAATAACAGGAACAGTGCTTTGGACAAAACATTTTCAGACTGAAAAGGATTGCTGTTACGAATCCTTTGATCAATCTTTAAATATAAAGAAGATTATGCAACTTGTACAGAAAGTTCCATTGGAGCAAATGGGAGAGAATTTACATCAATTACAATGATCTGAAATGCAAGGGAAACATAGGGAAACCTAGACTCAATACAATGGGAAATAGAGAAGAACAAATATCCAAAATAATGGAATTTTCAGTAGGAAATAACTTGAAGATTTCTCTACCCAGTCACCCTTTCCACTGAATAGGACTGTTGTTAAGAACCCTTTCGTACAGTTTGAATATAAGGAAGATAATGAATTGTGTACAAAACTTCTTTTGAAGAAAATCCGAGAGAATTGATATCAACTATAATATCACAAACAGTAAAGGAAGCAAATGGAAAACTAGACTCAGAATGTGAATTAGTAAAGAACAAGTAAGAAAAGGAACTGTTTTTTCATACAGGAATAACAGGAACAGTGCTTTGGACAAAACATTTTCAGACTGAACAGGATGGCTGTTACGAATCCTTTGATCAATCTTTAAATATAAAGAAGATTATGCAACTTGTACAGAAAGTTCCATTGGAGCAAATGGGAGAGAATTTACATCAATTACAATGATCTGAAATGCAAGGGAAACAAAGGGAAACCTAGACTGAATACAATGGGAAATAGAGAAGAACAAATATCCAAAATAATGGAATTTTCAGTAGGAAATAACTTGAAGATTTCTCTACCCAGTCACCCTTTCCACTGAATAGGACTGTTGTTAAGAACCCTTTCGTACAGTTTGAATATAAGGAAGATAATGAATTGTGTACAAAACTTCTTTGGAAGAAAATCCGAGAGAATTGATATCAACTATAATATCACAAACAGTAAAAGAAGCAAATGGAATACTAGACTCAGAATGTGAATTAGTAAAGAACAAGTAAGAAAAGGAATTGTTTTTTCATACAGGAATAACAGGAACAGTGCTTTGGACAAAACATTTTCAGACTGAAAAGGATTGCTGTTACGAATCCTTTGATCAATCTTTAAATATAAAGAAGATTATGCAACTTGTACAGAAAGTTCCATTGGAGCAAATGGGAGAGAATTTACATCAATTACAATGATCTGAAATGCAAGGGAAACAAAGGGAAACCTAGACTGAATACAATGGGAAATAGAGAAGAACAAATATCCAAAATAATGGAATTTTCAGTAGGAAATAACTTGAAGATTTCTCTACCCAGTCACCCTTTCCACTGAATAGGACTGTTGTTAAGAACCCTTTCGTAGAGTTTGAATATAAGGAAAGTTAATGAATTGTGTACAAAACTTCTTTTGAAGGAAATCCGAGAGAATTGATATCAACTATAATATCACAAACAGTAAAAGAAGCAAATGGAAAACTAGACTCAGAATGTGAATTAGTAAAGAACAAGTAAGAAAAGGAACTGTTTTTTCATACAGGAATAACAGGAACAGTGCTTTGGACAAAACATTTTCAGACTGAAAAGGATTGCTGTTACGAATCCTTTGATCAATCTTTAAATATAAAGAAGATTATGCAACTTGTACAGAAAGTTCCATTGGAGCAAATGGGAGAGAATTTACATCAATTACAATGATCTGAAATGCAAGGGAAACAAAGGGAAACCTAGACTCAATACAATGGGAAATAGAGAAGAACAAATATCCAAAATAATGGAATTTTCAGTAGGAAATAACTTGAAGATTTCTCTACCCAGTCACCCTTTCCACTGAATAGGGCTGTTGTTAAGAACCCTTTCGTACAGTTTGAATATAAGGAAGATAATGAATTGTGTACAAAACTTCTTTTGAAGGAAATCCGAGAGAATTGATATCAACTATAATATCACAAACAGTAAAAGAAGCAAATGGAAAACTAGACTCAGAATGTGAATTAGTAAAGAACAAGTAAGAAAAGGAACTGTTTTTTCATACAGGAATAACAGGAACAGTGCTTTGGACAAAACATTTTCAGACTGAAAAGGATTGCTGTTACGAATCCTTTGATCAATCTTTAAATATAAAGAAGATTATGCAACTTGTACAGAAAGTTCCATTGGAGCAAATGGGAGAGAATTTACATCAATTACAATGATCTGAAATGCAAGAGAAACAAAGGGAAACCTAGACTGAATACAATTGGAAATAGAGAAGAACAAATATCCAAAATAATGGAATTTTCAGTAGGAAATAACTTGAAGATTTCTCTACCCAGTAACCCTTTCCACTGAATAGGACTGTTGTTAAGAACCCTTTCGTACAGTTTGAATATAAGGAAGATAATGAATTGTGTACAAAACTTCTTTGGAAGAAAATCCGAGAGAATTGATATCAACTATAATATCACAAACAGTAAGAAGAAGCAAATGGAAAACTAGACTCAGAATGTGAATTAGTAAAGAACAAGTAAGAAAAGGTATTGTTTTTTCATACAGGAATAACAGGAACAGTGCTTTGGACAAAACATTTTCAGACTGAAAAGGATTGCTGTTACGAATCCTTTGATCAATCTTTAAATATAAAGAAGATTATGCAACTTGTACAGAAAGTTCCATTGGAGCAAATGGGAGAGAATTTACATCAATCACAATGATCTGAAATGCAAGGGAAACAAAGGGAAACCTAGACGCAATACAATGGGAAATAGAGAAGAACAAATATCCAAAATAATGGAATTTTCAGTAGGAAATAACTTGAAGATTTCTCTACCCAGTAACCCTTTCCACTGAATAGGACTGTTGTTAAGAACCCTTTCGTACAGTTTGAATATAACGAAGATAATGAATTGTGTACAAAACTTCTTTGGAAGAAAATCCGAGAGAATTGATATCAACTATAATATCACAAACAGTAAAAAAAGCAAATGGAAAACTAGACTCAGAATGTGAATTAGTAAAGAACAAGTAAGAAAAGGTATTGTTTTTTCATACAGGAATAACAGGAACAGTGCTTTGGACAAAACATTTTCAGACTGAAAAGGATTGCTGTTACGAATCCTTTGATCAATCTTTAAATATAAAGAAGATTATGCAACTTGTACAGAAAGTTCCATTGGAGCAAATGGGAGAGAATTTACATCAATCACAATGATCTGAAATGCAAGGGAAACAAAGGGAAACCTAGACGCAATACAATGGGAAATAGAGAAGAACAAATATCCAAAATAATGGAATTTTCAATAGGAAATAACTTGAAGATTTCTCTACCCAGTCACCCTTTCCACTGAATAGGACTGTTGTTAAGAACCCTTTCGTACAGTTTGAATATAAGGAAGATAATGTATTGTGTACAAAACTTCTTTTGAAGGAAATCCGAGAGAATTGATATCAACTATAATATCACAAACAGTAAAAGAAGCAAATGGAAAACTAGACTCAGAATGTGAATTAGTAAAGAACAAGTAAGAAAAGGAACTGTTTTTTCATACAGGAATAACAGGAACAGTGCTTTGGACAAAACATTTTCAGACTGAAAAGGATTGCTGTTACGAATCCTTTGATCAATCTTTAAATATAAAGAAGATTATGCAAGTTGTACAGAAAGTTCCATTGGAGCAAATGGGATAGAATTTACATCAATTACAATGATCTGAAATGCAAGGGAAACAAAGGGAAACCTAGACTCAATACAATGGGAAATAGAGAAGAACAAATATCCAAAATAATGGAATTTTAAGTAGGAAATAACTTGAAGATTTCTCTACCCAGTAACCCTTTCCACTGAATAGGACTGTTGTTAAGAACCCTTTCGTACAGTTTAAATATAAGGAAGATAATGAATTGTTTACAAAACTTCTTTTGAAGTAAATCCGAGAGAATTGATATCAACTATAATATCACAAACAGTAAAAGAAGCAAATGGAAAACTAGACTCAGAATGTGAATTAGTAAAGAACAAGTAAGAAAAGGAATTGTTTTTTCAAAAAGGAATAACAGGAACAGTGCTTTGGATAAAACATTTTCAGACTGAAAATGATTGCTGTTACGAATCCTTTGATCAATCTTTAAATATAAAGAAGATTATGCAACTTGTACAGAAAGTTCCATTGGAGCAAATGGGAGAGAATTTCCATCAATTACAATGATCTGAAATGCAAGGGAAACAAAGGGAAACCTAGACTGAATACAATGGGAAATAGAGAAGAACAAATATCCAAAATAATGGAATTTTCAATAGGAAATAACTGGAAGATTTCTCTATCCAGTCACCCTTTCCACTGAATAGGACTGTTGTTAAGAACCTTTCGTACAGTTTGAATATAAGGAAGATAGTGAATTGTGTACAAAACTTCTTTTGAAGGAAATCCGAGAGAATTGATATCAACTATAATATCACAAACAGTAAAAGAAGCAAATGGAAAACTAGACTCAGAATGTGAATTAGTAAAGAACAAGTAAGAAAAGGAACTGTTTTTTCATACAGGAATAACAGGAACAGTGCTTTGGACAAAACATTTTCAGACTGAAAAGGATTGCTGTTACGAATCCTTTGATCAATCTTTAAATATAAAGAAGATTATGCAACTTGTACAGAAAGTTCCATTGGAGCAAATGGGAGAGAATTTACATCAATTACAATGATCTGAAATGCAAGGGAAACAAAGGGAAACCTAGACTGAATACAATTGGAAATAGAGAAGAACAAATATCCAAAATAATGGAATTTTCAGTAGGAAATAACTTGAAGATTTCTCTACCCAGTAACCCTTTCCACTGAATAGGACTGTTGTTAAGAACCCTTTCGTACAGTTTGAATATAAGGAAGATAATGAATTGTGTACAAAACTTCTTTGGAAGAAAATCCGAGAGAATTGATATCAACTATAATATCACAAACAGTAAAAAAAGCAAATGGAAAACTAGACTCTGAATGTGAATTAGTAAAGAACAAGTAAGAAAAGGTATTGTTTTTTCATACAGGAATAACAGGAACAGTGCTTTGGACAAAACATTTTCAGACTGAAAAGGATTGCTGTTACGAATCCTTTGATCAATCTTTAAATATAAAGAAGATTATGCAACTTGTACAGAAAGTTCCATTGGAGCAAATGGGAGAGAATTTACATCAATCACAATGATCTGAAATGCAAGGGAAACAAAGGGAAACCTAGACGCAATACAATGGGAAATAGAGAAGAACAAATATCCAAAATAATGGAATTTTCAGTAGGAAATAACTTGAAGATTTCTCTACCCAGTCACCCTTTCCACTGAATAGGACTGTTGTTAAGAACCCTTTCGTACAGTTTGAATATAAGGAAGATAATGAATTGTGTACAAAACTTCTTTGGAAGAAAATCCGAGACAATTGATATCAACTATAATATCACAAACAGTAAAAAAAGCAAATGGAAAACTAGACTCAGAATGTGAATTAGTAAAGAACAAGTAAGAAAAGGAACTGTTTTTTCATACAGGAATAACAGGAACAGTGCTTTGGACAAAACATTTTCAGACTGAAAAGGATTGCTGTTACGAATCCTTTGATCAATCTTTAAATATAAAGAAGATTATGCAACTTGTACAGAAAGTTCCATTGGAGCAAATGGGAGAGAATTTACATCAATCACAATGATCTGAAATGCAAGGGAAACAAAGGGAAACCTAGACGCAATACAATGGGAAATAGAGAAGAACAAATATCCAAAATAATGGAATTTTCAATAGGAAATAACTTGAAGATTTCTCTACCCAGTCACCCTTTCCACTGAATAGGACTGTTGTTAAGAACCCTTTCGTACAGTTTGAATATAACGAAGATAATGAATTGTGTACAAAACTTCTTTTGAAGGAAATCCGAGAGAATTGATATCAACTATAATATCACAAACAGTAAAAGAAGCAAATGGAAAACTAGACTCAGAATGTGAATTAGTAAAGAACAAGTAAAAAAAGGAACTGTTTTTTCATACAGGAATAACAGGAACAGTGCTTTGGACAAAACATTTTCAGACTGAACAGGATTGCTGTTACGAATCCTTTGATCAATCTTTAAATATAAAGAAGATTATGCAACTTGTACAGAAAGTTCCATTGGAGCAAATGGGAGAGAATTTACATCAATCACAATGATCTGAAATGCAAGGGAAACAAAGGGAAACCTAGACGCAATACAATGGGAAATAGAGAAGAACAAATATCCAAAATAATGGAATTTTCAGTAGGAAATAACTTGAAGATTTCTCTACCCAGTCACCCTTTCCACTGAATAGGACTGTTGTTAAGAACCCTTTCGTACAGTTTGAATATAAGGAAGATAATGAATTGTGTACAAAACTTCTTTGGAAGAAAATCCGAGAGAATTGATATCAACTATAATACCACAAACAGTAAAAAAAGCAAATGGAAAATTAGACTCAGAATGTGAATTAGTAAAGAACAAGTAAGAAAAGGTATTGTTTTTTCATACAGGAATAACAGGAACAGTGCTTTGGACAAAACATTTTCAGACTGAAAAGGATTGCTGTTACGAATCCTTTGATCAATCTTTAAATATAAAGAAGATTATGCAACTTGTACAGAAAGTTCCATTGGAGCAAATGGGAGAGAATTTACATCAATCACAATGATCTGAAATGCAAGGGAAACAAAGGGAAACCTAGACGCAATACAATGGGAAATAGAGAAGAACAAATATCCAAAATAATGGAATTTTCAATAGGAAATAACTTGAAGATTTCTCTACCCAGTCACCCTTTCCACTGAATAGGACTGTTGTTAAGAACCCTTTCGTACAGTTTGAATATAACGAAGATAATGAATTGTGTACAAAACTTCTTTTGAAGGAAATCCGAGAGAATTGATATCAACTATAATATCACAAACAGTAAAAGAAGCAAATGGAAAACTAGACTCAGAATGTGAATTAGTAAAGAACAAGTAAAAAAAGGAACTGTTTTTTCATACAGGAATAACAGGAACAGTGCTGTGGACAAAACATTTTAAGACTGAACAGGATTGCTGTTACGAATCCTTTGATCAATCTTTAAATATAAAGAAGATTATGCAACTTGGACAGAAAGTTCCATTGGAGCAAATGGGAGAGAATTTACATCAATTACAATGATCTGAAATGCAAGGGAAACAAAGGGAAACCTAGACTGAATACAATGGGAAATAGAGAAGAACAAATATCCAAAATAATGGAATTTTCAGTAGGAAATAACTTGAAGATTTCTCTACCCAGTCACCCTTTCCACTGAATAGGACTGTTGTTAAGAACCCTTTCGTACAGTTTGAATATAAGGAAGATAATGAATTGTGTACAAAACTTCTTTGGAAGAAAATCCGAGAGAATTGATATCAACTATAATATCACAAACAGTAAAAGAAGCAAATGGAATACTAGACTCAGAATGTGAATTAGTAAAGAACAAGTAAGAAAAGGAATTGTTTTTTCATACAGGAATAACAGGAACAGTGCTTTGGACAAAACATTTTCAGACTGAAAAGGATTGCTGTTACGAATCCTTTGATCAATCTTTAAATATAAAGAAGATTATGCAACTTGGACAGAAAGTTCCATTGGAGCAAATGGGAGAGAATTTCCATCAATTACAATGATCTGAAATGCAAGGGAAACAAAGGGAAACCTAGACTGAATACAATGGGAAATAGAGAAGAACAAATATCCAAAATAATGGAATTTTCAATAGGAAATAACTGGAAGATTTCTCTATCCAGTCACCCTTTCCACTGAATAGGACTGTTGTTAAGAACCCTTTTTTACAGTTTGAATATAAGGAAAGTTAATGAATTGTGTACAAAACTTCTTTTGAAGGAAATCCGAGAGAATTGATATCAACTATAATATCACAAACAGTAAAAGAAGCAAATGGAAAACTAGACTCAGAATGTGAATTAGTAAAGAACAAGTAAGAAAAGGAACTGTTTTTTCATACAGGAATAACAGGAACAGTGCTTTGGACAAAACATTTTCAGACTGAAAAGGATTGCTGTTACGAATCCTTTGATCAATCTTTAAATATAAAGAAGATTATGCAACTTGTACAGAAAGTTCCATTGGAGCAAATGGGAGAGAATTTACATCAATTACAATGATCTGAAATGCAAGGGAAACAAAGGGAAACCTAGACTGAATACAATGGGAAATAGAGAAGAACAAATATCCAAAATAATGGAATTTTCAGTAGGAAATAACTTGAAGATTTCTCTACCCAGTAACCCTTTCCACTGAATAGGACTGTTGTTAAGAACCCTTTCGTACAGTTTGAATATAAGGAAGATAATGAATTGTGTACAAAACTTCTTTGGAAGGAAATCCGAGAGAATTGATATCAACTATAATATCACAAACAGTAAAAGAAGCAAATGGAAAACTAGACTCAGAATGTGAATTAGTAATGAACAAGTAAGAAAAGGTATTGTTTTTTCATACAGGAATAACAGGAACAGTGCTTTGGACAAAACATTTTCAGACTGAAAAGGATTGCTGTTACGAATCCTTTGATCAATCTTTAAATATAAAGAAGATTATGCAACTTGTACAGAAAGTTCCATTGGAGCAAATGGGAGAGAATTTACATCAATCACAATGATCTGAAATGCAAGGGAAACAAAGGGAAACCTAGACGCAATACAATGGGAAATAGAGAAGAACAAATATCCAAAATAATGGAATTTTCAATAGGAAATAACTTGAAGATTTCTCTACCCAGTCACCCTTTCCACTGAATAGGACTGTTGTTAAGAACCCTTTCGTACAGTTTGAATATAACGAAGATAATGAATTGTGTACAAAACTTCTTTTGAAGGAAATCCGAGAGAATTGATATCAACTATAATATCACAAACAGTAAAAGAAGCAAATGGAAAACTAGACTCAGAATGTGAATTAGTAAAAAACAAGTAAGAAAAGGAACTGTTTTTTCATACAGGAAAAACAGGAACAGTGCTTTGGACAAAACATTTTCAGACTGAAAAGGATTGCTGTTGCGAATCCTTTGATCAATCTTTAAATATAAAGAAGATTATGCAACTTGTACAGAAAGTTCCATTGGAGCAAATGGGAGAGAATTTACATCAATTACAATGATCTGAAATGCAAGGGAAACAAAGGGAAAACTAGACTCAATACAATGGGAAATAGAGAAGAACAAATATCCAAAATAATGGAATTTTCAGTAGGAAATAACTTGAAGATTTCTCTACCCAGTCACCCTTTCCACTGAATAGGACTGTTGTTAAGAACCCTTTCGTACAGTTTGAATATAAGGAAGATAATGAATTGTGTACAAAACTTCTTTTGAAGGAAATCCGAGAGAATTGATATCAACTATAATATCACAAACAGTAAAAGAAGCAAATGGAAAACTAGACTCAGAATGTGAATTAGTAAAGAACAAGTAAGAAAAGGAACTGTTTTTTCATACAGGAATAACAGGAACAGTGCTTTGGACAAAACATTTTCAGACTGAAAAGGATTGCTGTTACGAATCCTTTGATCAATCTTTAAATACAAAGAAGATTATGCAAGTTGTACAGAAAGTTCCATTGGAGCAAATGGGATAGAATTTACATCAATTACAATGATCTGAAATGCAAGGGAAACAAAGGGAAACCTAGACTGAATACAATGGGAAATAGAGAAGAACAAATATCCAAAATAATGGAATTTTCAGTAGGAAATAACTTGAAGATTTCTCTACCCAGTCACCCTTTCCACTGAATAGGACTGTTGTTAAGAACCCTTTCGTACAGTTTGAATATAAGGAAGATAATGAATTGTTTACAAAACTTCTTTTGAAGTAACTCCGAGAGAATTGATATCAACTATAATATCACAAACAGTAAAAGAAGCAAATGGAAAACTAGACTCAGAATGTGAATTAGTAAAGAACAAGTAAGAAAAGGAATTGTTTTTTCAAAAAGGAATAACAGGAACAGTGCTTTGGATAAAACATTTTCAGACTGAAAATGATTGCTGTTACGAATCCTTTGATCAATCTTTAAATATAAAGAAGATTATGCAACTTGTACAGAAAGTTCCATTGGAGCAAATGGGAGAGAATTTCCATCAATTACAATGATCTGAAATGCAAGGGAAACAAAGGGAAACCTAGACTGAATACAATGGGAAATAGAGAAGAACAAATATCCAAAATAATGGAATTTTCAATAGGAAATAACTGGAAGATTTCTCTATCCAGTCACCCTTTCCACTGAATAGGACTGTTGTTAAGAACCTTTCGTACAGTTTGAATATAAGGAAGATAATGAATTGTGTACAAAACTTCTTTTGAAGGAAATCCGAGAGAATTGATATCAACTATAATATCAGAAACAGTAAAAGAAGCAAATGGAAAACTAGACTCAGAATGTGAATTAGTAAAGAACAAGTAAGAAAAGGAACTGTTTTTTCATACAGGAATAACAGGAACAGTGCTTTGGACAAAACATTTTCAGACTGAAAAGGATTGCTGTTACGAATCCTTTGATCAATCTTTAAATATAAAGAAGATTATGCAACTTGTACAGAAAGTTCCATTGGAGCAAAGGGGAGAGAATTTACATCAATCACAATGATCTGAAATGCAAGGGAAACAAAGGGAAACCTAGACGCAATACAATGGGAAATATAGAAGAACAAATATCCAAAATAATGGAATTTTCAGTAGGAAATAACTTGAAGATTTCTCTACCCAGTAACCCTTTCCACTGAATAGGACTGTTGTTAAGAACCCTTTCGTACAGTTTGAATATAAGGAAGATAATGAATTGTGTACAAAACTTCTTTGGAAGAAAATCCGAGAGAATTGATATCAACTATAATATCACAAACAGTAAAAAAAGCAAATGGAAAACTAGACTCAGAATGTGAATTAGTAAAGAACAAGTAAGAAAAGGTATTGTTTTTTCATACAGGAATAACAGGAACAGTGCTTTGGACAAAACATTTTCAGACTGAAAAGGATTGCTGTTACGAATCCTTTGATCAATCTTTAAATATAAAGAAGATTATGCAACTTGGACAGAAAGTTCCATTGGAGCAAATGGGAGAGAATTTACATCAATCACAATGATCTGAAATGCAAGGGAAACAAAGGGAAACCTAGACGCAATACAATGGGAAATAGAGAAGAACAAATATCCAAAATAATGGAATTTTCAATAGGAAATAACTTGAAGATTTCTCTACCCAGTCACCCTTTCCACTGAATAGGACTGTTGTTAAGAATCCTTTGGTACAGTTAGAATATAAGGAAAATAATGCATTGTGTACAAAACTTCTATTGAAGGAAATGCGAGATAATTGATATCAAGTATAATATCCCAAATTGCAAAAGAAAAAAAGGGAAAACTAGACTCAGAATGTGAATTAGTAAAGAACAAGTAAGAAAACCAATTGTTTTTTGGTACTGGAATAACCGGAACATTCCTTTGGACAAAATCTTTTTCAGACTGAAATGGATTGCTGTTACGAATGTTTTGATCCATCTTTAAATATAAAGAAGATTATGCAACTTGTAAAGAACGTTCCATTGAAGTAAATGGGAAAGAATTTACATCAATTACAATGATCTGAAATGCAAGGGAAACAAAGGGAAACTTAGACTCAATAAAATGGGAAATAGAGAAGAAAAAGTATCCAAAGGAATGGATTCATCAAAAGGGAATAACTGGAAGATTTCTCTACCCATTCACCCTTTCCAGTGTATCGGACTCCTATTAAGGATCCTTTCATACAATTTAAATATAAAGAAGATAATGCATTGTGCACAAAACTTCTATTGAAGGAAATGCGAGATAATTGATATAAAGTATAATATCCCAAATTGCAAAACAAAAAAAAGGGAAAACTAGACTCAGAATGTGAATTAGTAAAGAACAAGTAAAAAAAGGAATTGTTTTTTCATACAGCAATAACAGGAACATTGCTTTGGACAAATCATTTTCAGACTGAAAAGGATTGCGGTTACGAATCCTTTGATCCATCTTTAAATATAATGAAGATGATGCAACTTGTTCAGAAAGTTCCATTGAAGCAAATGGGAAAGAATTTACATCAATTACAATGATCTGAAATGCAAGGGAAACAAAGTGAAACTTAGACTCAATAAAATGGGAAATAGAGAAGAAAAAGTATCCAAAGGAATGGATTCATCAAAAGGGAATAACTGGAACATTTCTCTACCCATTCACCCTTTCCACTGTATAGGACTCCTATTAAGAATCCTTTCATACAATTTAAATATAAAGAAGATAATGCATTGTGCACAAAACTTCTATTGAAGTAAATGCGACAGAATTGATATCAAGTATAATATCCCAAATTGCAAAAGAAAAAAAGGGAAAACTAGACTCAGAATGTGAATTAGTAAAGAACAAGTAAAAAAAGGAATTGTTTTTTCATACAGGAATAACAGGAACATTGCTTTGGACAAAACATTTTCAGACTGAAAAGGATTGCTGTTACGAATCTTTTGATCAATCTTTAAATATAATGAAGATGATGCAACTTGTACAGAAAGTTCCATTGAAGCAAATGGGAGTTAATTTACATCAATTACACTGATCTGAAATGCAAGGGAAACAAAGGGAAACCTAGACTAAATAGAATGGGATATAGAGAAGAACACATATCCAAAGGAATGGAATTTTCAATAGGAAACAACTTGAAGATTTCGCAACCCAGTCACCCTTTCCAATGTATCGGACTGTTGTTAAGAATCCTTTCGTACAGTTAGAATATAAGGAAGATAATGCATTGTGTACAAAACTTCTATTGAAGGAAATGCGAGAGAATTGATATCAACTATACTATCCCAAACAGCAAAAGAAACAGAGGGAAAACTAGACTCAGAATGTGAAATAGAGAAGAACACGTAAGAAAACCAATTGTTTTTTGGTACTGGAATAACCGGAACATTCCTTTGGACAAAATCTTTTTCAGACTGAAATGGATTGCTGTTCCGAAAGTTTTGATCCATCTTTAAATATAAAGAAGATTATGCAACTTGTAAAGAAAGTTCCATTGAAGCAAATGGGAGAGAATTTACATAAATTAAAATGATCTGAAATGCAAGGGAAACAAAGGGAAACTTAGACTCAATAAAATGGGAAATAGAGAAGAAAAAGTATCCAAAGGAATGGATTCATCAAAAGGGAATAACTGTAAGATTTCTCTACCTATTCACCCTTTCCACTGTATAGGACTCCTATTAAGAATCCTTTCATACAATTTAAATATAAAGAAGATAATGCATTGTGCACAAAACTTCTGTTGAAGGAAATGCGACAGAATTGATATCAAGTATAATATCCCAAATTGCAAAAGAAAAAAAGGGAAAACTAGACTCAGAACGTGAATTAGTAAAGAACAAGTAAAAAAAAAGGAATTGTTTTTTCATACAGGAATAACAGGAACATTGGTTTGGACAAAACATTTTCAGACTGAAAAGGATTGCTGTTACGAATCTTTTGATAAATCTTTAAATATAATGAAGAGGATTCAACTTGTACAGAAAGTTCCATTGAAGCAAATGGGAGGGAATTTACATCAATTACACTGATCTGAAATGCAAGGGAAACAAAGGGAAACCTAGACTCAATAAAATGGGAAATAGAGAAGAAAAAGTATCCAAAGGAATGGAATTTTCAATAGGAAACAACTTGAAGATTTCGCAACCCAGTCCCCCTTTCCAATGTATAGGATTGTTGTTAAGAATCCTTTGGTAAAGTTAGAATATAAGGAAAATAATGCATTGTGTACAAAACTTCTATTGAAGGAAATGCGAGATAATTGATATCAAGTATAATATCCCAAATTGCAAAAGAAAAAAAGGGAAAACTAGACTCAGAATGTGAATTAGTAAAGAAAAAGGAAATAAACCAATTGTTTTTTGGTACTGGAATAACCGGAACATTCCTTTGGACAAAATCTTTTTCAGACTGAAATGGATTGCTGTTACGAATCCTTTGATCCATCTTTAAATATAAAGAAGATTATGCAACTTGTAAAGAAAGTTCCATTGAAGCAAATGGGAGAGAATTTACATCAATTACAATGATCTGAAATGCAAGGGAAACAAAGGGAAACTTAGACTCAATAAAATGGGAAATAGAGAAGAAAAAGTATCCAAAGGAATGGATTCATCAAAAGGGAATAACTGGAAGATTTCTCTTCCCATTCACCCTTTCCACTGTATAGGACTCCTATTAAGAATCCTTTCATACAATTTAAATATAAAGAAGATAATGCATTGTGCACAAAACTTCTATTGAAGGAAATGCGAGATAATTGATATCAAGTATAATATCCCAAATTGCAAAAGAAAAAAAGGGAAAACTAGACTCAGAATGTGAATTAGTAAAGAACAAGTAAAAAAAGGAATTGTTTTTTCATACAGGAATAACAGGAACATTGCTTTGGACAAAACATTTTCAGACTGAAAAGGATTGCTGTTATGAATCCTTTGATCAATCTTTAAATATAATGAAGATGATGCAACTTGTACAGAAAGTTCCAATGAAGCAAATGGGAGGGAATTTACATCAATTACAATGATCTGAAATGCAAGGGAAACAAAGGGAAACTTAGACTCAATAAAATGGGAAATAGAGAAGAAAAAGTATCCAAAGGAATGGATTCATCAAAAGGGAATAACTGGAAGATTTCTCTACCCATTCACCCTTTCCACTGTATAGGACTCCTATTAAGAATCCTTTCATATAATTTAAATATAAAGAAGATAATGCATTGTGCACAAAACTTCTATTGAAAAAATGCGACAGAATTGATATCAAGTATAATATCCCAAATTGCAAAAGAAAAAAAGGGAAAACTAGACTCAGAACGTGAATTAGTAAAGAACAAGTAAAAAAAAGGAATTGTTTTTTCATACAGGAATAACAGGAACATTGGTTTGGACAAAACATTTTCAGACTGAAAAGGATTGCTGTTACGAATCTTTTGATAAATCTTTAAATATAATGAAGAGGATTCAACTTGTACAGAAAGTTCCATTGAAGCAAATGGGAGGGAATTTACATCAATTACACTGATCTGAAATGCAAGGGAAACAAAGGGAAACCTAGACTCAATAGAATGGGATATAGAGAAGAACACATATCCAAAGGAATGGAATTTTCAATAGGAAACAACTTGAAGATTTCGCAACCCAGTCACCCTTTCCAATGTATAGGACTGTCGTTAAGAATCCTTTGGTACAGTTAGAATATAAAGAAGATAATGCATTGTGTACAAAACTTCTATTGAAGGAAATGCGAGAGAATTGATATCAACTATACTATCCCAAACAGCAAAAGAAACAGAGGGAAAACTAGACTCAGAATGTGAAATAGAGAAGAACAAGTAAGAAAACCAATTGTTTTTTGGTACTGGAATAACCGGAACATTCCTTTGGACAAAATCTTTTTCAGACTGAAATGGATTGCTGTTACGAATCCTTTGATCCATCTTTAAATATAAAGAAGATTATGCAACTTGTAAAGAACTTTCCATTGAAGCAAATGGGAGAGAATTTACATCAATTACAATTATCTGAAATGCAAGGGAAACAAAGTGAAACTTAGACTCAATAAAATGGGAAATAGAGAAGAAAAAGTATCCAAAGGAATGGATTTATCAAAAGGGAATAAGTGGAAGATTTCTCTACCCATTCACCCTTTCCAGTGTATAGGACTCCTATTAAGAATCCTTTCATACAATTTAAATATAAAGAAGATAATGCATTGTGCACAAAACTTCTATTGAAGGAAATGCGAGATAATTGATATCAAGTATAATATCCCAAATTGCAAAAGAAAAAAAGGGAAAACTAGACTCAGAACGTGAATTAGTAAAGAACAAGTAAAAAAAGGAATTGTTTTTTCATACAGCAATAACAGGATCATTGCTTTGGACAAATCATTTTCAGACTGAAAAGGATTGCGGTTACGAATCCTTTGATCCATCTTTAAATATAAAGAAGATTATGCAACTTGTAAAGAAAGTTCCATTGAAGCAAATGGGAGAGAATTTACATCAATTGCAATGATCTGAAATGCAAGGGAAACAAAGGGAAACTTAGACTCATTAAAATGGGAAATAGAGAAGAAAAAGTATCCAAAGGAATGGATTCATCAAAAGGGAATAACTGGAAGATTTCTCTACCCATTCACCCTTTCCACTGTATAGGACTCCTATTAAGAATCCTTTCATACAATTTAAATATAAAGAAGATAATGCATTGTGCACAAAACTTCTATTGAAAGAAATGCGAGATAATTGATATCAAGTATAATATCTCAAATTGCAAAAGAAAAAAAGGGAAAACTAGACTCAGAACGTGAATTAGTAAAGAACAAGTAAAAAAAGGAATTGTTTTTTCATACAGGAATAACAGGAACATTGCTTTGGACAAAACATTTTCAGACTGAAAAGGATTGCTGTCACGAATCCTTTGATCAATCTTTAAATATAATGAAGATGATGCAACTTGTACAGAAAGTTCATTGAAGCAAATGGGAGTTAATTTACATCAATTACAGTGATCTGAAATGCAAGGGAAACAAAGGGAAACCTAGACTCAATAGAATGGGATATAGAGAAGAAAAAGTATCCAAAGGAATGGAATTTTCAATAGGAAACAACTTGAAGATTTCGCAACCCAGTCACCCTTTCCACTGTATAGGACTCCTATTAAGAATCCTTTCATACAATTTAAATATAAAGAAGATAATGCATTGTGCACAAAACTTCTATTGAAGGAAATGCGAGATAATTGATATCAATTATAATATCCCAAATTGCAAAAGAAAAAAAGGGAAAACTAGACTCAGAATGTGAATTAGTAAAGAACAAGTAAAAAAAGGAATTGTTTTTTCATACAGGAATAACAGGAACATTGCTTTGGACAAAACATTTTCAGACTGAAAAGGATTGCTGTTACGAATCTTTTGATCAATCTTTAAATATAATGAACATGATTCAACTTGTACAGAAAGTTCCATTGAAGCAAATGGGAGGGAATTTACATCAATTACACTGATCTGAAATGCAAGGGAAACAAAGGGAAACCTAGACTCAATAAAATGGGAAATAGAGAAGAAAAAGTATCCAAAGGAATGGAATTTTCAATAGGAAACAACTTGAAGATTTCGCAACCCAGTCCCCCTTTCCAATGTATAGGACTGTTGTTAAGAATCCTTTGGTACAGTTAGAATATAAAGAAAATAATGCATTGTGTACAAAACTTCTATTGAAGGAAATGCGAGAGAATTGATATCAACTATACTATCCCAAACAGCCAAAGAAACAAAGGGAAAACTAGACTCAGAATGTGAAATAGAAGAACAAGTAAGAAAACCAATTGTTTTTTGGTACTGGAATAACCGGAACATTCCTTTGGACAAAATCTTTTTCAGACTGAAATGGATTGCTGTTACGAATGTTTTGATCCATCTTTAAATATAAAGAAGATTATGCAACTTGTAAAGAAAGTTCCATTGAAGCAAATGGGAGAGAATTTACATCAATTACAATGATCTGAAATGCAAGGGAAACAAAGTGAAACTTAGACTCAATAAAATGGGAAACAGAGAAGAAAAAGTATCCAAAGGAATGGATTTATCAAAAGGGAATAACTCGAAGATTTCTCTACCCATTCACCCTTTCCACTGTATAGGACTCCTATTAAGAATCCTTTCATACAATTTAAATATAAAGAAGATAATGCATTGTGCACAAAACTTCTATTGAAGGAAATGCGAGATAATTGATATCAAGTATAATATCCCAAATTGCAAAAGAAAAAAAGGGAAAACTAGACTCAGAAAGTGAATTAGTAAAGAACAAGTAAAAAAAGGAATTGTTTTTTCATACAGCAATAACAGGAACATTGCTTTGGACAAATCATTTTCAGACTGAAAAGGATTGCGGTTACGAATCCTTTGATCCATCTTTAAATATAAAGAAGATTATGCAACTTGTAAAGAAAGTTCCATTGAAGCAAATGGGAGGGAATTTACATCAATTACAATGATCTGAAATGCAAGGGGAAACAAAGGGAAACTTAGACTCAATAAAATGGGAAATAGAGAAGAAAAAGTATCCAAAGGAATGGATTCATAAAAAGGGAATAACTGGAAGATTTCTCTACCCATTCACCCTTTCCACTGTATAGGACTCCTATTAAGAATCCTTTCATACAATTTAAATATAAAGAAGATAATGCATTGTGCACAAAACTTCTATTGAAGGAAATGCGAGATAATTGATATCAAGTATAATATCCCAAATTGCAAAAGAAAAAAAGGGAAAACTAGACTCAGAACGTGAATTAGTAAAGAACAAGTAAAAAAAGGAATTGTTTTTTCATACAGGAATAACAGGAACATTGCTTTGGACAAAACATTTTCAGACTGAAAAGGATTGCTGTTACGAATCCTTTGATCAATCTTTAAATATAATGAAGATGATGCAACTTGTACAGAAAGTTCATTGAAGCAAATGGGAGTTAATTTACATCAATTACAGTGATCTGAAATGCAAGGGAAACCAAGGGAAACCTAGACTCAATAGAATGGGATATAGAGAAGAAAAAGTATCCAAAGGAATGGAATTTTCAATAGGAAACAACTTGAAGATTTCGCAACCCAGTCACCCTTTCCACTGTATAGGACTCCTATTAAGAATCCTTTCATACAATTTAAATATAAAGAAGATAATGCATTGTGCACAAAACTTCTATTGAAGGAAATGCGAGATAATTGATATCAATTATAATATCCCAAATTGCAAAAGAAAAAAAGGGAAAACTAGACTCAGAATGTGAATTAGTAAAGAACAAGTAAAAAAAGGAATTGTTTTTTCATACAGGAATAACAGGAACATTGCTTTGGACAAAACATTTTCAGACTGAAAAGGATTGCTGTTACGAATCTTTTGATCAATCTTTAAATATAATGAACATGATTCAACTTGTACAGAAAGTTCCATTGAAGCAAATGGGAGGGAATTTACATCAATTACACTGATCTGAAATGCAAGGGAAACAAAGGGAAACCTAGACTCAATAAAATGGGAAATAGAGAAGAAAAAGTATCCAAAGGAATGGAATTTTCAATAGGAAACAACTTGAAGATTTCGCAACCCAGTCCCCATTTCCAATGTATAGGACTGTTGTTAAGAATCCTTTGGTACAGTTAGAATATAAGGAAAATAATGCATTGTGTACAAAACTTCTATTGAAGGAAATGCGAGATAATTGATATCAAGTATAATATCCCAAATTGCAAAAGAAAAAAAGGGAAAACTAGACTCAGAATGTGAATTAGTAAAGAACAAGTAAACAAAGGAATTGTTTTTTCATACAGGAATAACAGGAACATTGCTTTGGACAAAACATTTTCAGACTGAAAAGGATTGCTGTTACGAATCTTTTGATCAATCTTTAAATATAATGAAGATGATGCAACTTGTACAGAAAGTTCCATTGAAGCAAATGGGAGTTAATTTACATCAATTACACTGATCTGAAATGCAAGGGAAACAAAGGGAAACCTAGACTCGATAGAATGGGATATAGAGAAAAACACATATCCAAAGGAATGGAATTTTCAATAGGAAACAACTTGAAGATTTCGCAACCCAGTCACCCTTTCCAATGTATAGGACTGTTGTTAAGAATCCTTTGGTACAGTTAGAATATAAAGAAGATAATGCATTGTGTACAAAACTTCTATTGAAGGAAATGCGAGAGAATTGATATCAACTATACTATCCCAAACAGCAAAAGAAACAGAGGGAAAACTAGACTCAGAATGTGAAATAGAGAAGAACAAGTAAGAAAACCAATTGTTTTTTGGTACTGGAATAACCGGAACATTCCTTTGGACAAAATCTTTTTCAGACTGAAATGGATTGCTGTTACGAATCCTTTGATCCATCTTTAAATATAAAGAAGATTATGCAACTTGTAAAGAACGTTCCATTGAAGCAAATGGGAGAGAATTTACATCAATTACACTGATCGGAAATGCAAGGGAAACAAAGGGAAACCTAGACTCAAGAAAATGGGAAATAGAGAAGAAAAAGTATCCAAAGGAATGGAATTTTCAATAGGAAACAACTTGAAGATTTCGAAACCCAGTCACCCTTTCCACAGTATAGGACTCCTATTAAGAATCCTTTCATACAATTTAAATATAAAGAAGATAATGCATTGTGCACAAAACTTCTATTGAAGGAAATGCGAGAAAATTGATATCAAGTATAATATCCCAAATTGCAAAAGAAAAAAAGGGAAAACTAGACTCAGAATGTGAATTAGTAAAGAACAAGTAAAAAAAGGAATTGTTTTTTCATACAGGAATAACAGGAACATTGCTTTGGACAAAACATTTTCAGACTGAAAAGGATTGCGGTTACGAATCCTTTGATCAATCTTTAAATATAATGAAGATGATGCAACTTGTACAGAAAGTTCCATTGAAGCAAATGGGAGGGAATTTACATCAATTACAATGATCTGAAATGCAAGGGAAACAAAGGGAAACTTAGATTCAATAAAATGGGAAATAGAGAAGAAAAAGTATCCAAAGGAATGGATTCATCAAAAGGGAATAACTGGAAGATTTCTCTACCCATTCACCCTTTCCACTGTATAGGACTCCTATTAAGAATCCTTTCATACAATTTAAATATAAAGAAGATAATGCATTGTGCACAAAACTTCTATTGAAGGAAATGCGACAGAATTGATATCAAGTATAATATCCCAAATTGCAAAGCAAAAAAAGGGAAAACTAGACTCAGAATGTGAATTAGTAAAGAACAAGTAAAAAAAGGAATTGTTTTTTCATACAGGAATAACAGGAACATTGCTTTGGACAGAACATTTTAAGACTGAAAAGGATTGCTGTTACGAATCTTTTGATCAATCTTTAAATATAATGAAGATGATGCAACTTGTACAGAAAGTTCCATTGAAGCAAATGGGAGTTAATTTACATCAATTACACTGATCTGAAATGCAAGGGAAACAAAGGGAAACCTAGACTCAATAGAATGGGGTATAGAGAAGAACACATATCCAAAGGAATGGAATTTTCAATAGGAAACAACTTGAAGATTTCGCAACCCAGTCACCCTTTCCAATGTATCGGACTGTTGTAAAGAATCCTTTGGTACAGTTAGAATATAAGGAAGATAATGCATTGTGTACAAAACTTCTATTGAAGGAAATGCGAGAGAATTGATATCAACTATACTATCCCAAACAGCAAAAGAAAAAAAGGGTAAACTAGACTCAGAATGTGAATTAGTAAAGAACAAGTAAAAAAAGGAATTGTTTTTTCATACAGCAATAACAGGAACATTGCTTTGGACAAATCATTTTCAGACTGAAAAGGATTGCGGTTATGAATCCTTTGATCCATCTTTAAATATAAAGAAGATTATGCAACTTGTAAAGAAAGTTCCATTGAAGCAAATGGGAGAGAATTTACATCAATTACAATAATCTGAAATGCAAGGGAAACAAAGGGAAACTTAGACTCAATAAAATGGGAAATAGAGAAGAAAAAGTATCCAAAGGAATGGATTCATCAAAAGGGAATAACTGGAAGATTTCTCTACCCATTCACCCTTTCCACTGTATAGGACTCCTATTAAGAATCCTTTCATACAATTTAAATATAAAGAAGATAATGCATTGTGCACAAAACTTCTATTGAAGGAAATGCGAGATAATTGATATCAAGTATAATATCCCAAATTGCAAAAGAAAAAAAGGGAAAACTAGACTCAGAACGTGAATTAGTAAAGAACAAGTAAAAAAAGGAATTGTTTTTTCATACAGGAATAACAGGAACATTGCTTTGGACAAAACATTTTCAGACTGAAAAGGATTGCTTTTACGAATCTTTTGATCAATCTTTAAATATAATGAAGATGATTCAACTTGTACAGAAAGTTCCATTGTAGCAAATGGGAGGGAATTTACATCAATTACACTGATCTGAAATGCAAGGGAAACAAAGGGAAACCTAGACTCAATAAAATGGGAAATAGAGAAGAAAAAGTATCCAAAGGAATGGAATTTTCAATAGGAAACAACTTGAAGATTTCGCAACCCAGTCCCCCTTTCCAATGTATAGGACTGTTGTTAAGAATCCTTTGGTACAGTTAGAATATAAGGAAAATAATGCATTGTGTACAAAACTTCTATTGAAGGAAATGCGAGATAATTGATATCAAGTATAATATCCCAAATTGCAAAAGAAAAAAAGGGAAAACTAGACTCAGAATGTGAAATAGAGAAGAACAAGTAAGAAAACCAATTGTTTTTTGGTACTGGAATAACCGGAACATTCCTTTGAACAAAATCTTTTTCAGACTGAAATGGATTGCTTTTACGAATCCTTTGATCCATCTTTAAATATAAAGAAGATTATGCAACTTGTAAAGAACTTTCCATTGAAGCAAATGGGAGAGAATTTACATCAATTACAATGATCTGAAATGCAAGGGAAACAAAGTGAAACTTCGACTCAATAAAATGGGAAACAGAGAAGAAAAAGTATCCAAAGGAATGGATTTATCAAAAGGGAATAACTGGAAGATTTCTCTACCCATTCACCCTTTCCAGTGTATAGGACTCCTATTAAGAATCCTTTCATACAATTTAAATATAAAGAAGATAATGCATTGTGCACAAAACTTCTATTGAAGGAAATGCGAGATAATTGATATCTAGTATAATATCCCAAATTGCAAAAGAAAAAAAGGGAAAACTGGACTCAGAATGTGAATTAGTAAAGAACAAGTAAAAAAAGGAATTGTTTTTTCATACAGGAATAACAGGAACATTGCTTTGGACAAAACATTTTCAGACTGAAAAGGATTGCTGTTACGAATCTTTTGATCAATCTTTAAATATAATGAAGATGATGCAACTTGTACAGAAAGTTCCATTGAAGCAAATGGGAGTTAATTTACATCAATTACATTGATCTGAAATGCAAGGGAAACAAAGGGAAACCTAGACTCAATAGAATGGGATATAGAGAAGAACACATATCCAAAGGAATGGAATTTTCAAAAGGAAACAACTTGAAGATTTCGCAACCCAGTCACCCTTTCCAATGTATCGGACTGTTGTTAAGAATCCTTTGGTACAGTTAGAATATAAGGAAGATAATGCATTGTGTACAAAACTTCTATTGAAGGAAATGCGAGAGAATTGATATCAACTATACTATCCCAAACAGCAAAAGAAACAGAGGGAAAACTAGACTCAGAATGTGAAATAGAGAAGAACAAGTAAGAAAACCAATTGTTTTTTGGTACTGGAAAACCGGAACATTCCTTTGGACAAAATCTTTTTCAGACTGAAATGGATTGCTGTAACGAATGTTTTGATCCATCTTTAAATATAAAGAAGATTATGCAACTTGTAAAGAACGTTCCATTGAAGCAAATGGGAGAGAATTTACATCAATTACAATGATCTGAAATGCAAGGGAAACAAAGTGAAACTTCGACTCAATAAAATGGGAAACAGAGAAGAAAAAGTATCCAAAGGAATGGATTTATCAAAAGGGAATAACTGGAAGATTTCTCTACCCATTCACCCTTTCCAGTGTATAGGACTCCTATTAAGAATCCTTTCATACAATTTAAATATAAAGAAGATAATGCATTGTGCACAAAACTTCTATTGAAGGAAATGCGAGATAATTGATATCAAGTATAATATCCCAAATTGCAAAACAAAAAAAGGGAAAACTAGACTCAGAATGTGAATTAGTAAAGAACAAGTAAAAAAAGGAATTGTTTTTTCATACAGGAATAACAGGAACATTGCTTTGGACAAAACATTTTCAGACTGAAAAGGATTGCTGTTACGAATCCTTTGATCAATCTTTAAATATAATGAAGATGATGCAACTTGTACAGAAAGTTCCATTGAAGCAAATGGGAGGGAATTTACATCAATTACAATGATCTGAAATGCAAGGGAAACAAAGGGAAACTTAGACTCAATAAAATGGGAAATAGAGAAGAAAAAGTATCCAAAGGAATGGATTCATCAAAAGGGAATAACTGGAAGATTTCTCTACCCATTCACCCTTTCCACTGTATAGGACTCCTATTAAGAATCCTTTCATACAATTTAAATATAAAGAAGATAATGCATTGTGCACAAAACTTCTATTGAAGTAAATGCGACAGAATTGATATCTAGTATAATATCCCAAATTGCAAAAGAAAAAAAGGGAAAACTAGACTCAGAATGTGAATTAGTAAAGAACAAGTAAAAAAAGGAATTGTTTTTTCATACAGGAATAACAGGAACATTGCTTTGGACAAAACATTTTCAGACTGAAAAGGATTGCTGTTACGAATCTTTTGATCAATCTTTAAATATAATGAACATGATTCAACTTGTACAGAAAGTTCCATTGAAGCAAATGGGAGGGAATTTACATCAATTACACTGAACTGAAATGCAAGGGAAACAAAGGGAAACCTAGACTCAATAAAATGGGAAATAGAGAAGAAAAAGTATCCAAAGGAATGGAATTTTCAATAGGAAACAACTTGAAGATTTCACAACCCAGTCCCCCTTTCCAATGTATAGGACTGTTGTTAAGAATCCTTTGGTACAGTTAGAATATAAGGAAAATAATGCATTGTGTACAAAACTTCTATTGAAGGAAATGCGAGATAATTGATATCAAGTATAATATCCCAAATTGCAAAAGAAAAAAAGGGAAAACTAGACTCAGAATGTGAATTAGTAAAGAACAAGTAAACAAAGGAATTGTTTTTTCATACAGGAATAACAGGAACATTGCTTTGGACAAAACATTTTCAGACTGAAAAGGATTGCTGTTACGAATCTTTTGACCAATCTTTAAATATAATGAAGATGATGCAACTTGTACAGAAAGTTCCATTGAAGCAAATGGGAGTTAATTTACATCAATTACACTGATCTGAAATGCAAGGGAAACAAAGGGAAACCTAGACTCGATAGAATGGGATATAGAGAAAAACACATATGCAAAGGAATGGAATTTTCAATAGGAAACAACTTGAAGATTTCGCAACCCAGTCACCCTTTCCAATGTATAGGACTGTCGTTAAGAATCCTTTGGTACAGTTAGAATATAAAGAAGATAATGCATTGTGTACAAAACTTCTATTGAAGGAAATGCGAGAGAATTGATATCAACTATACTATCCCAAACAGCAAAAGAAACAGAGGGAAAACTAGACTCAGAATGTGAAATAGAGAAGAACAAGTAAGAAAACCAATTGTTTTTTGGTACTGGAATAACCGGAACATTCCTTTGGACAAAATCTTTTTCAGACTGAAATGGATTGCTGTTACGAATCCTTTGATCCATCTTTAAATATAAAGAAGATTATGCAACTTGTAAAGAACTTTCCATTGAAGCAAATGGGAGAGAATTTACATCAATTACAATTATCTGAAATGCAAGGGAAACAAAGTGAAACTTAGACTCAATAAAATGGGAAACAGAGAAGAAAAAGTATTCAAAGGAATTTATTTATCAAAAGGGAATAACTGGAAGATTTCTCTACCCATTCACCCTTTCCAGTGTATCGGACTCCTATTAAGAATCCTTTCATACAATTTAAATATAAAGAAGATAATGCATTGTGCACAAAACTTCTATTGAAGGAAATGCGAGATAATTTATATCAAGTATAATATCCCAAATTGCAAAAGAAAAAAAGGGAAAACTAGACTCAGAATGTGAATTAGTAAAGAACAAGTAAAAAAAGGAATTGTTTTTTCATACAGCAATAACAGGAACATTGCTTTGGACAAATCATTTTCAGACTGAAAAGGATTGCGGTTACGAATCCTTTGATCCATCTTTAAATATAAAGAAGATTATGCAACTTGTAAAGAAAGTTCCATTGAAGCAAATGGGAGGGAATTTACATCAATTACAATGATCTGAAATGCAAGGGGAAACAAAGGGAAACTTAGACTCAATAAAATGGGAAATAGAGAAGAAAAAGTATCCAAAGGAATGGATTCATAAAAAGGGAATAACTGGAAGATTTCTCTACCCATTCACCCTTTCCACTGTATAGGACTCCTATTAAGAATCCTTTCATACAATTTAAATATAAATAAGATAATGCATTGTGCACAAAACTTCTATTGAAGGAAATGCGAGATAATTGATATCAAGTATAATATCCCAAATTGCAAAAGAAAAAAAGGGAAAACTAGACTCAGAACGTGAATTAGTAAAGAACAAGTAAAAAAAGGAATTGTTTTTTCATACAGGAATAACAGGAACATTGCTTTGGACAAAACATTTTCAGACTGAAAAGGATTGCTGTTACGAATCTTTTGATCAATCTTTAAATATAATGAAGATGATGCAACTTGTACAGAAAGTTCCATTGAAGCAAATGGGAGTTAATTTACATCAATTACACTGATCTGAAATGCAAGGGAAACAAAGGGAAACCTAGACTCGATAGAATGGGATATAGAGAAAAACACATATCCAAAGGAATGGAATTTTCAATAGGAAACAACTTGAAGATTTCGCAACCCAGTCACCCTTTCCAATGTATAGGACTGTCGTTAAGAATCCTTTGGTACAGTTAGAATATAAAGAAGATAATGCATTGTGTACAAAACTTCTATTGAAGGAAATGCGAGAGAATTGATATCAACTATACTATCCCAAACAGCAAAAGAAACAGAGGGAAAACTAGACTCAGAATGTGAAATAGAGAAGAACAAGTAAGAAAACCAATTGTTTTTTGGTACTGGAATAACCGGAACATTCCTTTGGACAAAATCTTTTTCAGACTGAAATGGATTGCTGTTACGAATCCTTTGATCCATCTTTAAATATAAAGAAGATTATGCAACTTGTAAAGAACTTTCCATTGAAGCAAATGGGAGAGAATTTACATCAATTACAATTATCTGAAATGCAAGGGAAACAAAGTGAAACTTAGACTCAATAAAATGGGAAACAGAGAAGAAAAAGTATCCAAAGGAATGGATTTATCAAAAGGGAATAACTGGAAGATTTCTCTACCCATTCACCCTTTCCAGTGTATCGGACTCCTATTAAGAATCCTTTCATACAATTTAAATATAAAGAAGATAATGCATTGTGCACAAAACTTCTATTGAAGGAAATGCGAGATAATTTATATCAAGTATAATATCCCAAATTGCAAAAGAAAAAAAGGGAAAACTAGACTCAGAATGTGAATTAGTAAAGAACAAGTAAAAAAAGGAATTGTTTTTTCATACAGCAAAAACAGGAACATTGCTTTGGACAAATCATTTTCAGACTGAAAAGGATTGCGGTTACGAATCCTTTGATCCATCTTTAAATATAAAGAAGATTATGCAACTTGTAAAGAAAGTTCCATTGAAGCAAATGGGAGGGAATTTACATCAATTACAATGATCTGAAATGGAAGGGGAAACAAAGGGAAACTTAGACTCAATAAAATGGGAAATAGAGAAGAAAAAGTATCCAAAGGAATGGATTCATAAAAAGGGAATAACTGGAAGATTTCTCTACCCATTCACCCTTTCCACTGTATAGGACTCCTATTAAGAATCCTTTCATACAATTTAAATATAAAGAAGATAATGCATTGTGCACAAAACTTCTATTGAAAGAAATGCGAGATAATTGATATCAAGTATAATATCCCAAATTGCAAAAGAAAAAAAGGGAAAACTAGACTCAGAACGTGAATTAGTAAAGAACAAGTAAAAAAAGGAATTGTTTTTTCATACAGGAATAACAGGAACATTGCTTTGGACAAAACATTTTCAGACTGAAAAGGATTGCTGTTACGAATCCTTTGATCAATCTTTAAATATAATGAAGATGATGCAACTTGTACAGAAAGTTCATTGAAGCAAATGGGAGTTAATTTACATCAATTACACTGATCTGAAATGCAAGGGAAACAAAGGGAAACCTAGACTCAATAGAATGGGATATAGAGAAGAAAAAGTATCCAAAGGAATGGAATTTTCAATAGGAAACAACTTGAAGATTTCGCAACCCAGTCACCCTTTCCACTGTATAGGACTCCTATTAAGAATCCTTTCATACAATTTAAATATAAAGAAGATAATGCATTGTGCACAAAACTTCTATTGAAGGAAATGCGAGATAATTGATATCAATTATAATATCCCAAATTGCAAAAGAAAAAAAGGGAAAACTAGACTCAGAATGTGAATTAGTAAAGAACAAGTAAAAAAAGGAATTGTTTTTTCATACAGGAATAACAGGAACATTGCTTTGGACAAAACATTTTCAGACTGAAAAGGATTGCTGTTACGAATCTTTTGATCAATCTTTAAATATAATGAACATGATTCAACTTGTACAGAAAGTTCCATTGAAGCAAATGGGAGGGAATTTACATCAATTACACTGATCTGAAATGCAAGGGAAACAAAGGGAAACCTAGACTCAATAAAATGGGAAATAGAGAAGAAAAAGTATCCAAAGGAATGGAATTTTCAATAGGAAACAACTTGAAGATTTCGCAACCCAGTCCCCCTTTCCAATGTATAGGACTGTTGTTAAGAATCCTTTGGTACAGTTAGAATATAAGGAAAATAATGCATTGTGTACAAAACTTCTATTGAAGGAAATGCGAGATAATTGATATCAAGTATAATATCCCAAATTACAAAAGAAAAAAAGGGAAAACTAGACTCAGAATGTGAATTAGTAAAGAACAAGTAAACAAAGGAATTGTTTTTTCATACAGGAATAACAGGAACATTGCTTTGGACAAAACATTTTCAGACTGAAAAGGATTGCTGTTACGAATCTTTTGATCAATCTTTAAATATAATGAAGATGATGCAACTTGTACAGAAAGTTCCATTGAAGCAAATGGGAGTTAATTTACATCAATTACACTGATCTGAAATGCAAGGGAAACAAAGGGAAACCTAGACTCGATAGAATGGGATATAGAGAAAAACACATATCCAAAGGAATGGAATTTTCAATAGGAAACAACTTGAAGATTTCGCAACCCAGTCACCCTTTCCAATGTATAGGACTGTTGTTAAGAATCCTTTGGTACAGTTAGAATATAAAGAAGATAATGCATTGTGTACAAAACTTCTATTGAAGGAAATGCGAGAGAATTGATATCAACTATACTATCCCAAACAGCAAAAGAAACAGAGGGAAAACTAGACTCAGAATGTGAAATAGAGAAGAACAAGTAAGAAAACCAATTGTTTTTTGGTACTGGAATAACCGGAACATTCCTTTGGACAAAATCTTTTTCAGACTGAAATGGATTGCTGTTACGAATCCTTTGATCCATCTTTAAATATAAAGAAGATTATGCAACTTGTAAAGAACGTTCCATTGAACCAAATGGGAGAGAATTTACATCAATTACACTGATCGGAAATGCAAGGGAAACAAAGGGAAACCTAGACTCAATAAAATGGGAAATAGAGAAGAAAAAGTATCCAAAGGAATGGAATTTTCAATAGGAAACAACTTGAAGATTTCGAAACCCAGTCACCCTTTCCACAGTATAGGACTCCTATTAAGAATCCTTTCATACAATTTAAATATAAAGAAGATAATGCATTGTGCACAAAACTTCTATTGAAGGAAATGCGAGAAAATTGATATCAAGTATAATATCCCAAATTGCAAAAGAAAAAAAGGGAAAACTAGACTCAGAATGTGAATTAGTAAAGAACAAGTAAAAAAAGGAATTGTTTTTTCATACAGGAATAACAGGAACATTGCTTTGGACAAAACATTTTCAGACTGAAAAGGATTGCGGTTACGAATCCTTTGATCAATCTTTAAATATAATGAAGATGATGCAACTTGTACAGAAAGTTCCATTGAAGCAAATGGGAGGGAATTTACATCAATTACAATGATCTGAAATGCAAGGGAAACAAAGGGAAACTTAGATTCAATAAAATGGGAAATAGAGAAGAAAAAGTATCCAAAGGAATGGATTCATCAAAAGGGAATAACTGGAAGATTTCTCTACCCATTCACCCTTTCCACTGTATAGGACTCCTATTAAGAATCCTTTCATACAATTTAAATATAAAGAAGATAATGCATTGTGCACAAAACTTCTATTGAAGGAAATGCGACAGAATTGATATCAAGTATAATATCCCAAATTGCAAAGCAAAAAAAGGGAAAACTAGACTCAGAATGTGAATTAGTAAAGAACAAGTAAAAAAAGGAATTGTTTTTTCATACAGGAATAACAGGAACATTGCTTTGGACAGAACATTTTAAGACTGAAAAGGATTGCTGTTACGAATCTTTTGATCAATCTTTAAATATAATGAAGATGATGCAACTTGTACAGAAAGTTCCATTGAAGCAAATGGGAGTTAATTTACATCAATTACACTGATCTGAAATGCAAGGGAAACAAAGGGAAACCTAGACTCAATAGAATGGGATATAGAGAAGAACACATATCCAAAGGAATGGAATTTTCAATAGGAAACAACTTGAAGATTTCGCAACCCAGTCACCCTTTCCAATGTATCGGACTGTTGTAAAGAATCCTTTGGTACAGTTAGAATATAAGGAAGATAATGCATTGTGTACAAAACTTCTATTGAAGGAAATGCGAGAGAATTGATATCAACTATACTATCCCAAACAGCAAAAGAAAAAAAGGGTAAACTAGACTCAGAATGTGAATTAGTAAAGAACAAGTAAAAAAAGGAATTGTTTTTTCATACAGCAATAACAGGAACATTGCTTTGGACAAATCATTTTCAGACTGAAAAGGATTGCGGTTATGAATCCTTTGATCCATCTTTAAATATAAAGAAGATTATGCAACTTGTAAAGAAAGTTCCATTGAAGCAAATGGGAGAGAATTTACATCAATTACAATAATCTGAAATGCAAGGGAAACAAAGGGAAACTTAGACTCAATAAAATGGGAAATAGAGAAGAAAAAGTATCCAAAGGAATGGATTCATCAAAAGGTAATAACTGGAAGATTTCTCTACCCATTCACCCTTTCCACTGTATAGGACTCCTATTAAGAATCCTTTCATACAATTTAAATATAAAGAAGATAATGCATTGTGCACAAAACTTCTATTGAAGGAAATGCGAGATAATTGATATCAAGTATAATATCCCAAATTGCAAAAGAAAAAAAGGGAAAACTAGACTCAGAACGTGAATTAGTAAAGAACAAGTAAAAAAAGGAATTGTTTTTTCATACAGGAATAACAGGAACATTGCTTTGGACAAAACATTTTCAGACTGAAAAGGATTGCTTTTACGAATCTTTTGATCAATCTTTAAATATAATGAAGATGATTCAACTTGTACAGAAAGTTCCATTGTAGCAAATGGGAGGGAATTTACATCAATTACACTGATCTGAAATGCAAGGGAAACAAAGGGAAACCTAGACTCAATAAAATGGGAAATAGAGAAGAAAAAGTATCCAAAGGAATGGAATTTTCAATAGGAAACAACTTGAAGATTTCGCAACCCAGTCCCCCTTTCCAATGTATAGGACTGTTGTTAAGAATCCTTTGGTACAGTTAGAATATAAGGAAAATAATGCATTGTGTACAAAACTTCTATTGAAGGAAATGCGAGATAATTGATATCAAGTATAATATCCCAAATTGCAAAAGAAAAAAAGGGAAAACTAGACTCAGAATGTGAATGAGTAAAGAACAAGTAAAAAAAGGAATTGTTTTTTCATACAGGAATAACAGGAACATTGCTTTGGACAAAACATTTTCAGACTGAAAAGGATTGCTGTTACGAATCTTTTGATCAATCTTTAAATATAATGAAGATGATGCAACTTGTACAGAAAGTTCCATTGAAGCAAATGGGAGTTAATTTACATCAATTACACTGATCTGAAATGCAAGGGAAACAAAGGGAAACCTAGACTCGATAGAATGGGATATAGAGAAAAACACATATCCAAAGGAATGGAATTTTCAATAGGAAACAACTTGAAGATTTCGCAACCCAGTCACCCTTTCCAATGTATAGGACTGTTGTTAAGAATCCTTTGGTACAGTTAGAATATAAAGAAGATAATGCATTGTGTACAAAACTTCTATTGAAGGAAATGCGAGAGAATTGATATCAACTATACTATCCCAAACAGCAAAAGAAACAGAGGGAAAACTAGACTCAGAATGTGAAATAGAGAAGAACAAGTAAGAAAACCAATTGTTTTTGGTACTGGAATAACCGGAACATTCCTTTGGACAAAATCTTTTTCAGACTGAAATGGATTGCTGTTACGAATCCTTTGATCCATCTTTAAATATAAAGAAGATTATGCAACTTGTAAAGAACGTTCCATTGAAGCAAATGGGAGAGAATTTACATCAATTACACTGATCTGAAATGCAAGGGAAACAAAGGGAAACCTAGACTCAATAAAATGGGAAATAGAGAAGAAAAAGTATCCAAAGGAATGGAATTTTCAATAGGAAACAACTTGAAGATTTCGAAACCCAGTCACCCTTTCCACAGTATAGGACTCCTATTAAGAATCCTTTCATACAATTTAAATATAAAGAAGATAATGCATTGTGCACAAAACTTCTATTGAAGGAAATGCGAGAAAATTGATATCAAGTATAATATCCCAAATTGCAAAACAAAAAAAGGGAAAACTAGACTCAGAATGTGAATTAGTAAAGAACAAGTAAAAAAAGGAATTGTTTTTTCATACAGGAATAACAGGAACATTGCTTTGGACAAAACATTTTCAGACTGAAAAGGATTGCGGTTACGAATCCTTTGATCAATCTTTAAATATAATGAAGATGATGCAACTTGTACAGAAAGTTCCATTGAAGCAAATGGGAGGGAATTTACATCAATTACAATGATCTGAAATGCAAGGGAAACAAAGGGAAACTTAGATTCAATAAAATGGGAAATAGAGAAGAAAAAGTATCCAAAGGAATGGATTCATCAAAAGGGAATAACTGGAAGATTTCTCTACCCATTCACCCTTTCCACTGTATAGGACTCCTATTAAGAATCCTTTCATACAATTTAAATATAAAGAAGATAATGCATTGTGCACAAAACTTCTATTGAAGGAAATGCGACAGAATTGATATCAAGTATAATATCCCAAATTGCAAAGCAAAAAAAGGGAAAACTAGACTCAGAATGTGAATTAGTAAAGAACAAGTAAAAAAAGGAATTGTTTTTTCATACAGGAATAACAGGAACATTGCTTTGGACAGAACATTTTAAGACTGAAAAGGATTGCTGTTACGAATCTTTTGATCAATCTTTAAATATAATGAAGATGATGCAACTTGTACAGAAAGTTCCATTGAAGCAAATGGGAGTTAATTTACATCAATTACACTGATCTGAAATGCAAGGGAAACAAAGGGAAACCTAGACTCGATAGAATGGGATATAGAGAAAAACACATATCCAAAGGAATGGAATTTTCAATAGGAAACAACTTGAAGATTTCGCAACCCAGTCACCCTTTCCAATGTATAGGACTGTTGTTAAGAATCCTTTGGTACAGTTAGAATATAAAGAAGATAATGCATTGTGTACAAAACTTCTATTGAAGGAAATGCGAGAGAATTGATATCAACTATACTATCCCAAACAGCAAAAGAAACAGAGGGAAAACTAGACTCAGAATGTGAAATAGAGAAGAACAAGTAAGAAAACCAATTGTTTTTGGTACTGGAATAACCGGAACATTCCTTTGGACAAAATCTTTTTCAGACTGAAATGGATTGCTGTTACGAATCCTTTGATCCATCTTTAAATATAAAGAAGATTATGCAACTTGTAAAGAACGTTCCATTGAAGCAAATGGGAGAGAATTTACATCAATTACACTGATCTGAAATGCAAGGGAAACAAAGGGAAACCTAGACTCAATAAAATGGGAAATAGAGAAGAAAAAGTATCCAAAGGAATGGAATTTTCAATAGGAAACAACTTGAAGATTTCGAAACCCAGTCACCCTTTCCACAGTATAGGACTCCTATTAAGAATCCTTTCATACAATTTAAATATAAAGAAGATAATGCATTGTGCACAAAACTTCTATTGAAGGAAATGCGAGAAAATTGATATCAAGTATAATATCCCAAATTGCAAAACAAAAAAAGGGAAAACTAGACTCAGAATGTGAATTAGTAAAGAACAAGTAAAAAAAGGAATTGTTTTTTCATACAGGAATAACAGGAACATTGCTTTGGACAAAACATTTTCAGACTGAAAAGGATTGCGGTTACGAATCCTTTGATCAATCTTTAAATATAATGAAGATGATGCAACTTGTACAGAAAGTTCCATTGAAGCAAATGGGAGGGAATTTACATCAATTACAATGATCTGAAATGCAAGGGAAACAAAGGGAAACTTAGATTCAATAAAATGGGAAATAGAGAAGAAAAAGTATCCAAAGGAATGGATTCATCAAAAGGGAATAACTGGAAGATTTCTCTACCCATTCACCCTTTCCACTGTATAGGACTCCTATTAAGAATCCTTTCATACAATTTAAATATAAAGAAGATAATGCATTGTGCACAAAACTTCTATTGAAGTAAATGCGACAGAATTGATATCAAGTATAATATCCCAAATTGCAAAGCAAAAAAAGGGAAAACTAGACTCAGAATGTGAATTAGTAAAGAACAAGTAAAAAAAGGAATTGTTTTTTCATACAGGAATAACAGGAACATTGCTTTGGACAGAACATTTTAAGACTGAAAAGGATTGCTGTTATGAATCTTTTGATCAATCTTTAAATATAATGAAGATGATGCAACTTGTACAGAAAGTTCCATTGAAGCAAATGGGAGTTAATTTACATCAATTACACTGATCTGAAATGCAAGGGAAACAAAGGGAAACCTAGACTCAATAGAATGGGATATAGAGAAGAACACATATCCAAAGGAATGGAATTTTCAATAGGAAACAACTTGAAGATTTCGCAACCCAGTCACCCTTTCCAATGTATCGGACTGTTGTAAAGAATCCTTTGGTACAGTTAGAATATAAGGAAGATAATGCATTGTGTACAAAACTTCTATTGAAGGAAATGCGAGAGAATTGATATCAACTATACTATCCCAAACAGCAAAAGAAACAGAGGGAAAACTAGACTCAGAATGTGAAATAGAGAAGAACAAGTAAGAAAACCAATTGTTTTTTGGTACTGGAATAACTGGAACATTCCTTTGGACAAAATCTTTTTCAGACTGAAATGGATTGCTGTTCCGAATGTTTTGATCCATCTTTAAATATAAAGAAGATTATGCAACTTGTAAAGAAAGTTCCATTGAAGCAAATGGGAGATAATTTACATCAATTACAATGATCTGAAATGCAAGGGAAACAAAGGGAAACTTAGACTCAATAAAATGGGAAACAGAGAAGAAAAAGTATCCAAAGGAATGGATTCATCAAAAGGGAATAACTGGAAGATTTCTCTTCCCATTCACCCTTTCCACTGTATAGGACACCTATTAAGAATCCTTTCATACAATTTAAATATAAAGAAGATAATGCATTGTGTACAAAACTTCTATTGAAGGAAATGCGAGATAATTGATATCAAGTATAATATCCCAAATTGCAAAAGAAAAAAAGGGAAAACTAGACTCAGAATGTGAATTAGTAAAGAACAAGTAAAAAAAGGAATTGTTTTTTCATACAGGAATAACAGGAACATTGCTTGGACAAAACATTTTCAGACTGAAAAGGATTGCTGTTACGAATCTTTTGATCAATCTTTAAATATAATGAAGATGATGCAACTTGTACAGAAAGTTCCATTGAAGCAAATGGGAGTTAATTTACATCAATTACACTGATCTGAAATGCAAGAGAAACAAAGGGAAACCTAGACTCAATAGAATGGGATATAGAGAAAAACACATATCCAAAGGAATGGAATTTTCAATAGGAAACAACTTGAAGATTTCGCAACCCAGTCACCCTTTCCAATGTATAGGACTGTTGTTAAGAATCCTTTGGTACAGTTAGAATATAAGGAAGATAATGCATTGTGTACAAAACTTCTATTGAAGGAAATGCGAGAGAATTGATATCAACTATACTATCTCAAACAGCAAAAGAAACAGAGGGAAAACTAGACTCAGAATGTGAAATAGAGAAGAACAAGTAAGAAAACTAATTGTTTTTTGGTACTGGAATAACCGGAACATTCCTTTGGACAAAATCTTTTTCAGACTGAAATGGATTGCTGTTACGAATCCTTTGATCCATCTTTAAATATAAAGAAGATTATGCAACTTGTAAAGAACGTTCCATTGAAGCAAATGGGAGAGAATTTACATCAATTACAATGATCTGAAATGCAAGGGAAACAAAGTGAAACTTCGACTCAATAAAATGGGAAACAGAGAAGAAAAAGTATCCAAAGGAATGGATTTATCAAAAGGGAATAACTGGAAGATTTCTCTACCCATTCACCCTTTCCAGTGTATAGGACTCCTATTAAGAATCCTTTCATACAATTTAAATATAAAGAAAATAATGCATTGTGCACAAAACTTCTATTGAAGGAAATGCGACAAAATTGATATCAAGTATAATATCCCAAATTGCAAAACAAAAAAAGGAAAAAGTAGACTCAGAATGTGAATTAGTAAAGAACAAGTAAAAAAAGGAATTGTTTTTTCATAAAGGAATAACAGGAACATTGCTTTGGACAAAATATTTTCAGACTGAAAAGGATTGCTGTTAGGAATCCTTTGATCAATCTTTAAATATAATGAAGATGATGCAACTTGTACAGAAAGTTCCATTGAAGCAAATGGGAGGGAATTTACATCAATTACAATGATCTGAAATGCAAGGGAAACCAAGGGAAACTTAGACTCAATAAAATGGGAAATAGAGAAGAAAAAGTATCCAAAGGAATGGATTCATCAAAAGGGAATAACTGGAAGATTTCTCTACCCATTCACGCTTTCCACTGTATAGGACTCCCATTAAGAATCCTTTCATACAATTTAAATATAAAGAAGATAATGCATTGTGCACAAAACTTCTATTGAAGGAAATGCGACAAAATTGATATCAAGTATAATATCCCAAATTGCAAAAGAAAAAAAGGGAAAACTAGACTCAGAATGTGAATTAGTAAAGAACAAGTAAAAAAAGGAATTGTTTTTTCATACAGGAATAACAGGAACATTGCTTTGGACAAAACATTTTCAGACTGAAAAGGATTGCTGTTACGAATCCTTTGATCAATCTTTAAATATAATGAAGATGATGCAACATGTACAGAAAGTTACATTGAAGCAAATGGGAGGGAATTTACATCCATTACACTGATCTGAAATGCAAGGGAAACAAAGGGAAACCTAGACTCAATAAAATGGGAAATACAGAAGAAAAAGTATCCAAAGGAATGGAATTTTCAATAAGAAACAACTTGAAGATTTTGCAACCCAATCACCCTTTCCACTGTATAGGACTCCTATTAAGAATCCTTTCATACAACTTAAATATAAAGAAGATAATGCATTGTGCACAAATCTTCTATTGAAGGACATGCGAGATAATTGATATCAAGTATAATATCCCAAATTGCAAAATAAAAAAAGGGAAAACTAGACTCAGAATGTGAATTAGTAAAGAACAAGTAAAAAAAGGAATTGTTTTTTCATACAGGAATAACAGGAACATTGCTTTGGACAAAACATTTTCAGACTGAAAAGGATTGCTGTTACGCATCCTTTGATCAATCTTTAAATATAATGAAGATGATGCAACTTGTACAGAAAGTTCCATTGAAGCAAATGGGAGGGAATTTTACATCAATTACAATGATCTGAAATGCAAGGGAAACAAAGGGAAACTTAGACTCAATAAAATGGGAAATAGAGAAGAAAAAGTATCCAAAGGAATGGATTCATCAAAAGGGAATAACTGGAAGATTTCTCTACCCATTCACCCTTTCCACTGTATAGGACTCCTATTAAGAATCCTTTCATACAATTTAAATATAAAGAAGATAATGCATTGTGCACAAAACTTCTATTGAAGGAAATGCAACAGAATTGATATCAAGTATAATATCCCAAATTGCAAAAGAAAAAAAGGGAAAACTAGACTCATAATGTGAATTAGTAAAGAACAAGTAAAAAAAGGAATTGTTTTTTTCATACATGAATAACAGGAACAGTGCTTTGGACAAAACATTTTCAGACTGAAAAGGATTGCTGTTACGAATCTTTTGATCAATATTTAAATATAATGAAGATGATGCAACTTGTACAGAAAGTTCCATTGAAGCAAATGGGAGTTAATTTACATCAATTACAATGATCTGAAATGCAAGCGAAACAAAGGGAAACCTAGACTCAATGAATGAGTCTAGAATGGGAAATAGAGAAGAACACCTATCCAAAGGAATGGAATTTTCAATAGGAAACAACTTGAAGATTTCGCAACCCAGTCACCCTTTCCAATGTATAGGACTGTTGTTAAGAATCCTTTGGTACAGTTAGAATATAAGGAAAATAATGCATTGTGTACAAAACTTCTATTGAAGGTAATGCGAGATAATTGATATCAAGTATAATATCCAAAATTGCAAAAGAAAAAAAAGGAAAACTAGACTCAGAATGTGAATTAGTAAAGAACAAGTAAAAAAAGGAATTGTTTTTTCATACAGGAATAACAGAAACATTGCTTTGGACAAAACATTTTCAGACTGAAAAGGATTGCTGTTACGAATCTTTTGATCAATCTTTAAATATAATGAAGATGATGCAACTTGTAGAGAAAGTTCCATTGAAGCAAATGGGAGTTAATTTACATCAATTACAATGATCTGAAATGCAAGGGAAACAAAGGGAAACCTAGACTCAATAAAATGGGAAATAGAGAAGAAGAAGTATCCAAAGGAATGGAATTTTCAATAGGAAACAACTTGAAAATTTCACAACCCAGTCACCCTTTCCACTGTATAGGACTGTTGTTAAGAATCCTTTGGTACAGTTAGAATATAAGGAAGATAATGCATTGTGTACAAAACTTCTATTGAAGGAAATGCGAGATAATTGATATCAAGTATAATATCCAAAATTGCAAAACAAAAAAAGGGAAAACTAGACTCAGAATGTGAATTAGTAAAGAACAAGTAAAAAAAGGAATTGTTTTTTCATACAGGAATAACAGGAACATTGCTTTGGACAAAACATTTTCAGACTGAAAAGGATTGCTGTTACGAATCTTTTGATCAATCTTTAAATATAATGAAGATGATGCAACTTGTACAGAAAGTTCCATTGAAGCAAATGGGAGGGAATTTACATCAATTAAACTGATCTGAAATGCAAGGGAAACAAAGGGAAACCTAGACTCAATAAAATGGGAAATAGAGAAGAAGAAGTATCCAAAGGAAAGGAATTTTCAATAGGAAACAACTTGAAAATTTCGCAACCCAGTCACCATTTCCCCTGTATAGGACTGTTGTTAAGAATCCTTTGGTACAGTTAGAATATAAGGAAGATAATGCATTGTGTACAAAACTTCTATTGAAGGAAATGCGAGATAATTGATATCAAGTATAATATCCCAAATTGCAAAAGAAAAAAAGGGAAAACTAGACTCAGAATGTGAATTAGTAAAGAACAAGTAAAAAAAGGAATTGTTTTTTCATACAGGAATAACAGGAACATTGCTTTGGACAAAACATTTTCAGACTTAAAAGGATTGCTGTAACGAATCTTTTGATCAATCTTTAAATATAATGAAGATGATGCAACTTGTACAGAAAGTTCCATTGAAGCAAATGGGAGGGAATTTACATCAATTACAATGATCTGAAATGCAAGGGAAACAAAGGGAAACCTAGACTCAATAGAATGGGATATAGAGAAGAACACATATCCAAAGGAATGGAATTTTCAATAGGAAACAACTTGAAGATTTCGCAACCCAGTCCCCCTTTCCAATGTATAGGACTGTTGTTAAGAATCCTTTGGTACAGTTAGAATATAAGGAAGATAATGCATTGTGTACAAAACTTCTATTGTAGGAAATGCGAGAGAATTGATATCAACTATACTATCTCAAACAGCAAAAGAAACAGAGGGAAAACTAGACTCAGAATGTGAAATAGAGAAGACCAAGTAAGAAAACCAATTGTTTTTTGGTACTGGAATAACCGGAACATTCCTTTGGACAAAATCTTTTTCAGACTGAAATGGATTGCTGTTACGAATCCTTTGATCAATCTTTAAATATAAAGAAGATGATGCAACATGTACAGAAAGTTACATTGAAGCAAATGGGAGGGAATTTACATCAATTACACTGATCTGAAATGCAGGGGAAACAAAGGGAAACCTAGACTCAATAAAATGGGAAATACAGAAGAAAAAGTATCCAAAGGAATGGAATTTTCAATAAGAAACAACTTGAAGATGTCGCAACCCAGTCACCCTTTCCACTGTATAGGACTCCTATTAAGAATCCTTTCATACAACTTAAATATAAAGAAGATAATTCATTGTACACAAAACTTCTATTGAAGGAAATGCGAGATAATTGATATCAAGTATAATATCCCAAATTGCAAAAGAAAAAAAGGGAAAACTAGACTCAGAATGTGAATTAGTAAAGAACAAGTAAAAAAAGGAATTGTTTTTTCATACAGGAATAACAGGAACATTGCTTTGGACAAAACATTTTCAGACTGAAAAGGATTGCTGTTACGAATCCTTTGATCAATCTTTAAATATAAAGAAGATAATGCAACTTGTAAAGAAAGTTCCATTGAAGCAAATGGGAGAGAATTTACATCAATTACAATGATCTGAAATGCAAGGGAAACAAAGGGAAACTTAGACTCAATAAAATGGGAAACAGAGAAGAAAAAGTATCCAAAGGAATGGATTCATCAAAAGGGAATAACTGGAAGATTTCTCTTCCCATTCACCCTTTCCACTGTATAGGACTCCTATTAAGAATCCTTTCATACAATTTAAATATAAAGAAGATAATGCATTGTGTACAAAATTTCTATTGAAGGAAATGCGACAGAATTGATATCTAGTATAATATCCCAAATTGCAAAAGAAAAAAAGGGAAAACTAGACTCAGAATGTGAATTAGTAAAGAACAAGTAAAAAAAGGAATTGTTTTTTCATACAGGAATAACAGGAACATTGCTTTGGACAAAACATTTTCAGACTGAAAAGGATTGCTGTTACGAATCTTTTGATCAATCTTTAAATATAATGAAGATGATGCAACTTGTACAGAAAGTTCCATTGAAGCAAATGGGAGTTAATTTACATCAATTACACTGATCTGAAATGCAAGGGAAACAAAGGGAAACCTAGACTCAATAGAATGGGATATAGAGAAAAACACATATCCAAAGGAATGGAATTTTCAATAGGAAACAACTTGAAGATTTCGCAACCCAGTCACCCTTTCCAATGTATAGGACTGTTGTTAAGAATCCTTTGGTACAGTTAGAATATAAGGAAGATAATGCATTGTGTACAAAACTTCTATTGAAGGAAATGCGAGAGAATTGATATCAACTATACTATCTCAAACAGCAAAAGAAACAGAGGGAAAACTAGACTCAGAATGTGAAATAGAGAAGAACAAGTAAGAAAACTAATTGTTTTTTGGTACTGGAATAACCGGAACATTCCTTTGGACAAAATCTTTTTCAGACTGAAATGGATTGCTGTTACGAATCCTTTGATCCATCTTTAAATATAAAGAAGATTATGCAACTTGTAAAGAACGTTCCATTGAAGCAAATGGGAGAGAATTTACATCAATTACAATGATCTGAAATGCAAGGGAAACAAAGTGAAACTTCGACTCAATAAAATGGGAAACAGAGAAGAAAAAGTATCCAAAGGAATGGATTTATCAAAAGGGAATAAGTGGAAGATTTCTCTACCCATTCACCCTTTCCAGTGTATAGGACTCCTATTAAGAATCCTTTCATACAATTTAAATATAAAGAAGATAATGCATTGTGCACAAAACTTCTATTGAAGGAAATGCGAGATAATTGATATCAAGTGTAATATCCCAAATTGCAAAACAAAAAAAGGGAAAACTAGACTCAGAATGTGAATTAGTAAAGAACAAGTAAAAAAAGGAATTGTTTTTTCATACAGGAATAACAGGAACATTGCTTTGGACAAAACATTTTCAGACTGAAAAGGATTGCTGTTACGAATCTTTTGATCAATCTTTAAATATAATGAAGATGATGCAACTTGTACAGAAAGTTCCATTGAAGCAAATGGGAGGGAATTTACATCAATTACAATGATCTGAAATGCAAGGGAAACAAAGGGAAACTTAGACTCAATAAAATGGGAAATAGAGAAGAAAAAGTATCCAAAGGAATGGATTCATCAAAAGGGAATAACTGGAAGATTTCTCTACCCATTCACGCTTTCCACTGTATAGGACTCCTATTAAGAATCCTTTCATACAATTTAAATATAAAGAAGATAATGCATTGTGCACAAAACTTCTATTGAAGGAAATGCGAGATAATTGATATCAAGTATAATATCCCAAATTGCAAAACAAAAAAAGCGAAAAATAGACTCAGAATGTGAAATAGAGAAGAACAAGTAAGAAAACCAATTGTTTTTTGGGACTGGAATAACCGGAACATTCCTTTGGACAAAAGCTTTTTCAGACTGAAAACGATTACTGTTACGAATGTTTTGATCCATCTTTAAATATAAAGAAGATTATGCAACTTGTAAAGAACGTTCCATTGAAGCAAATGGGAGAGTATTTACATCAATTACAATGATCTGAAATGCAAGGGAAACAAAGTGAAACTTAGACTCAATAAAATGGGAAATAGAGAAAAAAAAGTATCCAAAGGAATGGATTTATCAAAAGGGAATAACTGGAAGATTTCTCTACCCATTCACCCTTTCCACTGTATAGGACTGTTGCTAAGAATCCTTTCATACAATTTAAATATAAAGAAGATAATGCATTGTGCAAAAAACTTCTATTGAAGGAAATGCGAGATAATTGATATCAAGTATAATATCCCAAATTTCAAAAGAAAAAAAGGGAAAACTAGACTCAGAATGTGAAATAGAGAAGAACAAGTAAGAAAACCAATTGTTTTTTGGTACTGGAATAACCGGAACATTCCTTTGGACAAAAGCTTTTTCAGACTGAAAACGATTGCTGTTACGAATGTTTTGATCCATCTTTAAATATAAAGAAGATTATGCAACTTGTAAAGAAAGTTCCATTGAAGCAAATGGGAGAGAATTTACATCAATTACAATGATCTGAAATGCAAGGGAAATAAAGTGAAACTTAGACTCAATAAAATGGGAAATAGAGAAGAAAAAGTATCCCAAGTAATGGAATTTTCAATAGGAAACAACTTGAAGATTTCGCAACCCAGTCACCATTTCCACTGTATAGGACTGTTGTTAAGAATCCTTTGGTACAGTTAGAATATAAGGAAGATAATGCATTGTGTACAAAACTTCTATTGAAGGAAATGCGAGATAATTGATATCAAGTATAATATCCCAAATTTCAAAAGAAAAAAAGGGAAAACTAGACTCAGAATGTGAATTAGTAAAGAACAAGTAAAAAAAGGAATTGTTTTTTCATACAGGAATAACAGGAACATTGCTTTGGACAAAACATTTTCAGACTGAAAAGGATTGCTGTTACGAATCTTTTGATCCATCTTTAAATATAATGAAGATGATGCAACTTGTACAGAAAGTTCCATTGAAGCAAATGGGAGTTAATTTACATCAATTACCCTGATCTGAAATGCAAGGGAAACAAAGGGAAATCTAGACTCAATAGAATGGGAAATAGAGAAGAACACATATCCAAAGGAATGGAATTTTCAATAGGAAACAACTTGAAGATTTCGCAACCCAGTCACCCTTTCCAATGTATAGGACTGTTGTTAAGAATCCTTTGGTACAGTTAGAATATAAGGAAGATAATGCATTGTGTACAAAACTTCTATTGAAGGAAATGCGAGAGAATTGATATTAACTATACTATCCCAAACAGCAAAAGAAACAGAGGGAAAACTTGACTCAGAATGTGAAATAGAGAAGAACAAGTAAGAAAACCAATTGTTTTTTGGGACTGGAATAACCGGAACATTCCTTTGGACAAAAGCTTTTTCAGACTGAAAACGATTGCTGTTACGAATGTTTTGATCCATCTTTAAATATAAAGAAGATTATGCAACTTGTAAAGAACGTTCCATTGAAGCAAATGGGAGAGAATTTACATCAATTACAATGATCTGAAATGCAAGGGAAACAAAGTGAAACTTAGACTCAATAAAATGGGAAATAGAGAAAAAAAAGTATCCAAAGGAATGGATTTATCAAAAGGGAATAACTGGAAGATTTCTCTACCCATTCACCCTTTCCACTGTATAGGACTGTTGTTAAGAATCCTTTCATACAATTTAAATATAAAGAAGATAATGCATTGTGCACAAAACTTCTATTGAAGGAAATGCGAGATAATTGATATCAAGTATAATATCCCAAATTTCAAAAGAAAAAAAGGGAAAACTAGACTCAGAATGTGAAATAGAGAAGAACAAGTAAGAAAACCAAATTTTTTTTGGTACTGGAATAACCGGAACATTCCTTTGGACAAAAGCTTTTTCAGACTGAAAACGATTGCTGTTACGAATATTTTGATCCATCTTTAAATATTAAGAAGATTATGCAACTTGTAAAGAACGTTCCATTGAAGCAAATGGGAGAGAATTTACATCAATTACAATTATCTGAAATGCAAGGGAAACAAAGTGAAACTTAGACTCAATAAAATGGGAAATAGAGAAAAAAAAGTATCCAAAGGAATGGATTTATCAAAATGGAATAACTGGAAGATTTCTCTACCCATTCACCCTTTCCAGTGTATAGGACTCCTATTAAGAATCCTTTCATACAATTTAAATATAAAGAAGATAATGCATTGTGCACAAAACTTCTATTGAAGGAAATGCGAGATAATTGATATCAAATATAATATCCCAAAATGAAAAACAAAAAAAGGGAAAACTAGACTCAGAATGTGAATTAGTAAAGAACAAGTAAAAAAAGGAATTGTTTTTTCATACAGGAATAACAGGAACATTGCTTTGGACAAAACATTTTCAGACTGAAAAGGATTGCGGTTACGAATCTTTTGATCAATCTTTAAATATAATGAAGATGATGCAACTTGTACAGAAAGTTCCATTGAAGCAAATGGGAGGGAATTTACATCAATTACACTGATCTGAAATGCAAGGGAAACAAAGGGAAACCTAGACTCAATAAAAAGGGAAATAGAGAAAAAAAAGTATCCAAAGGAATGGATTTATCAAAAGGGAATAACTGGAAGATTTCTCTACCCATTCACCCTTTCCACTGTATAGGACTGTTGTTAAGAATCCTTTCATACAATTTAAATATAAAGAAGATAATGCATTGTGCACAAAACTTCTATTGAAGGAAATGCGAGATAATTGATATCAAGTTTAATATCCCAAATTTCAAAAGAAAAAAAGGGAAAACTAGACTCAGAATGTGAAATAGAGAAGAACAAGTAAGAAAACCAATTGTTTTTTGGTACTGGAATAACCGGAACATTCCTTTGGACAAAAGCTTTTTCAGACTGAAAAGGATTGCTGTTACGAATGTTTTGATCCATCTTTAAATATAAAGAAGATTATGCAACTTGTAAAGAAAGTTCCATTGAAGCAAATGGGAGAGAATTTACATCAATTACAATGATCTGAAATGCAAGGGAAATAAAGTGAAACTTAGACTCAATAAAATGGGAAATAGAGAAGAAAAAGTATCCAAAGGAATGGAATTTTCAATAGGAAACAACTTGAAGATTTCGCAACCCAGTCACCCTTTCCACTGTATAGGACTGTTGTTAAGAATCCTTTGGTACAGTTAGAATATAAGGAAGATAATGCATTGTGTACAAAACTTCTATTGAAGGAAATGCGAGATAATTGATATCAAGTATAATATCCCAAATTTCAAAAGAAAAAAAGGGAAAACTAGACTCAGAATGTGAATTAGTAAAGAACAAGTAAAAAAAGGAATTGTTTTTTCATACAGGAATAACAGGAACATTGCTTTGGACAAAACATTTTCAGACTGAAAAGGATTGCTGTTACGAATCTTTTGATCAATCTTTAAATATAATGAAGATGATGCAACTTGTACAGAAAGTTCCATTGAAGCAAATGGGAGGGAATTTACATCAATTACAATGATCTGAAATGCAAGGGAAACAAAGGGAAAACTAGACTCAATGAATGAGTCTAGAATGGGAAATAGAGAAGAACACCTATCCAAAGGAATGGAATTTTCAATAGGAAACAACTTGAAGATTTCGCAACCCAGTCACCCTTTCCAATGTATAGGACTGTTGTTAAGAATCCTTTGGTACAGTTAGAATATAAGGAAGATAATGCATTGTGTACAAAACTTCTATTGAAGCAAATGCGAGAGAATTGATATCAACTATAATATCCGAAAGTGCAACAGAAACAAAGGGAAAACTAGACTCAGAATGTGAAATAGAGAAGAACAAGTAAGAAAACCAATTGTTTTTTGGTACTGGAATAACCGGAACATTCCTTTGGACAAAAGCTTTTTCAGACTGAAAACGATTGCTGTTACGAATGTTTTGATCCATCTTTAAATATAAAGAAGATTATGCAATTTGTAAAGAACGTTTCATTGAACCAAATGGGAGAGAATTTACATCAATTACAATGATCTGAAATGCAAGGGAAACAAAGTGAATCTTAGACTCAATAAAATGGGAAATAGAGAAGAAAAAGTATCCAAAGGAATGGATTTATCAAAAGGGAATAACTGGAAGATTTCTCTACCCATTCACCCTTTCCACTGTATAGGACTGCTATTAAGAATCCTTTCATACAATTTAAATATAAAGAAGATAATGCATTGTGCACAAAACTTCTATTGAAGGAAATGCGAGATAATTGATATCAATTATAATATCGCAAATTGCAAAAGAAAAAAAGGGAAAACTAGACTCAGAATGTGAATTAGTAAAGAACAAGTAAAAAAAGGAATTGTTTTTTTATACAGGAATAACAGGAACATTGCTTTGGACAAAACATTTTCAGACTGAAAAGGATTGCTGTTACGAATCTTTTGATCAATCTTTAAATATAATGAAGATGATTCAACTTGTACAGAAAGTTCCATTGAAGCAAATGGGAGTTAATTTACATCAATTACACTGATCTGAAATGCAAGGGAAACAAAGGGAAACCTAGACTCAATAAAATGGGAAATAGAGAAGAAAAAGTATCCAAAGGAATGGAATTTTCAATAGGAAACAACTTGAAGATTTCGCAACCCAGTCCCCCTTTCCAATGTATAGGACTGTTGTTAAGAATCCTTTGGTACAGTTAGAATATAAGGAAAATAATGCATTGTGTACCAAACTTCTATTGAAGGAAATGCGAGATACTTGATATCAAGTATAATATCCCAAATTGCAAAACAAAAAAAGGGAAAACTAGACTCAGAATGTGAATTAGTAAAGAACAAGTAAAAAAAGGAATTGTTTTTTCATACAGGAATAACAGGAACATTGCTTTGGACAAAACATTTTCAGACTGAAAAGGATTGCTGTTACGAATCTTTTGATCAAACTTTAAATATAATGAAGATGATGCAACTTGTACAGAAAGGTCCATTGAAGCAAATGGGAGTTAATTTACATCAATTACACTGATCTGAAATGCAAGGGAAACAAAGGGAAACCTAGACTCAATAGAATGGAATATAGAGAAGAACACATATCCAAAGGAATGGAATTTTCAATAGGAAACAACTTGAAGATTTCGCAACCCAGTCACCCTTTTCAATGTATAGGACTGTTGTTAAGAATCCTTTGGTACAGTTAGAGTATAAGGAAGATAATGCATTGTGTACAAAACTTCTATTGAAGGAAATGCGAGAGAATTGATATCAACTATACTATCCCAAACAGCAAAAGAAACAGAGGGAAAACTAGACTCAGAATGTGAAATAGAGAAGAACAAGTAAGAAAACCAATTGTTTTTTGGTACTGGAATAACCGGAAGATTCCTTTGGACAAAATCTTTTTCAGACTGAAATGGATTGCTGTTACGAATGTTTTGATCCATCTTTAAATATAAAGAAGATTATGCAACTTGTAAAGAACGTTCCATTGAAGTAAATGGGAGAGAATTTACATCAATTACAATGATCTGAAATGCAAGGGAAACAAAGGGAAACTTAGACTCAATAAAATGGGAAATAGAGAAGAAAAAGTATCCAAAGGAATGGATTTATCAAAAGGGAATAACTGGAAGATTTCTCTACCCATTCACCCTTTCCAGTGTATAGGACTCCTATTAAGAATCCTTTCATACAATTTAAATATAAAGAAGATAATGCATTGTGCACAAAACTTCTATTGAAGGAAATGCGAGATAATTGATATCAAGTATAATATCCCAAATTGCAAAACAAAAAAAGGGAAAACTAGACTCAGAATGTGAATTAGTAAAGAACAAGTAAAAAAAGGAATTGTTTTTTCATACAGGAATAACAGGAACATTGCTTTGGACAAAACATTTTCAGACTGAAAAGGATTGCTGTTACGAATCCTTTGATCAATCTTTAAATATAATGAAGATGATGCAACATGTACAGAAAGTTACATTGAAGCAAAAGGGAGGGAATTTACATCAATTACACTGATCTGAAATGCAAGGGAAACAAAGGGAAACCTAGACTCAATAAAATGGGAAATAGAGAAGAAAAAGTATCCAAAGGAATGGAATTTTCAATAGGAAACAACTTGAAGATTTCGCAACCCAGTCACCCTTTCCACTGTATAGGACTCCTATTAAGAATCCTTTCATACAATTTAAATATAAAGAAGATAATGCATTGTGCACAAAACTTCTATTGAAGGAAATGCGAGATAATTGATATCAAGTATAATTATCCCAAATTGCAAAAGAAAAAAAGGGAAAACTAGACTCAGAATGTGAATTAGTAAAGAACAAGTAAAAAAAGGAATTGTTTTTTCATAAAGGAATAAGAGGAACATTGCTTTGGACAAAACATTTTCAGACTGAAAAGGATTGCTGTTACGAATCTTTTGATCAATCTTTAAATATAATGAAGATGATGCAACTTGTACAGAAAGTTCCATTGAAGCAAATGGGAGTTAATTTACATCAATTACACTGATCTGAAATGCAAGGGAAACAAAGGGAAACCTAGACTCAATAGAATGGGATATAGAGAAGAACACATATCCAAAGGAATGGAATTTTCAATAGGAAACAACTAGAAGATTTCGCAACCCAGTCACCCTTTCCAATGTATAGGACTGTTGTTAAGAATCCTTTGGTACAGTTAGAATATAAGGAAGATAATGCATTGTGTACAAAACTTCTATTGAAGGAAATGCGAGAGAATTGATATCAACTATACTATCCCAAACAGCAAAAGAAACAGAGGGAAAACTAGACTCAGAATGTGAAATAGAGAAGAACAAGTAAGAAAACCAATTGTTTTTTGGTACTGGAATAACCGGAAGATTACTTTGGACAAAATCTTTTTCAGACTGAAATGGATTGCTGTTACGAATGTTTTGATCCATCTTTAAATATAAAGAAGATTATGCAACTTGTAAAGAACGTTCCATTGAAGTAAATGGGAGAGAATTTACATCAATTACAATGATCTGAAATGCAAGGGAAACAAAGGGAAACTTAGACTCAATAAAATGGGAAATAGAGAAGAAAAAGTATCCAAAGGAATGGATTTATCAAAAGGGAATAACTGGAAGATTTCTCTACCCATTCACCCTTTCCAGTGTATAGGACTCCTATTAAGAATCCTTTCATACAATTTAAATATAAAGAAGATAATGCATTGTGCACAAAACTTCTATTGAAGGAAATGCGAGATAATTGATATCAAGTATAATATCCCAAATTGCAAAACAAAAAAAGGGAAAACTAGACTCAGAATGTGAATTAGTAAAGAACAAGTAAAAAAAGGAATTGTTTTTTCATACAGGAATAACAGGAACATTGCTTTGGACAAAACATTTTCAGACTGAAAAGGATTGCTGTTACGAATCTTTTGATCAATCTTTAAATATAATGAAGATGATGCAACTTGTACAGAAAGTTCCATTGAAGCAAATGGGAGTTAATTTACATCAATTACACTGATCTGAAATGCAAGGGAAACAAAGGGAAACCTAGACTCAATAGAATGGAATATAGAGAAGAACACATATCCAAAGGAATGGAATTTTCAATAGGAAACAACTTGAAGATTTCGCAACCCAGTCACCCTTTCCAATGTATAGGACTGTTGTTAAGAATCCTTTGGTACAGTTAGAGTATAAGGAAGATAATGCATTGTGTACAAAACTTCTATTGAAGGAAATGCGAGAGAATTGATATCAACTATACTATCCCAAACAGCAAAAGAAACAGAGGGAAAACTAGACTCAGAATGTGAAATAGAGAAGAACAAGTAAGAAAACCAATTGTTTTTTGGTACTGGAATAACCGGAAGATTCCTTTGGACAAAATCTTTTTCAGACTGAAATGGATTGCTGTTACGAATGTTTTGATCCATCTTTAAATATAAAGAAGATTATGCAACTTGTAAAGAACGTTCCATTGAAGCAAATGGGAGAGAATTTACATCAATTACAATGATCTGAAATGCAAGGGAAACAAAGTGAAACTTAGACTCAATAAAATGGGAAACAGAGAAGAAAAAGTATCCAAAGGAATGGATTTATCAAAAGGGAATAACTGGAAGATTTCTCTACACATTCACCCTTTCCAGTGTATAGGACTCCTATTAAGAATCCTTTCATACAATTTAAATATAAAGAAGATAATGCATTGTGCACAAAACTTCTATTGAAGGAAATGCGAGATAATTGATATCAAGTATAATATCCCCAATTGCAAAACAAAAAAAGGGAAAACTAGACTCAGAATGTGAATTAGTAAAGAACAAGTAAAAAAAGGAATTGTTTTTTCATACAGGAATAACAGGAACATTGCTTTGGACAAAACATTTTCAGACTGAAAAGGATTGCTGTTACGAATCCTTTGATCAATCTTTAAATATAATGAAGATGATGCAACATGTACAGAAAGTTACATTGAAGCAAATGGGAGGGAATTTACATCAATTACACTGATCTGAAATGCAGGGGAAACAAAGGGAAACCTAGACTCAATAAAATGGGAAATACAGAAGAAAAAGTATCCAAAGGAATGGAATTTTCAATAAGAAACAACTTGAAGATGTCGCAACCCAGTCACCCTTTCCACTGTATAGGACTCCTATTAAGAATCCTTTCATACAACTTAAATATAAAGAAGATAATTCATTGTGCACAAAACTTCTATTGAAGGAAATGCGAGATAATTGATATCAAGTATAATATCCCAAATTGCAAAAGAAAAAAAGGGAAAACTAGACTCAGAATGTGAATTAGTAAAGAACAAGTAAAAAAAGGAATTGTTTTTTCATACAGGAATAACAGGAACATTGCTTTGGACAAAACATTTTCAGACTGAAAAGGATTGCTGTTACGAATCCTTTGATCAATCTTTAAATATAAAGAAGATTATGCAACTTGTAAAGAAAGTTCCATTGAAGCAAATGGGAGAGAATTTACATCAATTACAATGATCTGAAATGCAAGGGAAACAAAGGGAAACCTAGACTCAATAAAATGGGAAACAGAGAAGAAAAAGTATCCAAAGGAATGGATTCATCAAAAGGGAATAACTGGAAGATTTCTCTTCCCATTCACCCTTTCCACTGTATAGGACTCCTATTAAGAATCCTTTCATACAATTTAAATATAAAGAAGATAATGCATTGTGTACAAAACTTCTATTGAAGGAAATGCGACAGAATTGATATCTAGTATAATATCCCAAATTGCAAAAGAAAAAAAGGGAAAACTAGACTCAGAATGTGAATTAGTAAAGAACAAGTAAAAAAAGGAATTGTTTTTTCATACAGGAATAACAGGAACATTGCTTTGGACAAAACATTTTCAGACTGAAAAGGATTGCTGTTACGAATCTTTTGATCAATCTTTAAATATAATGAAGATGATGCAACTTGTACAGAAAGGTCCATTGAAGCAAATGGGAGTTAATTTACATCAATTACACTGATCTGAAATGCAAGGGAAACAAAGGGAAACCTAGACTCAATAGAATGGAATATAGAGAAGAACACATATCCAAAGGAATGGAATTTTCAATAGGAAACAACTTGAAGATTTCGCAACCCAGTCACCCTTTTCAATGTATAGGACTGTTGTTAAGAATCCTTTGGTACAGTTAGAGTATAAGGAAGATAATGCATTGTGTACAAAACTTCTATTGAAGGAAATGCGAGAGAATTGATATCAACTATACTATCCCAAACAGCAAAAGAAACAGAGGGAAAACTAGACTCAGAATGTGAAATAGAGAAGAACAAGTAAGAAAACCAATTGTTTTTTGGTACTGGAATAACCGGAAGATTCCTTTGGACAAAATCTTTTTCAGACTGAAATGGATTGCTGTTACGAATGTTTTGATCCATCTTTAAATATAAAGAAGATTATGCAACTTGTAAAGAACGTTCCATTGAAGTAAATGGGAGAGAATTTACATCAATTACAATGATCTGAAATGCAAGGGAAACAAAGGGAAACTTAGACTCAATAAAATGGGAAATAGAGAAGAAAAAGTATCCAAAGGAATGGATTTATCAAAAGGGAATAACTGGAAGATTTCTCTACCCATTCACCCTTTCCAGTGTATAGGACTCCTATTAAGAATCCTTTCATACAATTTAAATATAAAGAAGATAATGCATTGTGCACAAAACTTCTATTGAAGGAAATGCGAGATAATTGATATCAAGTATAATATCCCAAATTGCAAAACAAAAAAAGGGAAAACTAGACTCAGAATGTGAATTAGTAAAGAACAAGTAAAAAAAGGAATTGTTTTTTCATACAGGAATAACAGGAACATTGCTTTGGACAAAACATTTTCAGACTGAAAAGGATTGCTGTTACGAATCTTTTGATCAATCTTTAAATATAATGAAGATGATGCAACTTGTACAGAAAGTTCCATTGAAGCAAATGGGAGTTAATTTACATCAATTACACTGATCTGAAATGCAAGGGAAACAAAGGGAAACCTAGACTCAATAGAATGGAATATAGAGAAGAACACATATCCAAAGGAATGGAATTTTCAATAGGAAACAACTTGAAGATTTCGCAACCCAGTCACCCTTTCCAATGTATAGGACTGTTGTTAAGAATCCTTTGGTACAGTTAGAGTATAAGGAAGATAATGCATTGTGTACAAAACTTCTATTGAAGGAAATGCGAGAGAATTGATATCAACTATACTATCCCAAACAGCAAAAGAAACAGAGGGAAAACTAGACTCAGAATGTGAAATAGAGAAGAACAAGTAAGAAAACCAATTGTTTTTTGGTACTGGAATAACCGGAAGATTCCTTTGGACAAAATCTTTTTCAGACTGAAATGGATTGCTGTTACGAATGTTTTGATCCATCTTTAAATATAAAGAAGATTATGCAACTTGTAAAGAACGTTCCATTGAAGTAAATGGGAGAGAATTTACATCAATTACAATGATCTGAAATGCAAGGGAAACAAAGGGAAACTTAGACTCAATAAAATGGGAAATAGAGAAGAAAAAGTATCCAAAGGAATGGATTTATCAAAAGGGAATAACTGGAAGATTTCTCTACCCATTCACCCTTTCCAGTGTATAGGACTCCTATTAAGAATCCTTTCATACAATTTAAATATAAAGAAGATAATGCATTGTGCACAAAACTTCTATTGAAGGAAATGCGAGATAATTGATATCAAATATAATATCCCAAAATGAAAAACAAAAAAAGGGAAAACTAGACTCAGAATGTGAATTAGTAAAGAACAAGTAAAAAAAGGAATTGTTTTTTCATACAGGAATAACAGGAACATTGCTTTGGACAAAACATTTTCAGACTGAAAAGGATTGCGGTTACGAATCTTTTGATCAATCTTTAAATATAATGAAGATGATGCAACTTGTACAGAAAGTTCCATTGAAGCAAATGGGAGGGAATTTACATCAATTACACTGATCTGAAATGCAAGGGAAACAAAGGGAAACCTAGACTCAATAAAAAGGGAAATAGAGAAAAAAAAGTATCCAAAGGAATGGATTTATCAAAAGGGAATAACTGGAAGATTTCTCTACCCATTCACCCTTTCCACTGTATAGGACTGTTGTTAAGAATCCTTTCATACAATTTAAATATAAAGAAGATAATGCATTGTGCACAAAACTTCTATTGAAGGAAATGCGAGATAATTGATATCAAGTTTAATATCCCAAATTTCAAAAGAAAAAAAGGGAAAACTAGACTCAGAATGTGAAATAGAGAAGAACAAGTAAGAAAACCAATTGTTTTTTGGTACTGGAATAACCGGAACATTCCTTTGGACAAAAGCTTTTTCAGACTGAAAAGGATTGCTGTTACGAATGTTTTGATCCATCTTTAAATATAAAGAAGATTATGCAACTTGTAAAGAAAGTTCCATTGAAGCAAATGGGAGAGAATTTACATCAATTACAATGATCTGAAATGCAAGGGAAATAAAGTGAAACTTAGACTCAATAAAATGGGAAATAGAGAAGAAAAAGTATCCAAAGGAATGGAATTTTCAATAGGAAACAACTTGAAGATTTCGCAACCCAGTCACCCTTTCCACTGTATAGGACTGTTGTTAAGAATCCTTTGGTACAGTTAGAATATAAGGAAGATAATGCATTGTGTACAAAACTTCTATTGAAGGAAATGCGAGATAATTGATATCAAGTATAATATCCCAAATTTCAAAAGAAAAAAAGGGAAAACTAGACTCAGAATGTGAATTAGTAAAGAACAAGTAAAAAAAGGAATTGTTTTTTCATACAGGAATAACAGGAACATTGCTTTGGACAAAACATTTTCAGACTGAAAAGGATTGCTGTTACGAATCTTTTGATCAATCTTTAAATATAATGAAGATGATGCAACTTGTACAGAAAGTTCCATTGAAGCAAATGGGAGGGAATTTACATCAATTACAATGATCTGAAATGCAAGGGAAACAAAGGGAAAACTAGACTCAATGAATGAGTCTAGAATGGGAAATAGAGAAGAACACCTATCCAAAGGAATGGAATTTTCAATAGGAAACAACTTGAAGATTTCGCAACCCAGTCACCCTTTCCAATGTATAGGACTGTTGTTAAGAATCCTTTGGTACAGTTAGAATATAAGGAAGATAATGCATTGTGTACAAAACTTCTATTGAAGCAAATGCGAGAGAATTGATATCAACTATAATATCCGAAAGTGCAACAGAAACAAAGGGAAAACTAGACTCAGAATGTGAAATAGAGAAGAACAAGTAAGAAAACCAATTGTTTTTTGGTACTGGAATAACCGGAACATTCCTTTGGACAAAAGCTTTTTCAGACTGAAAACGATTGCTGTTACGAATGTTTTGATCCATCTTTAAATATAAAGAAGATTATGCAATTTGTAAAGAACGTTTCATTGAACCAAATGGGAGAGAATTTACATCAATTACAATGATCTGAAATGCAAGGGAAACAAAGTGAATCTTAGACTCAATAAAATGGGAAATAGAGAAGAAAAAGTATCCAAAGGAATGGATTTATCAAAAGGGAATAACTGGAAGATTTCTCTACCCATTCACCCTTTCCACTGTATAGGACTGCTATTAAGAATCCTTTCATACAATTTAAATATAAAGAAGATAATGCATTGTGCACAAAACTTCTATTGAAGGAAATGCGAGATAATTGATATCAATTATAATATCGCAAATTGCAAAAGAAAAAAAGGGAAAACTAGACTCAGAATGTGAATTAGTAAAGAACAAGTAAAAAAAGGAATTGTTTTTTTATACAGGAATAACAGGAACATTGCTTTGGACAAAACATTTTCAGACTGAAAAGGATTGCTGTTACGAATCTTTTGATCAATCTTTAAATATAATGAAGATGATTCAACTTGTACAGAAAGTTCCATTGAAGCAAATGGGAGTTAATTTACATCAATTACACTGATCTGAAATGCAAGGGAAACAAAGGGAAACCTAGACTCAATAAAATGGGAAATAGAGAAGAAAAAGTATCCAAAGGAATGGAATTTTCAATAGGAAACAACTTGAAGATTTCGCAACCCAGTCCCCCTTTCCAATGTATAGGACTGTTGTTAAGAATCCTTTGGTACAGTTAGAATATAAGGAAAATAATGCATTGTGTACCAAACTTCTATTGAAGGAAATGCGAGATACTTGATATCAAGTATAATATCCCAAATTGCAAAACAAAAAAAGGGAAAACTAGACTCAGAATGTGAATTAGTAAAGAACAAGTAAAAAAAGGAATTGTTTTTTCATACAGGAATAACAGGAACATTGCTTTGGACAAAACATTTTCAGACTGAAAAGGATTGCTGTTACGAATCTTTTGATCAAACTTTAAATATAATGAAGATGATGCAACTTGTACAGAAAGGTCCATTGAAGCAAATGGGAGTTAATTTACATCAATTACACTGATCTGAAATGCAAGGGAAACAAAGGGAAACCTAGACTCAATAGAATGGGAATATAGAGAAGAACACATATCCAAAGGAATGGAATTTTCAATAGGAAACAACTTGAAGATTTCGCAACCCAGTCACCCTTTTCAATGTATAGGACTGTTGTTAAGAATCCTTTGGTACAGTTAGAGTATAAGGAAGATAATGCATTGTGTACAAAACTTCTATTGAAGGAAATGCGAGAGAATTGATATCAACTATACTATCCCAAACAGCAAAAGAAACAGAGGGAAAACTAGACTCAGAATGTGAAATAGAGAAGAACAAGTAAGAAAACCAATTGTTTTTTGGTACTGGAATAACCGGAAGATTCCTTTGGACAAAATCTTTTTCAGACTGAAATGGATTGCTGTTACGAATGTTTTGATCCATCTTTAAATATAAAGAAGATTATGCAACTTGTAAAGAACGTTCCATTGAAGTAAATGGGAGAGAATTTACATCAATTACAATGATCTGAAATGCAAGGGAAACAAAGGGAAACTTAGACTCAATAAAATGGGAAATAGAGAAGAAAAAGTATCCAAAGGAATGGATTTATCAAAAGGGAATAACTGGAAGATTTCTCTACCCATTCACCCTTTCCAGTGTATAGGACTCCTATTAAGAATCCTTTCATACAATTTAAATATAAAGAAGATAATGCATTGTGCACAAAACTTCTATTGAAGGAAATGCGAGATAATTGATATCAAGTATAATATCCCAAATTGCAAAACAAAAAAAGGGAAAACTAGACTCAGAATGTGAATTAGTAAAGAACAAGTAAAAAAAGGAATTGTTTTTTCATACAGGAATAACAGGAACATTGCTTTGGACAAAACATTTTCAGACTGAAAAGGATTGCTGTTACGAATCCTTTGATCAATCTTTAAATATAATGAAGATGATGCAACATGTACAGAAAGTTACATTGAAGCAAAAGGGAGGGAATTTACATCAATTACACTGATCTGAAATGCAAGGGAAACAAAGGGAAACCTAGACTCAATAAAATGGGAAATAGAGAAGAAAAAGTATCCAAAGGAATGGAATTTTCAATAGGAAACAACTTGAAGATTTCGCAACCCAGTCACCCTTTCCACTGTATAGGACTCCTATTAAGAATCCTTTCATACAATTTAAATATAAAGAAGATAATGCATTGTGCACAAAACTTCTATTGAAGGAAATGCGAGATAATTGATATCAAGTATAATTATCCCAAATTGCAAAAGAAAAAAAGGGAAAACTAGACTCAGAATGTGAATTAGTAAAGAACAAGTAAAAAAAGGAATTGTTTTTTCATAAAGGAATAAGAGGAACATTGCTTTGGACAAAACATTTTCAGACTGAAAAGGATTGCTGTTACGAATCTTTTGATCAATCTTTAAATATAATGAAGATGATGCAACTTGTACAGAAAGTTCCATTGAAGCAAATGGGAGTTAATTTACATCAATTACACTGATCTGAAATGCAAGGGAAACAAAGGGAAACCTAGACTCAATAGAATGGGATATAGAGAAGAACACATATCCAAAGGAATGGAATTTTCAATAGGAAACAACTAGAAGATTTCGCAACCCAGTCACCCTTTCCAATGTATAGGACTGTTGTTAAGAATCCTTTGGTACAGTTAGAATATAAGGAAGATAATGCATTGTGTACAAAACTTCTATTGAAGGAAATGCGAGAGAATTGATATCAACTATACTATCCCAAACAGCAAAAGAAACAGAGGGAAAACTAGACTCAGAATGTGAAATAGAGAAGAACAAGTAAGAAAACCAATTGTTTTTTGGTACTGGAATAACCGGAAGATTACTTTGGACAAAATCTTTTTCAGACTGAAATGGATTGCTGTTACGAATGTTTTGATCCATCTTTAAATATAAAGAAGATTATGCAACTTGTAAAGAACGTTCCATTGAAGTAAATGGGAGAGAATTTACATCAATTACAATGATCTGAAATGCAAGGGAAACAAAGGGAAACTTAGACTCAATAAAATGGGAAATAGAGAAGAAAAAGTATCCAAAGGAATGGATTTATCAAAAGGGAATAACTGGAAGATTTCTCTACCCATTCACCCTTTCCAGTGTATAGGACTCCTATTAAGAATCCTTTCATACAATTTAAATATAAAGAAGATAATGCATTGTGCACAAAACTTCTATTGAAGGAAATGCGAGATAATTGATATCAAGTATAATATCCCAAATTGCAAAACAAAAAAAGGGAAAACTAGACTCAGAATGTGAATTAGTAAAGAACAAGTAAAAAAAGGAATTGTTTTTTCATACAGGAATAACAGGAACATTGCTTTGGACAAAACATTTTCAGACTGAAAAGGATTGCTGTTACGAATCTTTTGATCAATCTTTAAATATAATGAAGATGATGCAACTTGTACAGAAAGTTCCATTGAAGCAAATGGGAGTTAATTTACATCAATTACACTGATCTGAAATGCAAGGGAAACAAAGGGAAACCTAGACTCAATAGAATGGGAATATAGAGAAGAACACATATCCAAAGGAATGGAATTTTCAATAGGAAACAACTTGAAGATTTCGCAACCCAGTCACCCTTTCCAATGTATAGGACTGTTGTTAAGAATCCTTTGGTACAGTTAGAGTATAAGGAAGATAATGCATTGTGTACAAAACTTCTATTGAAGGAAATGCGAGAGAATTGATATCAACTATACTATCCCAAACAGCAAAAGAAACAGAGGGAAAACTAGACTCAGAATGTGAAATAGAGAAGAACAAGTAAGAAAACCAATTGTTTTTTGGTACTGGAATAACCGGAAGATTCCTTTGGACAAAATCTTTTTCAGACTGAAATGGATTGCTGTTACGAATGTTTTGATCCATCTTTAAATATAAAGAAGATTATGCAACTTGTAAAGAACGTTCCATTGAAGCAAATGGGAGAGAATTTACATCAATTACAATGATCTGAAATGCAAGGGAAACAAAGTGAAACTTAGACTCAATAAAATGGGAAACAGAGAAGAAAAAGTATCCAAAGGAATGGATTTATCAAAAGGGAATAACTGGAAGATTTCTCTACACATTCACCCTTTCCAGTGTATAGGACTCCTATTAAGAATCCTTTCATACAATTTAAATATAAAGAAGATAATGCATTGTGCACAAAACTTCTATTGAAGGAAATGCGAGATAATTGATATCAAGTATAATATCCCCAATTGCAAAACAAAAAAAGGGAAAACTAGACTCAGAATGTGAATTAGTAAAGAACAAGTAAAAAAAGGAATTGTTTTTTCATACAGGAATAACAGGAACATTGCTTTGGACAAAACATTTTCAGACTGAAAAGGATTGCTGTTACGAATCCTTTGATCAATCTTTAAATATAATGAAGATGATGCAACATGTACAGAAAGTTACATTGAAGCAAATGGGAGGGAATTTACATCAATTACACTGATCTGAAATGCAGGGGAAACAAAGGGAAACCTAGACTCAATAAAATGGGAAATACAGAAGAAAAAGTATCCAAAGGAATGGAATTTTCAATAAGAAACAACTTGAAGATGTCGCAACCCAGTCACCCTTTCCACTGTATAGGACTCCTATTAAGAATCCTTTCATACAACTTAAATATAAAGAAGATAATTCATTGTGCACAAAACTTCTATTGAAGGAAATGCGAGATAATTGATATCAAGTATAATATCCCAAATTGCAAAAGAAAAAAAGGGAAAACTAGACTCAGAATGTGAATTAGTAAAGAACAAGTAAAAAAAGGAATTGTTTTTTCATACAGGAATAACAGGAACATTGCTTTGGACAAAACATTTTCAGACTGAAAAGGATTGCTGTTACGAATCCTTTGATCAATCTTTAAATATAAAGAAGATTATGCAACTTGTAAAGAAAGTTCCATTGAAGCAAATGGGAGAGAATTTACATCAATTACAATGATCTGAAATGCAAGGGAAACAAAGGGAAACCTAGACTCAATAAAATGGGAAACAGAGAAGAAAAAGTATCCAAAGGAATGGATTCATCAAAAGGGAATAACTGGAAGATTTCTCTTCCCATTCACCCTTTCCACTGTATAGGACTCCTATTAAGAATCCTTTCATACAATTTAAATATAAAGAAGATAATGCATTGTGTACAAAACTTCTATTGAAGGAAATGCGACAGAATTGATATCTAGTATAATATCCCAAATTGCAAAAGAAAAAAAGGGAAAACTAGACTCAGAATGTGAATTAGTAAAGAACAAGTAAAAAAAGGAATTGTTTTTTCATACAGGAATAACAGGAACATTGCTTTGGACAAAACATTTTCAGACTGAAAAGGATTGCTGTTACGAATCTTTTGATCAATCTTTAAATATAATGAAGATGATGCAACTTGTACAGAAAGGTCCATTGAAGCAAATGGGAGTTAATTTACATCAATTACACTGATCTGAAATGCAAGGGAAACAAAGGGAAACCTAGACTCAATAGAATGGAATATAGAGAAGAACACATATCCAAAGGAATGGAATTTTCAATAGGAAACAACTTGAAGATTTCGCAACCCAGTCACCCTTTTCAATGTATAGGACTGTTGTTAAGAATCCTTTGGTACAGTTAGAGTATAAGGAAGATAATGCATTGTGTACAAAACTTCTATTGAAGGAAATGCGAGAGAATTGATATCAACTATACTATCCCAAACAGCAAAAGAAACAGAGGGAAAACTAGACTCAGAATGTGAAATAGAGAAGAACAAGTAAGAAAACCAATTGTTTTTTGGTACTGGAATAACCGGAAGATTCCTTTGGACAAAATCTTTTTCAGACTGAAATGGATTGCTGTTACGAATGTTTTGATCCATCTTTAAATATAAAGAAGATTATGCAACTTGTAAAGAACGTTCCATTGAAGTAAATGGGAGAGAATTTACATCAATTACAATGATCTGAAATGCAAGGGAAACAAAGGGAAACTTAGACTCAATAAAATGGGAAATAGAGAAGAAAAAGTATCCAAAGGAATGGATTTATCAAAAGGGAATAACTGGAAGATTTCTCTACCCATTCACCCTTTCCAGTGTATAGGACTCCTATTAAGAATCCTTTCATACAATTTAAATATAAAGAAGATAATGCATTGTGCACAAAACTTCTATTGAAGGAAATGCGAGATAATTGATATCAAGTATAATATCCCAAATTGCAAAACAAAAAAAGGGAAAACTAGACTCAGAATGTGAATTAGTAAAGAACAAGTAAAAAAAGGAATTGTTTTTTCATACAGGAATAACAGGAACATTGCTTTGGACAAAACATTTTCAGACTGAAAAGGATTGCTGTTACGAATCCTTTGATCAATCTTTAAATATAATGAAGATGATGCAACATGTACAGAAAGTTACATTGAAGCAAAAGGGAGGGAATTTACATCAATTACACTGATCTGAAATGCAAGGGAAACAAAGGGAAACCTAGACTCAATAAAATGGGAAATAGAGAAGAAAAAGTATCCAAAGGAATGGAATTTTCAATAGGAAACAACTTGAAGATTTCGCAACCCAGTCACCCTTTCCACTGTATAGGACTCCTATTAAGAATCCTTTCATACAATTTAAATATAAAGAAGATAATGCATTGTGCACAAAACTTCTATTGAAGGAAATGCGAGATAATTGATATCAAGTATAATTATCCCAAATTGCAAAAGAAAAAAAGGGAAAACTAGACTCAGAATGTGAATTAGTAAAGAACAAGTAAAAAAAGGAATTGTTTTTTCATAAAGGAATAAGAGGAACATTGCTTTGGACAAAACATTTTCAGACTGAAAAGGATTGCTGTTACGAATCTTTTGATCAATCTTTAAATATAATGAAGATGATGCAACTTGTACAGAAAGTTCCATTGAAGCAAATGGGAGTTAATTTACATCAATTACACTGATCTGAAATGCAAGGGAAACAAAGGGAAACCTAGACTCAATAGAATGGGATATAGAGAAGAACACATATCCAAAGGAATGGAATTTTCAATAGGAAACAACTAGAAGATTTCGCAACCCAGTCACCCTTTCCAATGTATAGGACTGTTGTTAAGAATCCTTTGGTACAGTTAGAGTATAAGGAAGATAATGCATTGTGTACAAAACTTCTATTGAAGGAAATGCGAGAGAATTGATATCAACTATACTATCCCAAACAGCAAAAGAAACAGAGGGAAAACTAGACTCAGAATGTGAAATAGAGAAGAACAAGTAAGAAAACCAATTGTTTTTTGGTACTGGAATAACCGGAAGATTCCTTTGGACAAAATCTTTTTCAGACTGAAATGGATTGCTGTTACGAATGTTTTGATCCATCTTTAAATATAAAGAAGATTATGCAACTTGTAAAGAACGTTCCATTGAAGCAAATGGGAGAGAATTTACATCAATTACAATGATCTGAAATGCAAGGGAAACAAAGTGAAACTTAGACTCAATAAAATGGGAAACAGAGAAGAAAAAGTATCCAAAGGAATGGATTTATCAAAAGGGAATAACTGGAAGATTTCTCTACACATTCACCCTTTCCAGTGTATAGGACTCCTATTAAGAATCCTTTCATACAATTTAAATATAAAGAAGATAATGCATTGTGCACAAAACTTCTATTGAAGGAAATGCGAGATAATTGATATCAAGTATAATATCCCCAATTGCAAAACAAAAAAAGGGAAAACTAGACTCAGAATGTGAATTAGTAAAGAACAAGTAAAAAAAGGAATTGTTTTTTCATACAGGAATAACAGGAACATTGCTTTGGACAAAACATTTTCAGACTGAAAAGGATTGCTGTTACGAATCCTTTGATCAATCTTTAAATATAATGAAGATGATGCAACATGTACAGAAAGTTACATTGAAGCAAATGGGAGGGAATTTACATCAATTACACTGATCTGAAATGCAGGGGAAACAAAGGGAAACCTAGACTCAATAAAATGGGAAATACAGAAGAAAAAGTATCCAAAGGAATGGAATTTTCAATAAGAAACAACTTGAAGATGTCGCAACCCAGTCACCCTTTCCACTGTATAGGACTCCTATTAAGAATCCTTTCATACAACTTAAATATAAAGAAGATAATTCATTGTGCACAAAACTTCTATTGAAGGAAATGCGAGATAATTGATATCAAGTATAATATCCCAAATTGCAAAAGAAAAAAAGGGAAAACTAGACTCAGAATGTGAATTAGTAAAGAACAAGTAAAAAAAGGAATTGTTTTTTCATACAGGAATAACAGGAACATTGCTTTGGACAAAACATTTTCAGACTGAAAAGGATTGCTGTTACGAATCCTTTGATCAATCTTTAAATATAAAGAAGATTATGCAACTTGTAAAGAAAGTTCCATTGAAGCAAATGGGAGAGAATTTACATCAATTACAATGATCTGAAATGCAAGGGAAACAAAGGGAAACTTAGACTCAATAAAATGGGAAACAGAGAAGAAAAAGTATCCAAAGGAATGGATTCATCAAAAGGGAATAACTGGAAGATTTCTCTTCCCATTCACCCTTTCCACTGTATAGGACTCCTATTAAGAATCCTTTCATACAATTTAAATATAAAGAAGATAATGCATTGTGTACAAAACTTCTATTGAAGGAAATGCGACAGAATTGATATCTAGTATAATATCCCAAATTGCAAAAGAAAAAAAGGGAAAACTAGACTCAGAATGTGAATTAGTAAAGAACAAGTAAAAAAAGGAATTGTTTTTTCATACAGGAATAACAGGAACATTGCTTTGGACAAAACATTTTCAGACTGAAAAGGATTGCTGTTACGAATCTTTTGATCAATCTTTAAATATAATGAAGATGATGCAACTTGTACAGAAAGTTCCATTGAAGCAAATGGGAGTTAATTTACATCAATTACACTGATCTGAAATGCAAGGGAAACAAAGGGAAACCTAGACTCAATAGAATGGGATATAGAGAAAAACACATATCCAAAGGAATGGAATTTTCAATAGGAAACAACTTGAAGATTTCGCAACCCAGTCACCCTTTCCAATGTATAGGACTGTTGTTAAGAATCCTTTGGTACAGTTAGAATATAAGGAAGATAATGCATTGTGTACAAAACTTCTATTGAAGGAAATGCGAGAGAATTGATATCAACTATACTATCTCAAACAGCAAAAGAAACAGAGGGAAAACTAGACTCAGAATGTGAAATAGAGAAGAACAAGTAAGAAAACTAATTGTTTTTTGGTACTGGAATAACCGGAACATTCCTTTGGACAAAATCTTTTTCAGACTGAAATGGATTGCTGTTACGAATCCTTTGATCCATCTTTAAATATAAAGAAGATTATGCAACTTGTAAAGAACGTTCCATTGAAGCAAATGGGAGAGAATTTACATCAATTACAATGATCTGAAATGCAAGGGAAACAAAGTGAAACTTCGACTCAATAAAATGGGAAACAGAGAAGAAAAAGTATCCAAAGGAATGGATTTATCAAAAGGGAATAAGTGGAAGATTTCTCTACCCATTCACCCTTTCCAGTGTATAGGACTCCTATTAAGAATCCTTTCATACAATTTAAATATAAAGAAGATAATGCATTGTGCACAAAACTTCTATTGAAGGAAATGCGAGATAATTGATATCAAGTATAATATCCCAAATTGCAAAACAAAAAAAGGGAAAACTAGACTCAGAATGTGAATTAGTAAAGAACAAGTAAAAAAAGGAATTGTTTTTTCATACAGGAATAACAGGAACATTGCTTTGGACAAAACATTTTCAGACTGAAAAGGATTGCTGTTACGATCTTTTGATCAATCTTTAAATATAATGAAGATGATGCAACTTGTACAGAAAGTTCCATTGAAGCAAATGGGAGGGAATTTACATCAATTACAATGATCTGAAATGCAAGGGAAACAAAGGGAAACTTAGACTCAATAAAATGGGAAATAGAGAAGAAAAAGTATCCAAAGGAATGGAATTCATCAAAAGGGAATAACTGGAAGATTTCTCTACCCATTCACGCTTTCCACTGTATAGGACTCCTATTAAGAATCCTTTCATACAATTTAAATATAAAGAAGATAATGCATTGTGCACAAAACTTCTATTGAAGGAAATGCGAGATAATTGATATCAAGTATAATATCCCAAATTGCAAAACAAAAAAAGCGAAAAATAGACTCAGAATGTGAAATAGAGAAGAACAAGTAAGAAAACCAATTGTTTTTTGGGACTGGAATAACCGGAACATTCCTTTGGACAAAAGCTTTTTCAGACTGAAAACGATTGCTGTTACGAATGTTTTGATCCATCTTTAAATATAAAGAAGATTATGCAACTTGTAAAGAACGTTCCATTGAAGCAAATGGGAGAGTATTTACATCAATTACAATGATCTGAAATGCAAGGGAAACAAAGTGAAACTTAGACTCAATAAAATGGGAAATAGAGAAAAAAAAGTATCCAAAGGAATGGATTTATCAAAAGGGAATAACTGGAAGATTTCTCTACCCATTCACCCTTTCCACTGTATAGGACTGTTGTTAAGAATCCTTTCATACAATTTAAATATAAAGAAGATAATGCATTGTGCAAAAAACTTCTATTGAAGGAAATGCGAGATAATTGATATCAAGTATAATATCCCAAATTTCAAAAGAAAAAAAGGGAAAACTAGACTCAGAATGTGAATTAGTAGAAGAACAAGTAAGAAAACCAATTGTTTTTTGGTACTGGAATAACCGGAACATTCCTTTGGACAAAAGCTTTTTCAGACTGAAAACGATTGCTGTTACGAATGTTTTGATCCATCTTTAAATATAAAGAAGATTATGCAACTTGTAAAGAAAGTTCCATTGAAGCAAATGGGAGAGAATTTACATCAATTACAATGATCTGAAATGCAAGGGAAATAAAGTGAAACTTAGACTCAATAAAATGGGAAATAGAGAAGAAAAAGTATCCCAAGTAATGGAATTTTCAATAGGAAACAACTTGAAGATTTCGCAACCCAGTCACCCTTTCCACTGTATAGGACTGTTGTTAAGAATCCTTTGGTACAGTTAGAATATAAGGAAGATAATGCATTGTGTACAAAACTTCTATTGAAGGAAATGCGAGATAATTGATATCAAGTATAATATCCCAAATTTCAAAAGAAAAAAAGGGAAAACTAGACTCAGAATGTGAATTAGTAAAGAACAAGTAAAAAAAGGAATTGTTTTTTCATACAGGAATAACAGGAACATTGCTTTGGACAAAACATTTTCAGACTGAAAAGGATTGCTGTTACGAATCTTTTGATCCATCTTTAAATATAATGAAGATGATGCAACTTGTACAGAAAGTTCCATTGAAGCAAATGGGAGTTAATTTACATCAATTACCCTGATCTGAAATGCAAGGGAAACAAAGGGAAATCTAGACTCAATAGAATGGGAAATAGAGAAGAACACATATCCAAAGGAATGGAATTTTCAATAGGAAACAACTTGAAGATTTCGCAACCCAGTCACCCTTTCCAATGTATAGGACTGTTGTTAAGAATCCTTTGGTACAGTTAGAATATAAGGAAGATAATGCATTGTGTACAAAACTTCTATTGAAGGAAATGCGAAAGAATTGATATTAACTATACTATCCCAAACAGCAAAAGAAACAGAGGGAAAACTTGACTCAGAATGTGAAATAGAGAAGAACAAGTAAGAAAACCAATTGTTTTTTGGGACTGGAATAACCGGAACATTCCTTTGGACAAAAGCTTTTTCAGACTGAAAACGATTGCGGTTACGAATGTTTTCATCCATCTTTAAATATAAAGAAGATTATGCAACTTGTAAAGAACGTTCCATTGAAGCAAATGGGAGAGAATTAACATCAATTACAATGATCTGAAATGCAAGGGAAACAAAGTGAAACTTAGACTCAATAAAATGGGAAATAGAGAAAAAAAAGTATCCAAAGGAATGGATTTATCAAAAGGGAATAACTGGAAGATTTCTCTACCCATTCACCCTTTCCACTGTATAGGACTGTTGTTAAGAATCCTTTCATACAATTTAAATATAAAGAAGATAATGCATTGTGCACAAAACTTCTATTGAAGGAAATGCGAGATAATTGATATCAAGTATAATATCCCAAATTTCAAAAGAAAAAAAGGGAAAACTAGACTCAGAATGTGAAATAGAGAAGAACAAGTAAGAAAACCAATTGTTTTTTGGTACTGGAATAACCGGAACATTCCTTTGGACAAAAGCTTTTTCAGACTGAAAACGATTGCTGTTACGAATATTTTGATCCATCTTTAAATATTAAGAAGATTATGCAACTTGTAAAGAACGTTCCATTGAAGCAAATGGGAGAGAATTTACATCAATTACAATTATCTGAAATGCAAGGGAAACAAAGTGAAACTTAGACTCAATAAAATGGGAAATAGAGAAAAAAAAGTATCCAAAGGAATGGATTTATCAAAATGGAATAACTGGAAGATTTCTGTACCCATTCACCCTTTCCAGTGTATAGGACTCCTATTAAGAATCCTTTCATACAATTTAAATATAAAGAAGATAATGCATTGTGCACAAAACTTCTATTGAAGGAAATGCGAGATAATTGATATCAAATATAATATCCCAAAATGAAAAACAAAAAAAGGGAAAACTAGACTCAGAATGTGAATTAGTAAAGAACAAGTAAAAAAAGGAATTGTTTTTTCATACAGGAATAACAGGAACATTGCTTTGGACAAAACATTTTCAGACTGAAAAGGATTGCGGTTACGAATCTTTTGATCAATCTTTAAATATAATGAAGATGATGCAACTTGTACAGAAAGTTCCATTGAAGCAAATGGGAAAGGAATTTACATCAATTACACTGATCTGAAATGCAAGGGAAACAAAGGGAAACCTAGACTCAATAAAATGGGAAATAGAGAAAAAAAAGTATCCAAAGGAATGGATTTATCAAAAGGGAATAACTGGAAGATTTCTCTACCCATTCACCCTTTCCACTGTATAGGACTGTTGTTAAGAATCCTTTCATACAATTTAAATATAAAGAAGATAATGCATTGTGCACAAAACTTCTATTGAAGGAAATGCGAGATAATTGATATCAAGTTTAATATCCCAAATTTCAAAAGAAAAAAAGGGAAAACTAGACTCAGAATGTGAAATAGAGAAGAACAAGTAAGAAAACCAATTGTTTTTTGGTACTGGAATAACCGGAACATTCCTTTGGACAAAAGCTTTTTCAGACTGAAAACGATTGCTGTTACGAATGTTTTGATCCATCTTTAAATATAAAGAAGATTATGCAACTTGTAAAGAAAGTTCCATTGAAGCAAATGGGAGAGAATTTACATCAATTACAATGATCTGAAATGCAAGGGAAATAAAGTGAAACTTAGACTCAATAAAATGGGAAATAGAGAAGAAAAAGTATCCAAAGTAATGGAATTTTCAATAGGAAACAACTTGAAGATTTCGCAACCCAGTCACCCTTTCCACTGTATAGGACTGTTGTTAAGAATCCTTTGGTACAGTTAGAATATAAGGAAGATAATGCATTGTGTACAAAACTTCTATTGAAGGAAATGCGAGATAATTGATATCAAGTATAATATCCCAAATTTCAAAAGAAAAAAAGGGAAAACTAGACTCAGAATGTGAATTAGTAAAGAACAAGTAAAAAAAGGAATTGTTTTTTCATACAGGAATAACAGGAACATTGCTTTGGACAAAACATTTTCAGACTGAAAAGGATTGCTGTTACGAATCTTTTGATCAATCTTTAAATATAATGAAGATGATGCAACTTGTACAGAAAGTTCCATTGAAGCAAATGGGAGGGAATTTACATCAATTACAATGATCTGAAATGCAAGGGAAACAAAGGGAAAACTAGACTCAATGAATGAGTCTAGAATGGGAAATAGAGAAGAACACCTATCCAAAGGAATGGAATTTTCAATAGGAAACAACTTGAAGATTTCGCAACCCAGTCACCCTTTCCAATGTATAGGACTGTTGTTAAGAATCCTTTGGTACAGTTAGAATATAAGGAAGATAATGCATTGTGTACAAAACTTCTATTGAAGCAAATGCGAGAGAATTGATATCAACTATAATATCCGAAAGTGCAACAGAAACAAAGGGAAAACTAGACTCAGAATGTGAAATAGAGAAGAACAAGTAAGAAAACCAATTGTTTTTTGGTACTGGAATAACCGGAACATTCCTTTGGACAAAAGCTTTTTCAGACTGAAAACGATTGCTGTTACGAATGTTTTGATCCATCTTTAAATATAAAGAAGATTATGCAATTTGTAAAGAACGTTTCATTGAACCAAATGGGAGAGAATTTACATCAATTACAATGATCTGAAATGCAAGGGAAACAAAGTGAATCTTAGACTCAATAAAATGGGAAATAGAGAAGAAAAAGTATCCAAAGGAATGGATTTATCAAAAGGGAATAACTGGAAGATTTCTCTTCCCATTCACCCTTTCCACTGTATAGGACTCCTATTAAGAATCCTTTCATACAATTTAAATATAAAGAAGATAATGCATTGTGTACAAAACTTCTATTGAAGGAAATGCGAGATAATTGATATCAAGTATAATATCCCAAATTGCAAAAGAAAAAAAGGGAAAACTAGACTCAGAATGTGAATTAGTAAAGAACAAGTAAAAAAAGGAATTGTTTTTTCATAAAGGAATAACAGGAACATTGCTTTGGACAAAATATTTTCAGACTGAAAAGGATTGCTGTTACGAATCTTTTGATCAATCTTTAAATATAATGAAGATGATGCAACTTGTACAGAAAGTTCCATTGAAGCAAATGGGAGTTAATTTACATCAATTACACTGATCTGAAATGCAAGGGAAACAAAGGGAAACCTAGACTCAATAGAATGGGATATAGAGAAAAACACATATCCAAAGGAATGGAATTTTCAATAGGAAACAACTTGAAGATTTCGCAACCCAGTCACCCTTTCCAATGTATAGGACTGTTGTTAAGAATCCTTTGGTACAGTTAGAATATAAGGAAGATAATGCATTGTGTACAAAACTTCTATTGAAGGAAATGCGAGAGAATTGATATCAACTATACTATCTCAAACAGCAAAAGAAACAGAGGGAAAACTAGACTCAGAATGTGAAATAGAGAAGAACAAGTAAGAAAACTAATTGTTTTTTGGTACTGGAATAACCGGAACATTCCTTTGGACAAAAGCTTTTTCAGACTGAAATGGATTGCTGTTACGAATCCTTTGATCCATCTTTAAATATAAAGAAGATTATGCAACTTGTAAAGAACGTTCCATTGAAGCAAATGGGAGGGAATTTACATCAATTACAATGATCTGAAATGCAAGGGAAACAAAGGGAAACTTAGACTCAATAAAATGGGAAATAGAGAAGAAAAAGTATCCAAAGGAATGGATTCATCAAAAGGGAATAACTGGAAGATTTCTCTACCCATTCACGCTTTCCACTGTATAGGACTCCTATTAAGAATCCTTTCATACAATTTAAATATAAAGAAGATAATGCATTGTGCACAAAACTTCTATTGAAGGAAATGCGAGATAATTGATATCAAGTATAATATCCCAAATTGCAAAACAAAAAAAGCGAAAAATAGACTCAGAATGTGAAATAGAGAAGAACAAGTAAGAAAACCAATTGTTTTTTGGGACTGGAATAACCGGAACATTCCTTTGGACAAAAGCTTTTTCAGACTGAAAACGATTGCTGTTACGAATGTTTTGATCCATCTTTAAATATAAAGAAGATTATGCAACTTGTAAAGAACGTTCCATTGAAGCAAATGGGAGAGTATTTACATCAATTACAATGATCTGAAATGCAAGGGAAACAAAGTGAAACTTAGACTCAATAAAATGGGAAATAGAGAAAAAAAAGTATCCAAAGGAATGGATTTATCAAAAGGGAATAACTGGAAGATTTCTCTACCCATTCACCCTTTCCACTGTATAGGACTGTTGTTAAGAATCCTTTCATACAATTTAAATATAAAGAAGATAATGCATTGTGCACAAAACTTCTATTGAAGGAAATGCGAGATAATTGATATCAAGTATAATATCCCAAATTTCAAAAGAAAAAAAGGGAAAACTAGACTCAGAATGTGAAATAGAGAAGAACAAGTAAGAAAACCAATTGTTTTTTGGTACTGGAATAACCGGAACATTCCTTTGGACAAAAGCTTTTTCAGACTGAAAACGATTGCTGTTACGAATGTTTTGATCCATCTTTAAATATAAAGAAGATTATGCAACTTGTAAAGAAAGTTCCATTGAAGCAAATGGGAGAGAATTTACATCAATTACAATGATCTGAAATGCAAGGGAAATAAAGTGAAACTTAGACTCAATAAAATGGGAAATAGAGAAGAAAAAGTAACCCAAGTAATGGAATTTTCAATAGGAAACAACTTGAAGATTTCGCAACCCAGTCACCCTTTCCACTGTATAGGACTGTTGTTAAGAATCCTTTGGTACAGTTAGAATATAAGGAAGATAATGCATTGTGTACAAAACTTCTATTGAAGGAAATGCGAGATAATTGATATCAAGTATAATATCCCAAATTTCAAAAGAAAAAAAGGGAAAACTAGACTCAGAATGTGAATTAGTAAAGAACAAGTAAAAAAAGGAATTGTTTTTTCATACAGGAATAACAGGAACATTGCTTTGGACAAAACATTTTCAGACTGAAAAGGATTGCTGTTACGAATCTTTTGATCCATCTTTAAATATAATGAAGATGATGCAACTTGTACAGAAAGTTCCATTGAAGCAAATGGGAGTTAATTTACATCAATTACCCTGATCTGAAATGCAAGGGAAACAAAGGGAAATCTAGACTCAATAGAATGGGAAATAGAGAAGAACACATATCCAAAGGAATGGAATTTTCAATAGGAAACAACTTGAAGATTTCGCAACCCAGTCACCCTTTCCAATGTATAGGACTGTTGTTAAGAATCCTTTGGTACAGTTAGAATATAAGGAAGATAATGCATTGTGTACAAAACTTCTATTGAAGGAAATGCGAGAGAATTGATATCAACTATACTATCCCAAACAGCAAAAGAAACAGAGGGAAAACTAGACTCAGAATGTGAAATAGAGAAGAACAAGTAAGAAAACCAATTGTTTTTTGGTACTGGAATAACCGGAAGATTCCTTTGGACAAAATCTTTTTCAGACTGAAATGGATTGCTGTTACGAATGTTTTGATCCATCTTTAAATATAAAGAAGATTATGCAACTTGTAAAGAACGTTCCATTGAAGTAAATGGGAGAGAATTTACATCAATTACAATGATCTGAAATGCAAGGGAAACAAAGTGAAACTTAGACTCAATAAAATGGGAAATAGAGAAGAAAAAGTATCCAAAGGAATGGATTTATCAAAAGGGAATAACTGGAAGATTTCTCTACCCATTCACCCTTTCCAGTGTATAGGACTCCTATTAAGAATCCTTTCATACAATTTAAATATAAAGAAGATAATGCATTGTGCACAAAACTTCTATTGAAGGAAATGCGAGATAATTGATATCAAGTATAATATCCCAAATTGCAAAACAAAAAAAGGGAAAACTAGACTCAGAATGTGAATTAGTAAAGAACAAGTAAAAAAAGGAATTGTTTTTTCATACAGGAATAACAGGAACATTGCTTTGGACAAAACATTTTCAGACTGAAAAGGATTGCTGTTACGAATCTTTTGATCAATCTTTAAATATAATGAAGATGATGCAACTTGTACAGAAAGTTCCATTGAAGCAAATGGGAGTTAATTTACATCAATTACACTGATCTGAAATGCAAGGGAAACAAAGGGAAACCTAGACTCAATAGAATGGAATATAGAGAAGAACACATATCCAAAGGAATGGAATTTTCAATAGGAAACAACTTGAAGATTTCGCAACCCAGTCACCCTTTCCAATGTATAGGACTGTTGTTAAGAATCCTTTGGTACAGTTAGAGTATAAGGAAGATAATGCATTGTGTACAAAACTTCTATTGAAGGAAATGCGAGAGAATTGATATCAACTATACTATCCCAAACAGCAAAAGAAACAGAGGGAAAACTAGACTCAGAATGTGAAATAGAGAAGAACAAGTAAGAAAACCAATTGTTTTTTGGTACTGGAATAACCGGAAGATTCCTTTGGACAAAATCTTTTTCAGAATGAAATGGATTGCTGTTACGAATGTTTTGATCCATCTTTAAATATAAAGAAGATTATGCAACTTGTAAAGAACGTTCCATTGAAGCAAATGGGAGAGAATTTACATCAATTACAATGATCTGAAATGCAAGGGAAACAAAGTGAAACTTAGACTCAATAAAATGGGAAAGAGAGAAGAAAAAGTATCCAAAGGAATGGATTTATCAAAAGGGAATAACTGGAAGATTTCTCTACACATTCACCCTTTCCAGTATATAGGACTCCTATTAAGAATCCTTTCATACAATTTAAATATAAAGAAGATAATGCATTGTGCACAAAACTTCTATTGAAGGAAATGCGAGATAATTGATATCAAGTATAATATCCCCAATTGCAAAACAAAAAAAGGGAAAACTAGACTCAGAATGTGAATTAGTAAAAAACAAGTAAAAAAAGGAATTGTTTTTTCATACAGGAATAACAGGAACATTGCTTTGGACAAAACATTTTCAGACTGAAAAGGATTGCTGTTACGAATCCTTTGATCAATCTTTAAATATAATGAAGATGATGCAACATGTACAGAAAGATACATTGAAGCAAATGGGAGGGAATTTACATCAATTACACTGATCTGAAATGCAGGGGAAACAAAGGGAAACCTAGACTCAATAAAATGGGAAATACAGAAGAAAAAGTATCCAAAGGAATGGAATTTTCAATAAGAAACAACTTGAAGATGTCGCAACCCAGTCACCCTTTCCACTGTATAGAACTCCTATTAAGAATCCTTTCATACAACTTAAATATAAAGAAGATAATTCATTGTGCACAAAACTTCTATTGAAGGAAATGCGCGATAATTGATATCAAGTATAATATCCCAAATTGCAAAAGAAAAAAAGGGAAAACTAGACTCAGAATGTGAATTAGTAAAGAACAAGTAAAAAAAGGAATTGTTTTTTCATACAGGAATAACAGGAACATTGCTTTGGACAAAACATTTTCAGACTGAAAAGGATTGCTGTTACGAATCCTTTGATCAATCTTTAAATATAAAGAAGATTATGCAACTTGTAAAGAAAGTTCCATTGAAGCAAATGGGAGAGAATTTACATCAATTACAAGGATCTGAAATGCAAGGGAAACAAAGGGAAACTTAGACTCAATAAAATGGGAAACAGAGAAGAAAAAGTATCCAAAGGAATGGATTCATCAAAAGGGAATAACTGGAAGATTTCTCTTCCCATTCACCCTTTCCACTGTATAGGACTCCTATTAAGAATCCTTTCATACAATTTAAATATAAAGAAGATAATGCATTGTGTACAAAACTTCTATTGAAGGAAATGCGAGATAATTGATATCAAGTATAATATCCCAAATTGCAAAAGAAAAAAAGGGAAAACTAGACTCAGAATGTGAATTAGTAAAGAACAAGTAAAAAAAGGAATTGTTTTTTCATAAAGGAATAACAGGAACATTGCTTTGGACAAAACATTTTCAGACTGAAAAGGATTGCTGTTACGAATCTTTTGATCAATCTTTAAATATAATGAAGATGATGCAACTTGTACAGAAAGTTCCATTGAAGCAAATGGGAGTTAATTTACATCAATTACACTGATCTGAAATGCAAGGGAAACAAAGGGAAACCTAGACTCAATAGAATGGGATATAGAGAAAAACACATATCCAAAGGAATGGAATTTTCAATAGGAAACAACTTGAAGATTTCGCAACCCAGTCACCCTTTCCAATGTATAGGACTGTTGTTAAGAATCCTTTGGTACAGTTAGAATATAAGGAAGATAATGCATTGTGTACAAAACTTCTATTGAAGGAAATGCGAGAGAATTGATATCAACTATACTATCTCAAACAGCAAAAGAAACAGAGGGAAAACTAGACTCAGAATGTGAAATAGAGAAGAACAAGTAAGAAAACTAATTGTTTTTTGGTACTGGAATAACCGGAACATTCCTTTGGACAAAAGCTTTTTCAGACTGAAATGGATTGCTGTTACGAATCCTTTGATCCATCTTTAAATATAAAGAAGATTATGCAACTTGTAAAGAACGTTCCATTGAAGCAAATGGGAGGGAATTTACATCAATTACAATGATCTGAAATGCAAGGGAAACAAAGGGAAACTTAGACTCAATAAAATGGGAAATAGAGAAGAAAAAGTATCCAAAGGAATGGATTCATCAAAAGGGAATAACTGGAAGATTTCTCTACCCATTCACGCTTTCCACTGTATAGGACTCCTATTAAGAATCCTTTCATACAATTTAAATATAAAGAAGATAATGCATTGTGCACAAAACTTCTATTGAAGGAAATGCGAGATAATTGATATCAAGTATAATATCCCAAATTGCAAAACAAAAAAAGCGAAAAATAGACTCAGAATGTGAAATAGAGAAGAACAAGTAAGAAAACCAATTGTTTTTTGGGACTGGAATAACCGGAACATTCCTTTGGACAAAAGCTTTTTCAGACTGAAAACGATTGCTGTTACGAATGTTTTGATCCATCTTTAAATATAAAGAAGATTATGCAACTTGTAAAGAACGTTCCATTGAAGCAAATGGGAGAGTATTTACATCAATTACAATGATCTGAAATGCAAGGGAAACAAAGTGAAACTTAGACTCAATAAAATGGGAAATAGAGAAAAAAAAGTATCCAAAGGAATGGATTTATCAAAAGGGAATAACTGGAAGATTTCTCTACCCATTCACCCTTTCCACTGTATAGGACTGTTGTTAAGAATCCTTTCATACAATTTAAATATAAAGAAGATAATGCATTGTGCACAAAACTTCTATTGAAGGAAATGCGAGATAATTGATATCAAGTATAATATCCCAAATTTCAAAAGAAAAAAAGGGAAAACTAGACTCAGAATGTGAAATAGAGAAGAACAAGTAAGAAAACCAATTGTTTTTTGGTACTGGAATAACCGGAACATTCCTTTGGACAAAAGCTTTTTCAGACTGAAAACGATTGCTGTTACGAATGTTTTGATCCATCTTTAAATATAAAGAAGATTATGCAACTTGTAAAGAAAGTTCCATTGAAGCAAATGGGAGAGAATTTACATCAATTACAATGATCTGAAATGCAAGGGAAATAAAGTGAAACTTAGACTCAATAAAATGGGAAATAGAGAAGAAAAAGTAACCCAAGTAATGGAATTTTCAATAGGAAACAACTTGAAGATTTCGCAACCCAGTCACCCTTTCCACTGTATAGGACTGTTGTTAAGAATCCTTTGGTACAGTTAGAATATAAGGAAGATAATGCATTGTGTACAAAACTTCTATTGAAGGAAATGCGAGATAATTGATATCAAGTATAATATCCCAAATTTCAAAAGAAAAAAAGGGAAAACTAGACTCAGAATGTGAATTAGTAAAGAACAAGTAAAAAAAGGAATTGTTTTTTCATACAGGAATAACAGGAACATTGCTTTGGACAAAACATTTTCAGACTGAAAAGGATTGCTGTTACGAATCTTTTGATCCATCTTTAAATATAATGAAGATGATGCAACTTGTACAGAAAGTTCCATTGAAGCAAATGGGAGTTAATTTACATCAATTACCCTGATCTGAAATGCAAGGGAAACAAAGGGAAATCTAGACTCAATAGAATGGGAAATAGAGAAGAACACATATCCAAAGGAATGGAATTTTCAATAGGAAACAACTTGAAGATTTCGCAACCCAGTCACCCTTTCCAATGTATAGGACTGTTGTTAAGAATCCTTTGGTACAGTTAGAATATAAGGAAGATAATGCATTGTGTACAAAACTTCTATTGAAGGAAATGCGAGAGAATTGATATCAACTATACTATCCCAAACAGCAAAAGAAACAGAGGGAAAACTAGACTCAGAATGTGAAATAGAGAAGAACAAGTAAGAAAACCAATTGTTTTTTGGTACTGGAATAACCGGAAGATTCCTTTGGACAAAATCTTTTTCAGACTGAAATGGATTGCTGTTACGAATGTTTTGATCCATCTTTAAATATAAAGAAGATTATGCAACTTGTAAAGAACGTTCCATTGAAGTAAATGGGAGAGAATTTACATCAATTACAATGATCTGAAATGCAAGGGAAACAAAGTGAAACTTAGACTCAATAAAATGGGAAATAGAGAAGAAAAAGTATCCAAAGGAATGGATTTATCAAAAGGGAATAACTGGAAGATTTCTCTACCCATTCACCCTTTCCAGTGTATAGGACTCCTATTAAGAATCCTTTCATACAATTTAAATATAAAGAAGATAATGCATTGTGCACAAAACTTCTATTGAAGGAAATGCGAGATAATTGATATCAAGTATAATATCCCAAATTGCAAAACAAAAAAAGGGAAAACTAGACTCAGAATGTGAATTAGTAAAGAACAAGTAAAAAAAGGAATTGTTTTTTCATACAGGAATAAAGGGGACATTGCTTTGGACAAAACATTTTCAGACTGAAAAGGATTGCTGTTACGAATCTTTTGATCAATCTTTAAATATAATGAAGATGATGCAACTTGTACAGAAAGTTCCATTGAAGCAAATGGGAGTTAATTTACATCAATTACACTGATCTGAAATGCAAGGGAAACAAAGGGAAACCTAGACTCAATAGAATGGAATATAGAGAAGAACACATATCCAAAGGAATGGAATTTTCAATAGGAAACAACTTGAAGATTTCGCAACCCAGTCACCCTTTCCAATGTATAGGACTGTTGTTAAGAATCCTTTGGTACAGTTAGAGTATAAGGAAGATAATGCATTGTGTACAAAACTTCTATTGAAGGAAATGCGAGAGAATTGATATCAACTATACTATCCCAAACAGCAAAAGAAACAGAGGGAAAACTAGACTCAGAATGTGAAATAGAGAAGAACAAGTAAGAAAACCAATTGTTTTTTGGTACTGGAATAACCGGAAGATTCCTTTGGACAAAATCTTTTTCAGAATGAAATGGATTGCTGTTACGAATGTTTTGATCCATCTTTAAATATAAAGAAGATTATGCAACTTGTAAAGAACGTTCCATTGAAGCAAATGGGAGAGAATTTACATCAATTACAATGATCTGAAATGCAAGGGAAACAAAGTGAAACTTAGACTCAATAAAATGGGAAAGAGAGAAGAAAAAGTATCCAAAGGAATGGATTTATCAAAAGGGAATAACTGGAAGATTTCTCTACACATTCACCCTTTCCAGTATATAGGACTCCTATTAAGAATCCTTTCATACAATTTAAATATAAAGAAGATAATGCATTGTGCACAAAACTTCTATTGAAGGAAATGCGAGATAATTGATATCAAGTATAATATCCCCAATTGCAAAACAAAAAAAGGGAAAACTAGACTCAGAATGTGAATTAGTAAAAAACAAGTAAAAAAAGGAATTGTTTTTTCATACAGGAATAACAGGAACATTGCTTTGGACAAAACATTTTCAGACTGAAAAGGATTGCTGTTACGAATCCTTTGATCAATCTTTAAATATAATGAAGATGATGCAACATGTACAGAAAGATACATTGAAGCAAATGGGAGGGAATTTACATCAATTACACTGATCTGAAATGCAGGGGAAACAAAGGGAAACCTAGACTCAATAAAATGGGAAATACAGAAGAAAAAGTATCCAAAGGAATGGAATTTTCAATAAGAAACAACTTGAAGATGTCGCAACCCAGTCACCCTTTCCACTGTATAGAACTCCTATTAAGAATCCTTTCATACAACTTAAATATAAAGAAGATAATTCATTGTGCACAAAACTTCTATTGAAGGAAATGCGCGATAATTGATATCAAGTATAATATCCCAAATTGCAAAAGAAAAAAAGGGAAAACTAGACTCAGAATGTGAATTAGTAAAGAACAAGTAAAAAAAGGAATTGTTTTTTCATACAGGAATAACAGGAACATTGCTTTGGACAAAACATTTTCAGACTGAAAAGGATTGCTGTTACGAATCCTTTGATCAATCTTTAAATATAAAGAAGATTATGCAACTTGTAAAGAAAGTTCCATTGAAGCAAATGGGAGAGAATTTACATCAATTACAAGGATCTGAAATGCAAGGGAAACAAAGGGAAACTTAGACTCAATAAAATGGGAAACAGAGAAGAAAAAGTATCCAAAGGAATGGATTCATCAAAAGGGAATAACTGGAAGATTTCTCTTCCCATTCACCCTTTCCACTGTATAGGACTCCTATTAAGAATCCTTTCATACAATTTAAATATAAAGAAGATAATGCATTGTGTACAAAACTTCTATTGAAGGAAATGCGAGATAATTGATATCAAGTATAATATCCCAAATTGCAAAAGAAAAAAAGGGAAAACTAGACTCAGAATGTGAATTAGTAAAGAACAAGTAAAAAAAGGAATTGTTTTTTCATAAAGGAATAACAGGAACATTGCTTTGGACAAAACATTTTCAGACTGAAAAGGATTGCTGTTACGAATCTTTTGATCAATCTTTAAATATAATGAAGATGATGCAACTTGTACAGAAAGTTCCATTGAAGCAAATGGGAGTTAATTTACATCAATTACACTGATCTGAAATGCAAGGGAAACAAAGGGAAACCTAGACTCAATAGAATGGGATATAGAGAAAAACACATATCCAAAGGAATGGAATTTTCAATAGGAAACAACTTGAAGATTTCGCAACCCAGTCACCCTTTCCAATGTATAGGACTGTTGTTAAGAATCCTTTGGTACAGTTAGAATATAAGGAAGATAATGCATTGTGTACAAAACTTCTATTGAAGGAAATGCGAGAGAATTGATATCAACTATACTATCTCAAACAGCAAAAGAAACAGAGGGAAAACTAGACTCAGAATGTGAAATAGAGAAGAACAAGTAAGAAAACCAATTGTTTTTTGGTACTGGAATAACCGGAACATTCCTTTGGACAAAAGCTTTTTCAGACTGAAATGGATTGCTGTTACGAATCCTTTGATCCATCTTTAAATATAAAGAAGATTATGCAACTTGTAAAGAACGTTCCATTGAAGCAAATGGGAGGGAATTTACATCAATTACAATGATCTGAAATGCAAGGGAAACAAAGGGAAACTTAGACTCAATAAAATGGGAAATAGAGAAGAAAAAGTATCCAAAGGAATGGATTCATCAAAAGGGAATAACTGGAAGATTTCTCTACCCATTCACGCTTTCCACTGTATAGGACTCCTATTAAGAATCCTTTCATACAATTTAAATATAAAGAAGATAATGCATTGTGCACAAAACTTCTATTGAAGGAAATGCGAGATAATTGATATCAAGTATAATATCCCAAATTGCAAAACAAAAAAAGCGAAAAATAGACTCAGAATGTGAAATAGAGAAGAACAAGTAAGAAAACCAATTGTTTTTTGGGACTGGAATAACCGGAACATTCCTTTGGACAAAAGCTTTTTCAGACTGAAAACGATTGCTGTTACGAATGTTTTGATCCATCTTTAAATATAAAGAAGATTATGCAACTTGTAAAGAACGTTCCATTGAAGCAAATGGGAGAGTATTTACATCAATTACAATGATCTGAAATGCAAGGGAAACAAAGTGAAACTTAGACTCAATAAAATGGGAAATAGAGAAAAAAAAGTATCCAAAGGAATGGATTTATCAAAAGGGAATAACTGGAAGATTTCTCTACCCATTCACCCTTTCCACTGTATAGGACTGTTGTTAAGAATCCTTTCATACAATTTAAATATAAAGAAGATAATGCATTGTGCACAAAACTTCTATTGAAGGAAATGCGAGATAATTGATATCAAGTATAATATCCCAAATTTCAAAAGAAAAAAAGGGAAAACTAGACTCAGAATGTGAAATAGAGAAGAACAAGTAAGAAAACCAATTGTTTTTTGGTACTGGAATAACCGGAACATTCCTTTGGACAAAAGCTTTTTCAGACTGAAAACGATTGCTGTTACGAATGTTTTGATCCATCTTTAAATATAAAGAAGATTATGCAACTTGTAAAGAAAGTTCCATTGAAGCAAATGGGAGAGAATTTACATCAATTACAATGATCTGAAATGCAAGGGAAATAAAGTGAAACTTAGACTCAATAAAATGGGAAATAGAGAAGAAAAAGTAACCCAAGTAATGGAATTTTCAATAGGAAACAACTTGAAGATTTCGCAACCCAGTCACCCTTTCCACTGTATAGGACTGTTGTTAAGAATCCTTTGGTACAGTTAGAATATAAGGAAGATAATGCATTGTGTACAAAACTTCTATTGAAGGAAATGCGAGATAATTGATATCAAGTATAATATCCCAAATTTCAAAAGAAAAAAAGGGAAAACTAGACTCAGAATGTGAATTAGTAAAGAACAAGTAAAAAAAGGAATTGTTTTTTCATACAGGAATAACAGGAACATTGCTTTGGACAAAACATTTTCAGACTGAAAAGGATTGCTGTTACGAATCTTTTGATCCATCTTTAAATATAATGAAGATGATGCAACTTGTACAGAAAGTTCCATTGAAGCAAATGGGAGTTAATTTACATCAATTACCCTGATCTGAAATGCAAGGGAAACAAAGGGAAATCTAGACTCAATAGAATGGGAAATAGAGAAGAACACATATCCAAAGGAATGGAATTTTCAATAGGAAACAACTTGAAGATTTCGCAACCCAGTCACCCTTTCCAATGTATAGGACTGTTGTTAAGAATCCTTTGGTACAGTTAGAATATAAGGAAGATAATGCATTGTGTACAAAACTTCTATTGAAGGAAATGCGAGAGAATTGATATTAACTATACTATCCCAAACAGCAAAAGAAACAGAGGGAAAACTTGACTCAGAATGTGAAATAGAGAAGAACAAGTAAGAAAACCAATTGTTTTTTGGGACTGGAATAACCGGAACATTCCTTTGGACAAAAGCTTTTTCAGACTGAAAACGATTGCTGTTACGAATGTTTTGATCCATCTTTAAATATAAAGAAGATTATGCAACTTGTAAAGAACGTTCCATTGAAGCAAATGGGAGAGAATTTACATCAATTACAATGATCTGAAATGCAAGGGAAACAAAGTGAAACTTAGACTCAATAAAATGGGAAATAGAGAAAAAAAAGTATCCAAAGGAATGGATTTATCAAAAGGGAATAACTGGAAGATTTCTCTACCCATTCACCCTTTCCACTGTATAGGACTGTTGTTAAGAATCCTTTCATACAATTTAAATATAAAGAAGATAATGCATTGTGCACAAAACTTCTATTGAAGGAAATGCGAGATAATTGATATCAAGTATAATATCCCAAATTTCAAAAGAAAAAAAGGGAAAACTAGACTCAGAATGTGAAATAGAGAAGAACAAGTAAGAAAACGAAATTTTTTTTGGTACTGGAATAACCGGAACATTCCTTTGGACAAAAGCTTTTTCAGACTGAAAACGATTGCTGTTACGAATATTTTGATCCATCTTGAAATATTAAGAAGATTATGCAACTTGTAAAGAACGTTCCATTGAAGCAAATGGGAGAGAATTTACATCAATTACAATTATCTGAAATGCAAGGGAAACAAAGTGAAACTTAGACTCAATAAAATGGGAAATAGAGAAAAAAAAGTATCCAAAGGAATTGATTTATCAAAATGGAATAACTGGAAGATTTCTCTACCCATTCACCCTTTCCAGTGTATAGGACTCCTATTAAGAATCCTTTCATACAATTTAAATATAAAGAAGATAATTCATTGTGCACAAAACTTCTATTGAATGAAATGCGAGATAATTGATATCAAATATAATATCCCAAAATGAAAAACAAAAAAAGGGAAAACTAGACTCAGAATGTGAATTAGTAAAGAACAAGTAAAAAAAGGAATTGTTTTTTCATACAGGAATAACAGGAACATTGCTTTGGACAAAACATTTTCAGACTGAAAAGGATTGCGGTTACGAATCTTTTGATCAATCTTTAAATATAATGAAGATGATGCAACTTGTACAGAAAGTTCCATTGAAGCAAATGGGAGGGAATTTACATCAATTACACTGATCTGAAATGCAAGGGAAACAAAGGGAAACCTAGACTCAATAAAATGGGAAATAGAGAAAAAAAAGTATCCAAAGGAATGGATTTATCAAAAGGGAATAACTGGAAGATTTCTCTACCCATTCACCCTTTCCACTGTATAGGACTGTTGTTAAGAATCCTTTCATACAATTTAAATATAAAGAAGATAATGCATTGTGCACAAAACTTCTATTGAAGGAAATGCGAGATAATTGATATCAAGTTTAATATCCCAAATTTCAAAAGAAAAAAAGGGAAAACTAGACTCAGAATGTGAAATAGAGAAGAACAAGTAAGAAAACCAATTGTTTTTTGGTACTGGAATAACCGGAACATTCCTTTGGACAAAAGCTTTTTCAGACTGAAAACGATTGCTGTTACGAATGTTTTGATCCATCTTTAAATATAAAGAAGATTATGCAACTTGTAAAGAAAGTTCCATTGAAGCAAATGGGAGAGAATTTACATCAATTACAATGATCTGAAATGCAAGGAAAATAAAGTGAAACTTAGACTCAATAAAATGGGAAATAGAGAAGAAAAAGTATCCAAAGTAATGGAATTTTCAATAGGAAACAACTTGAAGATTTCGCAACCCAGTCACCCTTTCCACTGTATAGGACTGTTGTTAAGAATCCTTTGGTACAGTTAGAATATAAGGAAGATAATGCATTGTGTACAAAACTTCTATTGAAGGAAATGCGAGATAATTGATATCAAGTATAATATCCCAAATTTCAAAAGAAAAAAAGGGAAAACTAGACTCAGAATGTGAATTAGTAAAGAACAAGTAAAAAAAGGAATTGTTTTTTCATACAGGAATAACAGGAACATTGCTTTGGACAAAACATTTTCAGAATGAAAAGGATTGCTGTTACGAATCTTTTGATCAATCTTTAAATATAATGAAGATGATGCAACTTGTACAGAAAGTTCCTTTGAAGCAAATGGGAGGGAATTTACATCAATTACAATGATCTGAAATGCAAGGGAAACAAAGGGAAAACTAGACTCAATGAATGAGTCTAGAATGGGAAATAGAGAAGAATACCTATCCAAAGGAATGGAATTTTCAATAGGAAACAACTTGAAGATTTCGCAACCCAGTCACCCTTTCCAATGTATAGGACTGTTGTTAAGAATCCTTTGGTACAGTTAGAATATAAGGAAGATAATGCATTGTGTACAAAACTTCTATTGAAGCAAATGCGAGAGAATTGATATCAACTATAATATCCGAAAGTGCAACAGAAACAAAGGGAAAACTAGACTCAGAATGTGAAATAGAGAAGAACAAGTAAGAAAACCAATTGTTTTTTGGTACTGGAATAACCGGAACATTCCTTTGGACAAAAGCTTTTTCAGACTGAAAACGATTGCTGTTACGAATGTTTTGATCCATCTTTAAATATAAAGAAGATTATGCAATTTGTAAAGAACGTTTCATTGAACCAAATGGGAGAGAATTTACATCAATTACAATGATCTGAAATGCAAGGGAAACAAAGTGAATCTTAGACTCAATAAAATGGGAAATAGAGAAGAAAAAGTATCCAAAGGAATGGATTTATCAAAAGGGAATAACTGGAAGATTTCTCTACCCATTCACCCTTTCCACTGTATAGGACTCCTATTAAGAATCCTTTCATACAATTTAAATATAAAGAAGATAATGCATTGTGCACAAAACTTCTATTGAAGGAAATGCGAGATAATTGATATCAATTATAATATCGCAAATTGCAAAAGAAAAAAAGGGAAAACTAGACTCAGAATGTGAATTAGTAAAGAACAAGTAAAAAAAGGAATTGTTTTTTCATACAGGAATAACAGGAACATTGCTTTGGACAAAACATTTTCAGACTGAAAAGGATTGCTGTTACGAATCTTTTGATCAATCTTTAAATATAATGAAGATGATTCAACTTGTACAGAAAGTTCCATTGAAGCAAATGGGAGTTAATTTACATCAATTACACTGATCTGAAATGCAAGGGAAACAAAGGGAAACCTAGACTCAATAGAATGGGAAATAGAGAAGAACACATATCCAAAGGAATGGAATTTTCAATAGGAAACAACTTGAAAATTTCGCAACCCAGTCACCCTTTCCAATGTATAGGACTGTTGTTAAGAATCCTTTGGTACAGTTAGAATATAAGGAAGATAAAGCATTGTGTACAAAACTTCTATTGAAGGAAATGCGAGATAATTGATATCAATTATAATATCCCAAATTGCAAAACAAAAAAAGGGAAAATTAGACTCAGAATGTGAATTAGTAAAGAACAAGTAAAAAAAGGAATTGTTTTTTCATACAGGAATAACAGGAACATTGCTTTGGACAAAACATTTTCAGACTGAAAAGGATTGCTGTTACGAATCTTTTGATCAATATTTAAATATAATGAAGATGATGCAACTTGTACAGAAAGTTCCATTGAAGCAAATGGGAGGGAATTTACATCAATTACACTGATCTGAAATGCAAGGGAAACAAAGGGAAACCTAGACTCAATAAAATGGGAAATAGAGAAGAAAAAGTATCCAAAGGAATGGAATTTTCAATAGGAAACAACTTGAAGATTTCGCAACCCAGTCCCCCTTTCCAATGTATAGGACTGTTGTTAAGAATCCTTTGGTACAGTTAGAATATAAGGAAAATAATGCATTGTGTACCAAACTTCTATTGAAGGAAATGCGAGATAATTGATATCAAGTATAATATCCCAAATTGCAAAACAAAAAAAGGGAAAACTAGACTCAGAATGTGAATTAGCAAAGAACAAGTAAAAAAAGGAATTGTTTTTTCATACAGGAATAACAGGAACATTGCTTTGGACAAAACATTTTCAGACTGAAAAGGATTGCTGTTACGAATCTTTTGATCAATCTTTAAATATAATGAAGATGATGCAACTTGTACAGAAAGTTCCATTGAAGCAAATGGGAGTTAATTTACATCAATTACACTGATCTGAAATGCAAGGGAAACAAAGGGAAACCTAGACTCAATAGAATGGAATATAGAGAAGAACACATATCCAAAGGAATGGAATTTTCAATAGGAAACAACTTGAAGATTTCGCAACCCAGTCACCCTTTCCAATGTATAGGACTGTTGTTAAGAATCCTTTGGTACAGTTAGAGTATAAGGAAGATAATGCATTGTGTACAAAACTTCTATTGAAGGAAATGCGAGAGAATTGATATCAACTATACTATCCAAAACAGCAAAAGAAACAGAGGGAAAACTAGACTCAGAATGTGAAATAGAGAAGAACAAGTAAGAAAACCAATTGTTTTTTGGTACTGGAATAACCGGAAGATTCCTTTGGACAAAATCTTTTTCAGACTGAAATGGATTGCTGTTACGAATGTTTTGATCCATCTTTAAATATAAAGAAGATTATGCAACTTGTAAAGAACGTTCCATTGAAGTAAATGGGAGAGAATTTACATCAATTACAATGATCTGAAATGCAAGGGAAACAAAGGGAAACTTAGACTCAATAAAATGGGAAATAGAGAAGAAAAAGTATCCAAAGGAATGGATTTATCAAAAGGGAATAACTGGAAGATTTCTCTACCCATTCACCCTTTCCAGTGTATAGGACTCCTATTAAGAATCCTTTCATACAATTTAAATATAAAGAAGATAATGCATTGTGCACAAAACTTCTATTGAAGGAAATGCGAGATAATTGATATCAAGTATAATATCCCAAATTGCAAAACAAAAAAAGGGAAAACTAGACTCAGAATGTGAATTAGTAAAGAACAAGTAAAAAAAGGAATTGTTTTTTCATACAGGAATAACAGGAACATTGCTTTGGACAAAACATTTTCAGACTGAAAAGGATTGCTGTTACGAATCCTTTGATCAATCTTTAAATATAATGAAGATGATGCAACATGTACAGAAAGTTCCATTGAAGCAAAAGGGAGGGAATTTACATCAATTACACTGATCTGAAATGCAAGGGAAACAAAGGGAAACCTAGACTCAATAAAATGGGAAATAGAGAAGAAAAAGTATCCAAAGGAATGGAATTTTCAATAGGAAACAACTTGAAGATTTCGCAACCCAGTCACCCTTTCCACTGTATAGGACTCCTATTAAGAATCCTTTCATACAATTTAAATATAAAGAAGATAATGCATTGTGCACAAAACTTCTATTGAAGGAAATGCGAGATAATTGATATCAAGTATAATTATCCCAAATTGCAAAAGAAAAAAAGGGAAAACTAGACTCAGAATGTGAATTAGTAAAGAACAAGTAAAAAAAGGAATTGTTTTTTCATACAGGAATAACAGGAACATTGCTTTGGACAAAACATTTTCAGACTGAAAAGGATTGCTGTTACGAATCTTTTGATCAATCTTTAAATATAATGAAGATGATGCAACTTGTACAGAAAGTTCCATTGAAGCAAATGGGAGTTAATTTACATCAATTACACTGATCTGAAATGCAAGGGAAACAAAGGGAAACCTAGACTCAATAGAATGGGATATAGAGAAGAACACATATCCAAAGGAATGGAATTTTCAATAGGAAACAACTAGAAGATTTCGCAACCCAGTCACCCTTTCCAATGTATAGGACTGTTGTTAAGAATCCTTTGGTACAGTTAGAATATAAGGAAGATAATGCATTGTGTACAAAACTTCTATTGAAGGAAATGCGAGAGAATTGATATCAACTATACTATCCCAAACAGCAAAAGAAACAGAGGGAAAACTAGACTCAGAATGTGAAATAGAAAAGAACAAGTAAGAAAACCAATTGTTTTTTGGTACTGGAATAACCGGAAGATTCCTTTGGACAAAATCTTTTTCAGACTGAAATGGATTGCTGTTACGAATGTTTTGATCCATCTTTAAATATAAAGAAGATTATGCAACTTGTAAAGAACGTTCCATTGAAGTAAATGGGAGAGAATTTACATCAATTACAATGATCTGAAATGCAAGGGAAACAAAGGGAAACTTAGACTCAATAAAATGGGAAATAGAGAAGAAAAAGTATCCAAAGGAATGGATTTATCAAAAGGGAATAACTGGAAGATTTCTCTACCCATTCACCCTTTCCAGTGTATAGGACTCCTATTAAGAATCCTTTCATACAATTTAAATATAAAGAAGATAATGCATTGTGCACAAAACTTCTATTGAAGGAAATGCGAGATAATTGATATCAAGTATAATATCCCAAATTGCAAAACAAAAAAAAAGAAAACTAGACTCAGAATGTGAATTAGTAAAGAACAAGTAAAAAAAGGAATTGTTTTTTCATACAGGAATAACAGGAACATTGCTTTGGACAAAACATTTTCAGACTGAAAAGGATTGCTGTTACGAATCTTTTGATCAATCTTTAAATATAATGAAGATGATGCAACTTGTACAGAAAGTTCCATTGAAGCAAATGGGAGTTAATTTACATCAATTACACTGATCTGAAATGCAAGGGAAACAAAGGGAAACCTAGACTCAATAGAATGGAATATAGAGAAGAACACATATCCAAAGGAATGGAATTTTCAATAGGAAACAACTTGAAGATTTCGCAACCCAGTCACCCTTTCCAATGTATAGGACTGTTGTTAAGAATCCTTTGGTACAGTTAGAGTATAAGGAAGATAATGCATTGTGTACAAAACTTCTATTGAAGGAAATGCGAGAGAATTGATATCAACTATACTATCCCAAACAGCAAAAGAAACAGAGGGAAAACTAGACTCAGAATGTGAAATAGAGAAGAACAAGTAAGAAAACCAATTGTTTTTTGGTACTGGAATAACCGGAAGATTCCTTTGGACAAAATCTTTTTCAGACTGAAATGGATTGCTGTTACGAATGTTTTGATCCATCTTTAAATATAAAGAAGATTATGCAACTTGTAAAGAACGTTCCATTGAAGCAAATGGGAGAGAATTTACATCAATTACAATGATCTGAAATGCAAGGGAAACAAAGTGAAACTTAGACTCAATAAAATGGGAAAGAGAGAAGAAAAAGTATCCAAAGGAATGGATTTATCAAAAGGGAATAACTGGAAGATTTCTCTACACATTCACCCTTTCCAGTATATAGGACTCCTATTAAGAATCCTTTCATACAATTTAAATATAAAGAAGATAATGCATTGTGCACAAAACTTCTATTGAAGGAAATGCGATATAATTGATATCAAGTATAATATCCCCAATTGCAAAACAAAAAAAGGGAAAACTAGACTCAGAATGTGAATTAGTAAAGAACAAGTAAAAAAAGGAATTGTTTTTTCATACAGGAATAACAGGAACATTGCTTTGGACAAAACATTTTCAGACTGAAAAGGATTGCTGTTACGAATCCTTTGATCAATCTTTAAATATAATGAAGATGATGCAACATGTACAGAAAGTTACATTGAAGCAAATGGGAGGGAATTTACATCAATTACACTGATCTGAAATGCAGGGGAAACAAAGGGAAACCTAGACTCAATAAAATGGGAAATACAGAAGAAAAAGTATCCAAAGGAATGGAATTTTCAATAAGAAACAACTTGAAGATGTCGCAACCCAGTCACCCTTTCCACTGTATAGAACTCCTATTAAGAATCCTTTCATACAACTTAAATATAAAGAAGATAATTCATTGTGCACAAAACTTCTATTGAAGGAAATGCGAGATAATTGATATCAAGAATAATATCCCAAATTGCAAAAGAAAAAAAGGGAAAACTAGACTCAGAATGTGAATTAGTAAAGAACAAGTAAAAAAAGGAATTGTTTTTTCATACAGGAATAACAGGAACATTGCTTTGGACAAAACATTTTCAGACTGAAAAGGATTGCTGTTACGAATCCTTTGATCAATCTTTAAATATAAAGAAGATTATGCAACTTGTAAAGAAAGTTCCATTGAAGCAAATGGGAGAGAATTTACATCAATTACAATGATCTGAAATGCAAGGGAAACAAAGGGAAACTTAGACTCAATAAAATGGAAACAGAGAAGTAAAAGTATCCAAAGGAATGGATTCATCAAAAGGGAATAACTGGAAGATTTCTCTTCCCATTCACCCTTTCCACTGTATAGGACTCCTATTAAGAATCCTTTCATACAATTTAAATATAAAGAAGATAATGCATTGTGTACAAAACTTCTATTGAAGGAAATGCGAGATAATTGATATCAAGTATAATATCCCAAATTGCAAAAGAAAAAAAGGGAAAACTAGACTCAGAATGTGAATTAGTAAAGAACAAGTAAAAAAAGGAATTGTTTTTTCATACAGGAATAACAGGAACATTGCTTTGGACAAAACATTTTCAGACTGAAAAGGATTGCTGTTACGAATCTTTTGATCAATCTTTAAATATAATGAAGATGATGCAACTTGTACAGAAAGTTCCATTGAAGCAAATGGGAGTTAATTTACATCAATTACACTGATCTGAAATGCAAGGGAAACAAAGGGAAACCTAGACTCAATAGAATGGGATATAGAGAAAAACACATATCCAAAGGAATGGAATTTTCAATAGGAAACAACTTGAAGATTTCGCAACCCAGTCACCCTTTCCAATGTATAGGACTGTTGTTAAGAATCCTTTGGTACAGTTAGAATATAAGGAAGATAATGCATTGTGTACAAAACTTCTATTGAAGGAAATGCGAGAGAATTGATATCAACTATACTATCTCAAACAGCAAAAGAAACAGAGGGAAAACTAGACTCAGAATGTGAAATAGAGAAGAACAAGTAAGAAAACTAATTGTTTTTTGGTACTGGAATAACCGGAACATTCCTTTGGACAAAATCTTTTTCAGACTGAAATGGATTGCTGTTACGAATCCTTTGATCCATCTTTAAATATAAAGTAGATTATGCAACTTGTAAAGAACGTTCCATTGAAGCAAATGGGAGAGAATTTACATCAATTACAATGATCTGAAATGCAAGGGAAACAAAGTGAAACTTCGACTCAATAAAATGGGAAACAGAGAAGAAAAAGTATCCAAAGGAATGGATTTATCAAAAGGGAATAAGTGGAAGATTTCTCTACCCATTCACCCTTTCCAGTATATAGGACTCCTATTAAGAATCCTTTCATACAATTTAAATATAAAGAAGATAATGCATTGTGCACAAAACTTCTATTGAAGGAAATGCGAGATAATTGATATCAAGTATAATATCCCCAATTGCAAAACAAAAAAAGGGAAAACTAGACTCAGAATGTGAATTAGTAAAGAACAAGTAAAAAAAGGAATTGTTTTTTCATACAGGAATAACAGGAACATTGCTTTGGACAAAACATTTTCAGACTGAAAAGGATTGCTGTTACGAATCCTTTGATCAATCTTTAAATATAATGAAGATGATGCAACATGTACAGAAAGTTACATTGAAGCAAATGGGAGGGAATTTACATCAATTACACTGATCTGAAATGCAGGGGAAACAAAGGGAAACCTAGACTCAATAAAATGGGAAATACAGAAGAAAAAGTATCCAAAGGAATGGAATTTTCAATAAGAAACAACTTGAAGATGTCGCAACCCAGTCACCCTTTCCACTGTATAGAACTCCTATTAAGAATCCTTTCATACAACTTAAATATAAAGAAGATAATTCATTGTGCACAAAACTTCTATTGAAGGAAATGCGAGATAATTGATATCAAGAATAATATCCCAAATTGCAAAAGAAAAAAAGGGAAAACTAGACTCAGAATGTGAATTAGTAAAGAACAAGTAAAAAAAGGAATTGTTTTTTCATACAGGAATAACAGGAACATTGCTTTGGACAAAACATTTTCAGACTGAAAAGGATTGCTGTTACGAATCCTTTGATCAATCTTTAAATATAAAGAAGATTATGCAACTTGTAAAGAAAGTTCCATTGAAGCAAATGGGAGAGAATTTACATCAATTACAATGATCTGAAATGCAAGGGAAACAAAGGGAAACTTAGACTCAATAAAATGGAAACAGAGAAGTAAAAGTATCCAAAGGAATGGATTCATCAAAAGGGAATAACTGGAAGATTTCTCTTCCCATTCACCCTTTCCACTGTATAGGACTCCTATTAAGAATCCTTTCATACAATTTAAATATAAAGAAGATAATGCATTGTGTACAAAACTTCTATTGAAGGAAATGCGAGATAATTGATATCAAGTATAATATCCCAAATTGCAAAAGAAAAAAAGGGAAAACTAGACTCAGAATGTGAATTAGTAAAGAACAAGTAAAAAAAGGAATTGTTTTTTCATACAGGAATAACAGGAACATTGCTTTGGACAAAACATTTTCAGACTGAAAAGGATTGCTGTTACGAATCTTTTGATCAATCTTTAAATATAATGAAGATGATGCAACTTGTACAGAAAGTTCCATTGAAGCAAATGGGAGTTAATTTACATCAATTACACTGATCTGAAATGCAAGGGAAACAAAGGGAAACCTAGACTCAATAGAATGGGATATAGAGAAAAACACATATCCAAAGGAATGGAATTTTCAATAGGAAACAACTTGAAGATTTCGCAACCCAGTCACCCTTTCCAATGTATAGGACTGTTGTTAAGAATCCTTTGGTACAGTTAGAATATAAGGAAGATAATGCATTGTGTACAAAACTTCTATTGAAGGAAATGCGAGAGAATTGATATCAACTATACTATCTCAAACAGCAAAAGAAACAGAGGGAAAACTAGACTCAGAATGTGAAATAGAGAAGAACAAGTAAGAAAACTAATTGTTTTTTGGTACTGGAATAACCGGAACATTCCTTTGGACAAAATCTTTTTCAGACTGAAATGGATTGCTGTTACGAATCCTTTGATCCATCTTTAAATATAAAGTAGATTATGCAACTTGTAAAGAACGTTCCATTGAAGCAAATGGGAGAGAATTTACATCAATTACAATGATCTGAAATGCAAGGGAAACAAAGTGAAACTTCGACTCAATAAAATGGGAAACAGAGAAGAAAAAGTATCCAAAGGAATGGATTTATCAAAAGGGAATAAGTGGAAGATTTCTCTACCCATTCACCCTTTCCAGTGTATAGGACTCCTATTAAGAATCCTTTCATACAATTTAAATATAAAGAAGATAATGCATTGTGCACAAAACTTCTATTGAAGGAAATGCGAGATAATTGATATCAAGTATAATATCCCAAATTGCAAAACAAAAAAAGGGAAAACTAGACTCAGAATGTGAATTAGTAAAGAACAAGTAAAAAAAGGAATTGTTTTTTCATACAGGAATAACAGGAACATTGCTTTGGACAAAACATTTTCAGACTGAAAAGGATTGCTGTTACGAATCCTTTGATCAATCTTTAAATATAATGAAGATGATGCAACTTGTACAGAAAGTTCCATTGAAGCAAATGGGAGGGAATTTACATCAATTACAATGATCTGAAATGCAAGGGAAACAAAGGGAAACTTAGACTCAATAAAATGGGAAATAGAGAAGAAAAAGTATCCAAAGGAATGGATTCATCAAAAGGGAATAACTGGAAGATTTCTCTACCCATTCACGCTTTCCACTGTATAGGACTCCTATTAAGAATCCTTTCATACAATTTAAATATAAAGAAGATAATGCATTGTGCACAAAACTTCTATTGAAGGAAATGCGAGATAATTGATATCAAGTATAATATCCCAAATTGCAAAACAAAAAAAGCGAAAAATAGACTCAGAATGTGAAATAGAGAAGAACAAGTAAGAAAACCAATTGTTTTTTGGGACTGGAATAACCGGAACATTCCTTTGGACAAAAGCTTTTTCAGACTGAAAACGATTGCTGTTACGAATGTTTTGATCCATCTTTAAATATAAAGAAGATTATGCAACTTGTAAAGAACGTTCCATTGAAGCAAATGGGAGAGTATTTACATCAATTACAATGATCTGAAATGCAAGGGAAACAAAGTGAAACTTAGACTCAATAAAATGGGAAATAGAGAAAAAAAAGTATCCAAAGGAATGGATTTATCAAAAGGGAATAACTGGAAGATTTCTCTACCCATTCACCCTTTCCACTGTATAGGACTGTTGTTAAGAATCCTTTCATACAATTTAAATATAAAGAAGATAATGCATTGTGCACAAAACTTCTATTGAAGGAAATGCGAGATAATTGATATCAAGTATAATATCCCAAATTTCAAAAGAAAAAAAGGGAAAACTAGACTCAGAATGTGAAATAGAGAAGAACAAGTAAGAAAACCAATTGTTTTTTGGTACTGGAATAACCGGAACATTCCTTTGGACAAAAGCTTTTTCAGACTGAAAACGATTGCTGTTACGAATGTTTTGATCCATCTTTAAATATAAAGAAGATTATGCAACTTGTAAAGAAAGTTCCATTGAAGCAAATGGGAGAGAATTTACATCAATTACAATGATCTGAAATGCAAGGGAAATAAAGTGAAACTTAGACTCAATAAAATGGGAAATAGAGAAGAAAAAGTAACCCAAGTAATGGAATTTTCAATAGGAAACAACTTGAAGATTTCGCAACCCAGTCACCCTTTCCACTGTATAGGACTGTTGTTAAGAATCCTTTGGTACAGTTAGAATATAAGGAAGATAATGCATTGTGTACAAAACTTCTATTGAAGGAAATGCGAGATAATTGATATCAAGTATAATATCCCAAATTTCAAAAGAAAAAAAGGGAAAACTAGACTCAGAATGTGAATTAGTAAAGAACAAGTAAAAAAAGGAATTGTTTTTTCATACAGGAATAACAGGAACATTGCTTTGGACAAAACATTTTCAGACTGAAAAGGATTGCTGTTACGAATCTTTTGATCCATCTTTAAATATAATGAAGATGATGCAACTTGTACAGAAAGTTCCATTGAAGCAAATGGGAGTTAATTTACATCAATTACCCTGATCTGAAATGCAAGGGAAACAAAGGGAAATCTAGACTCAATAGAATGGGAAATAGAGAAGAACACATATCCAAAGGAATGGAATTTTCAATAGGAAACAACTTGAAGATTTCGCAACCCAGTCACCCTTTCCAATGTATAGGACTGTTGTTAAGAATCCTTTGGTACAGTTAGAATATAAGGAAGATAATGCATTGTGTACAAAACTTCTATTGAAGGAAATGCGAGAGAATTGATATTAACTATACTATCCCAAACAGCAAAAGAAACAGAGGGAAAACTTGACTCAGAATGTGAAATAGAGAAGAACAAGTAAGAAAACCAATTGTTTTTTGGGACTGGAATAACCGGAACATTCCTTTGGACAAAAGCTTTTTCAGACTGAAAACGATTGCTGTTACGAATGTTTTGATCCATCTTTAAATATAAAGAAGATTATGCAACTTGTAAAGAACGTTCCATTGAAGCAAATGGGAGAGAATTTACATCAATTACAATGATCTGAAATGCAAGGGAAACAAAGTGAAACTTAGACTCAATAAAATGGGAAATAGAGAAAAAAAAGTATCCAAAGGAATGGATTTATCAAAAGGGAATAACTGGAAGATTTCTCTACCCATTCACCCTTTCCACTGTATAGGACTGTTGTTAAGAATCCTTTCATACAATTTAAATATAAAGAAGATAATGCATTGTGCACAAAACTTCTATTGAAGGAAATGCGAGATAATTGATATCAAGTATAATATCCCAAATTTCAAAAGAAAAAAAGGGAAAACTAGACTCAGAATGTGAAATAGAGAAGAACAAGTAAGAAAACCAAATTTTTTTTGGTACTGGAATAACCGGAACATTCCTTTGGACAAAAGCTTTTTCAGACTGAAAACGATTGCTGTTACGAATATTTTGATCCATCTTGAAATATTAAGAAGATTATGCAACTTGTAAAAAACGTTCCATTGAAGCAAATGGGAGAGAATTTACATCAATTACAATTATCTGAAATGCAAGGGAAACAAAGTGAAACTTAGACTCAATAAAATGGGAAATAGAGAAAAAAAAGTATCCAAAGGAATGGATTTATCAAAATGGAATAACTGGAAGATTTCTCTACCCATTCACCCTTTCCAGTGTATAGGACTCCTATTAAGAATCCTTTCATACAATTTAAATATAAAGAAGATAATTCATTGTGCACAAAACTTCTATTGAATGAAATGCGAGATAATTGATATCAAATATAATATCCCAAAATGAAAAACAAAAAAAGGGAAAACTAGACTCAGAATGTGAATTAGTAAAGAACAAGTAAAAAAAGGAATTGTTTTTTCATACAGGAATAACAGGAACATTGCTTTGGACAAAACATTTTCAGACTGAAAAGGATTGCGGTTACGAATCTTTTGATCAATCTTTAAATATAATGAAGATGATGCAACTTGTACAGAAAGTTCCATTGAAGCAAATGGGAGGGAATTTACATCAATTACACTGATCTGAAATGCAAGGGAAACAAAGGGAAACCTAGACTCAATAAAATGGGAAATAGAGAAAAAAAAGTATCCAAAGGAATGGATTTATCAAAAGGGAATAACTGGAAGATTTCTCTACCCATTCACCCTTTCCACTGTATAGGACTGTTGTTAAGAATCCTTTCATACAATTTAAATATAAAGAAGATAATGCATTGTGCACAAAACTTCTATTGAAGGAAATGCGAGATAATTGATATCAAGTTTAATATCCCAAATTTCAAAAGAAAAAAAGGGAAAACTAGACTCAGAATGTGAAATAGAGAAGAACAAGTAAGAAAACCAATTGTTTTTTGGTACTGGAATAACCGGAACATTCCTTTGGACAAAAGCTTTTTCAGACTGAAAATGATTGCTGTTACGAATGTTTTGATCCATCTTTAAATATAAAGAAGATTATGCAACTTGTAAAGAAAGTTCCATTGAAGCAAATGGGAGAGAATTTACATCAATTACAATGATCTGAAATGCAAGGAAAATAAAGTGAAACTTAGACTCAATAAAATGGGAAATAGAGAAGAAAAAGTATCCAAAGTAATGGAATTTTCAATAGGAAACAACTTGAAGATTTCGCAACCCAGTCACCCTTTCCACTGTATAGGACTGTTGTTAAGAATCCTTTGGTACAGTTAGAATATAAGGAAGATAATGCATTGTGTACAAAACTTCTATTGAAGGAAATGCGAGATAATTGATATCAAGTATAATATCCCAAATTTCAAAAGAAAAAAAGGGAAAACTAGACTCAGAATGTGAATTAGTAAAGAACAAGTAAAAAAAGGAATTGTTTTTTCATACAGGAATAACAGGAACATTGCTTTGGACAAAACATTTTCAGACTGAAAAGGATTGCTGTTACGAATCTTTTGATCAATCTTTAAATATAATGAAGATGATGCAACTTGTACAGAAAGTTCCTTTGAAGCAAATGGGAGGGAATTTACATCAATTACAATGATCTGAAATGCAAGGGAAACAAAGGGAAAACTAGACTCAATGAATGAGTCTAGAATGGGAAATAGAGAAGAATACCTATCCAAAGGAATGGAATTTTCAATAGGAAACAACTTGAAGATTTCGCAACCCAGTCACCCTTTCCAATGTATAGGACTGTTGTTAAGAATCCTTTGGTACAGTTAGAATATAAGGAAGATAATGCATTGTGTACAAAACTTCTATTGAAGCAAATGCGAGAGAATTGATATCAACTATAATATCCGAAAGTGCAACAGAAACAAAGGGAAAACTAGACTCAGAATGTGAAATAGAGAAGAACAAGTAAGAAAACCAATTGTTTTTTGGTACTGGAATAACCGGAACATTCCTTTGGACAAAAGCTTTTTCAGACTGAAAACGATTGCTGTTACGAATGTTTTGATCCATCTTTAAATATAAAGAAGATTATGCAATTTGTAAAGAACGTTTCATTGAACCAAATGGGAGAGAATTTACATCAATTACAATGATCTGAAATGCAAGGGAAACAAAGTGAATCTTAGACTCAATAAAATGGGAAATAGAGAAGAAAAAGTATCCAAAGGAATGGATTTATCAAAAGGGAATAACTGGAAGATTTCTCTACCCATTCACCCTTTCCACTGTATAGGACTCCTATTAAGAATCCTTTCATACAATTTAAATATAAAGAAGATAATGCATTGTGCACAAAACTTCTATTGAAGGAAATGCGAGATAATTGATATCAATTATAATATCGCAAATTGCAAAAGAAAAAAAGGGAAAACTAGACTCAGAATGTGAATTAGTAAAGAACAAGTAAAAAAAGGAATTGTTTTTTCATACAGGAATAACAGGAACATTGCTTTGGACAAAACATTTTCAGACTGAAAAGGATTGCTGTTACGAATCTTTTGATCAATCTTTAAATATAATGAAGATGATTCAACTTGTACAGAAAGTTCCATTGAAGCAAATGGGAGTTAATTTACATCAATTACACTGATCTGAAATGCAAGGGAAACAAAGGGAAACCTAGACTCAATAGAATGGGAAATAGAGAAGAACACATATCCAAAGGAATGGAATTTTCAATAGGAAACAACTTGAAAATTTCGCAACCCAGTCACCCTTTCCAATGTATAGGACTGTTGTTAAGAATCCTTTGGTACAGTTAGAATATAAGGAAGATAAAGCATTGTGTACAAAACTTCTATTGAAGGAAATGCGAGATAATTGATATCAATTATAATATCCCAAATTGCAAAACAAAAAAAGGGAAAATTAGACTCAGAATGTGAATTAGTAAAGAACAAGTAAAAAAAGGAATTGTTTTTTCATACAGGAATAACAGGAACATTGCTTTGGACAAAACATTTTCAGACTGAAAAGGATTGCTGTTACGAATCTTTTGATCAATATTTAAATATAATGAAGATGATGCAACTTGTACAGAAAGTTCCATTGAAGCAAATGGGAGGGAATTTACATCAATTACACTGATCTGAAATGCAAGGGAAACAAAGGGAAACCTAGACTCAATAAAATGGGAAATAGAGAAGAAAAAGTATCCAAAGGAATGGAATTTTCAATAGGAAACAACTTGAAGATTTCGCAACCCAGTCCCCCTTTCCAATGTATAGGACTGTTGTTAAGAATCCTTTGGTACAGTTAGAATATAAGGAAAATAATGCATTGTGTACCAAACTTCTATTGAAGGAAATGCGAGATAATTGATATCAAGTATAATATCCCAAATTGCAAAACAAAAAAAGGGAAAACTAGACTCAGAATGTGAATTAGCAAAGAACAAGTAAAAAAAGGAATTGTTTTTTCATACAGGAATAACAGGAACATTGCTTTGGACAAAACATTTTCAGACTGAAAAGGATTGCTGTTACGAATCTTTTGATCAATCTTTAAATATAATGAAGATGATGCAACTTGTACAGAAAGTTCCATTGAAGCAAATGGGAGTTAATTTACATCAATTACACTGATCTGAAATGCAAGGGAAACAAAGGGAAACCTAGACTCAATAGAATGGAATATAGAGAAGAACACATATCCAAAGGAATGGAATTTTCAATAGGAAACAACTTGAAGATTTCGCAACCCAGTCACCCTTTCCAATGTATAGGACTGTTGTTAAGAATCCTTTGGTACAGTTAGAGTATAAGGAAGATAATGCATTGTGTACAAAACTTCTATTGAAGGAAATGCGAGAGAATTGATATCAACTATACTATCCAAAACAGCAAAAGAAACAGAGGGAAAACTAGACTCAGAATGTGAAATAGAGAAGAACAAGTAAGAAAACCAATTGTTTTTTGGTACTGGAATAACCGGAAGATTCCTTTGGACAAAATCTTTTTCAGACTGAAATGGATTGCTGTTACGAATGTTTTGATCCATCTTTAAATATAAAGAAGATTATGCAACTTGTAAAGAACGTTCCATTGAAGTAAATGGGAGAGAATTTACATCAATTACAATGATCTGAAATGCAAGGGAAACAAAGGGAAACTTAGACTCAATAAAATGGGAAATAGAGAAGAAAAAGTATCCAAAGGAATGGATTTATCAAAAGGGAATAACTGGAAGATTTCTCTACCCATTCACCCTTTCCAGTGTATAGGACTCCTATTAAGAATCCTTTCATACAATTTAAATATAAAGAAGATAATGCATTGTGCACAAAACTTCTATTGAAGGAAATGCGAGATAATTGATATCAAGTATAATATCCCAAATTGCAAAACAAAAAAAGGGAAAACTAGACTCAGAATGTGAATTAGTAAAGAACAAGTAAAAAAAGGAATTGTTTTTTCATACAGGAATAACAGGAACATTGCTTTGGACAAAACATTTTCAGACTGAAAAGGATTGCTGTTACGAATCCTTTGATCAATCTTTAAATATAATGAAGATGATGCAACATGTACAGAAAGTTCCATTGAAGCAAAAGGGAGGGAATTTACATCAATTACACTGATCTGAAATGCAAGGGAAACAAAGGGAAACCTAGACTCAATAAAATGGGAAATAGAGAAGAAAAAGTATCCAAAGGAATGGAATTTTCAATAGGAAACAACTTGAAGATTTCGCAACCCAGTCACCCTTTCCACTGTATAGGACTCCTATTAAGAATCCTTTCATACAATTTAAATATAAAGAAGATAATGCATTGTGCACAAAACTTCTATTGAAGGAAATGCGAGATAATTGATATCAAGTATAATTATCCCAAATTGCAAAAGAAAAAAAGGGAAAACTAGACTCAGAATGTGAATTAGTAAAGAACAAGTAAAAAAAGGAATTGTTTTTTCATACAGGAATAACAGGAACATTGCTTTGGACAAAACATTTTCAGACTGAAAAGGATTGCTGTTACGAATCTTTTGATCAATCTTTAAATATAATGAAGATGATGCAACTTGTACAGAAAGTTCCATTGAAGCAAATGGGAGTTAATTTACATCAATTACACTGATCTGAAATGCAAGGGAAACAAAGGGAAACCTAGACTCAATAGAATGGGATATAGAGAAGAACACATATCCAAAGGAATGGAATTTTCAATAGGAAACAACTAGAAGATTTCGCAACCCAGTCACCCTTTCCAATGTATAGGACTGTTGTTAAGAATCCTTTGGTACAGTTAGAATATAAGGAAGATAATGCATTGTGTACAAAACTTCTATTGAAGGAAATGCGAGAGAATTGATATCAACTATACTATCCCAAACAGCAAAAGAAACAGAGGGAAAACTAGACTCAGAATGTGAAATAGAAAAGAACAAGTAAGAAAACCAATTGTTTTTTGGTACTGGAATAACCGGAAGATTCCTTTGGACAAAATCTTTTTCAGACTGAAATGGATTGCTGTTACGAATGTTTTGATCCATCTTTAAATATAAAGAAGATTATGCAACTTGTAAAGAACGTTCCATTGAAGTAAATGGGAGAGAATTTACATCAATTACAATGATCTGAAATGCAAGGGAAACAAAGGGAAACTTAGACTCAATAAAATGGGAAATAGAGAAGAAAAAGTATCCAAAGGAATGGATTTATCAAAAGGGAATAACTGGAAGATTTCTCTACCCATTCACCCTTTCCAGTGTATAGGACTCCTATTAAGAATCCTTTCATACAATTTAAATATAAAGAAGATAATGCATTGTGCACAAAACTTCTATTGAAGGAAATGCGAGATAATTGATATCAAGTATAATATCCCAAATTGCAAAACAAAAAAAAAGAAAACTAGACTCAGAATGTGAATTAGTAAAGAACAAGTAAAAAAAGGAATTGTTTTTTCATACAGGAATAACAGGAACATTGCTTTGGACAAAACATTTTCAGACTGAAAAGGATTGCTGTTACGAATCTTTTGATCAATCTTTAAATATAATGAAGATGATGCAACTTGTACAGAAAGTTCCATTGAAGCAAATGGGAGTTAATTTACATCAATTACACTGATCTGAAATGCAAGGGAAACAAAGGGAAACCTAGACTCAATAGAATGGAATATAGAGAAGAACACATATCCAAAGGAATGGAATTTTCAATAGGAAACAACTTGAAGATTTCGCAACCCAGTCACCCTTTCCAATGTATAGGACTGTTGTTAAGAATCCTTTGGTACAGTTAGAGTATAAGGAAGATAATGCATTGTGTACAAAACTTCTATTGAAGGAAATGCGAGAGAATTGATATCAACTATACTATCCCAAACAGCAAAAGAAACAGAGGGAAAACTAGACTCAGAATGTGAAATAGAGAAGAACAAGTAAGAAAACCAATTGTTTTTTGGTACTGGAATAACCGGAAGATTCCTTTGGACAAAATCTTTTTCAGACTGAAATGGATTGCTGTTACGAATGTTTTGATCCATCTTTAAATATAAAGAAGATTATGCAACTTGTAAAGAACGTTCCATTGAAGCAAATGGGAGAGAATTTACATCAATTACAATGATCTGAAATGCAAGGGAAACAAAGTGAAACTTAGACTCAATAAAATGGGAAAGAGAGAAGAAAAAGTATCCAAAGGAATGGATTTATCAAAAGGGAATAACTGGAAGATTTCTCTACACATTCACCCTTTCCAGTATATAGGACTCCTATTAAGAATCCTTTCATACAATTTAAATATAAAGAAGATAATGCATTGTGCACAAAACTTCTATTGAAGGAAATGCGATATAATTGATATCAAGTATAATATCCCCAATTGCAAAACAAAAAAAGGGAAAACTAGACTCAGAATGTGAATTAGTAAAGAACAAGTAAAAAAAGGAATTGTTTTTTCATACAGGAATAACAGGAACATTGCTTTGGACAAAACATTTTCAGACTGAAAAGGATTGCTGTTACGAATCCTTTGATCAATCTTTAAATATAATGAAGATGATGCAACATGTACAGAAAGTTACATTGAAGCAAATGGGAGGGAATTTACATCAATTACACTGATCTGAAATGCAGGGGAAACAAAGGGAAACCTAGACTCAATAAAATGGGAAATACAGAAGAAAAAGTATCCAAAGGAATGGAATTTTCAATAAGAAACAACTTGAAGATGTCGCAACCCAGTCACCCTTTCCACTGTATAGAACTCCTATTAAGAATCCTTTCATACAACTTAAATATAAAGAAGATAATTCATTGTGCACAAAACTTCTATTGAAGGAAATGCGAGATAATTGATATCAAGAATAATATCCCAAATTGCAAAAGAAAAAAAGGGAAAACTAGACTCAGAATGTGAATTAGTAAAGAACAAGTAAAAAAAGGAATTGTTTTTTCATACAGGAATAACAGGAACATTGCTTTGGACAAAACATTTTCAGACTGAAAAGGATTGCTGTTACGAATCCTTTGATCAATCTTTAAATATAAAGAAGATTATGCAACTTGTAAAGAAAGTTCCATTGAAGCAAATGGGAGAGAATTTACATCAATTACAATGATCTGAAATGCAAGGGAAACAAAGGGAAACTTAGACTCAATAAAATGGAAACAGAGAAGTAAAAGTATCCAAAGGAATGGATTCATCAAAAGGGAATAACTGGAAGATTTCTCTTCCCATTCACCCTTTCCACTGTATAGGACTCCTATTAAGAATCCTTTCATACAATTTAAATATAAAGAAGATAATGCATTGTGTACAAAACTTCTATTGAAGGAAATGCGAGATAATTGATATCAAGTATAATATCCCAAATTGCAAAAGAAAAAAAGGGAAAACTAGACTCAGAATGTGAATTAGTAAAGAACAAGTAAAAAAAGGAATTGTTTTTTCATACAGGAATAACAGGAACATTGCTTTGGACAAAACATTTTCAGACTGAAAAGGATTGCTGTTACGAATCTTTTGATCAATCTTTAAATATAATGAAGATGATGCAACTTGTACAGAAAGTTCCATTGAAGCAAATGGGAGTTAATTTACATCAATTACACTGATCTGAAATGCAAGGGAAACAAAGGGAAACCTAGACTCAATAGAATGGGATATAGAGAAAAACACATATCCAAAGGAATGGAATTTTCAATAGGAAACAACTTGAAGATTTCGCAACCCAGTCACCCTTTCCAATGTATAGGACTGTTGTTAAGAATCCTTTGGTACAGTTAGAATATAAGGAAGATAATGCATTGTGTACAAAACTTCTATTGAAGGAAATGCGAGAGAATTGATATCAACTATACTATCTCAAACAGCAAAAGAAACAGAGGGAAAACTAGACTCAGAATGTGAAATAGAGAAGAACAAGTAAGAAAACTAATTGTTTTTTGGTACTGGAATAACCGGAACATTCCTTTGGACAAAATCTTTTTCAGACTGAAATGGATTGCTGTTACGAATCCTTTGATCCATCTTTAAATATAAAGTAGATTATGCAACTTGTAAAGAACGTTCCATTGAAGCAAATGGGAGAGAATTTACATCAATTACAATGATCTGAAATGCAAGGGAAACAAAGTGAAACTTCGACTCAATAAAATGGGAAACAGAGAAGAAAAAGTATCCAAAGGAATGGATTTATCAAAAGGGAATAAGTGGAAGATTTCTCTACCCATTCACCCTTTCCAGTGTATAGGACTCCTATTAAGAATCCTTTCATACAATTTAAATATAAAGAAGATAATGCATTGTGCACAAAACTTCTATTGAAGGAAATGCGAGATAATTGATATCAAGTATAATATCCCAAATTGCAAAACAAAAAAAGGGAAAACTAGACTCAGAATGTGAATTAGTAAAGAACAAGTAAAAAAAGGAATTGTTTTTTCATACAGGAATAACAGGAACATTGCTTTGGACAAAACATTTTCAGACTGAAAAGGATTGCTGTTACGAATCCTTTGATCAATCTTTAAATATAATGAAGATGATGCAACTTGTACAGAAAGTTCCATTGAAGCAAATGGGAGGGAATTTACATCAATTACAATGATCTGAAATGCAAGGGAAACAAAGGGAAACTTAGACTCAATAAAATGGGAAATAGAGAAGAAAAAGTATCCAAAGGAATGGAATCATCAAAAGGGAATAACTGGAAGATTTCTCTACCCATTCACGCTTTCCACTGTATAGGACTCCTATTAAGAATCCTTTCATACAATTTAAATATAAAGAAGATAATGCATTGTGCACAAAACTTCTATTGAAGGAAATGCGAGATAATTGATATCAAGTATAATATCCCAAATTGCAAAACAAAAAAAGCGAAAAATAGACTCAGAATGTGAAATAGAGAAGAACAAGTAAGAAAACCAATTGTTTTTTGGGACTGGAATAACCGGAACATTCCTTTGGACAAAAGCTTTTTCAGACTGAAAACGATTGCTGTTACGAATGTTTTGATCCATCTTTAAATATAAAGAAGATTATGCAACTTGTAAAGAACGTTCCATTGAAGCAAATGGGAGAGAATTTACATCAATTACAATGATCTGAAATGCAAGGGAAACAAAGTGAAACTTAGACTCAATAAAATGGGAAATAGAGAAAAAAAAGTATCCAAAGGAATGGATTTATCAAAAGGGAATAACTGGAAGATTTCTCTACCCATTCACCCTTTCCACTGTATAGGACTGTTGTTAAGAATCCTTTCATACAATTTAAATATAAAGAAGATAATGCATTGTGCACAAAACTTCTATTGAAGGAAATGCGAGATAATTGATATCAAGTATAATATCCCAAATTTCAAAAGAAAAAAAGGGAAAACTAGACTCAGAATGTGAAATAGAGAAGAACAAGTAAGAAAACCAATTGTTTTTTGGTACTGGAATAACCGGAACATTCCTTTGGACAAAAGCTTTTTCAGACTGAAAACGATTGCTGTTACGAATGTTTTGATCCATCTTTAAATATTAAGAAGATTATGCAACTTGTAAAGAACGTTCCATTGAAGCAAATGGGAGAGAATTTACATCAATTACAATGATCTGAAATGCAAGGGAAACAAAGTGAAACTTAGACTCAATAAAATGGGAAATAGAGAAGAAAAAGTATCCAAAGGAATGGATTTATCAAAAGGGAATAACTGGAAGATTTCTCTACCCATTCACCCTTTCCACTGTATAGGACTCCTATTAAGAATCCTTTCATACAATTTAAATATAAAGAAGATAATGCATTGTGCACAAAACTTCTATTGAAGGAAATGCGAGATAATTGATATCAAATATAATATCCCAAAATGAAAAACAAAAAAAAGGAAAACTAGACTCAGAATGTGAATTAGTAAAGAACAAGTAAAAAAAGGAATTGTTTTTTCATACAGGAATAACAGGAACATTGCTTTGGACAAAACATTTTCAGACTGAAAAGGATTGAGGTTACGAATCCTTTGATCAATCTTTAAATATAATGAAGATGATGCAACTTGTACAGAAAGTTCCATTGAAGCAAATGGGAGGGAATTTACATCAATTACACTGATCTGAAATGCAAGGGAAACAAAGGGAAACCTAGACTCAATAAAATGGGAAATAGAGAAAAAAAAGTATCCAAAGGAATGGATTTATCAAAAGGGAATAACTGGAAGATTTCTCTACCCATTCACCCTTTCCACTGTATAGGACTGTTGTTAAGAATCCTTTCATACAATTTAAATATAAAGAAGATAATGCATTGTGCACAAAACTTCTATTGAAGGAAATGCGAGATAATTGATATCAAGTATAATATCCCAAATTTCAAAAGAAAAAAAGGGAAAACTAGACTCAGAATGTGAAATAGAGAAGAACAAGTAAGAAAACCAATTGTTTTTTGGTACTGGAATAACCGGAACATTCCTTTGGACAAAAGCTTTTTCAGACTGAAAACGATTGCTGTTACGAATGTTTTGATCCATCTTTAAATATAAAGAAGATTATGCAACTTGTAAAGAAAGTTCCATTGAAGCAAATGGGAGAGAATTTACATCAATTACAATGATCTGAAATTCAAGGGAAATAAAGTGAAACTTAGACTCAATAAAATGGGAAATAGAGAAGAAAAAGTATCCAAAGTAATGGAATTTTCAATAGGAAACAACTTGAAGATTTCGCAACCCAGTCACCCTTTCCACTGTATAGGACTGTTGTTAAGAATCCTTTGGTACAGTTAGAATATAAGGAAGATAATGCATTGTGTACAAAACTTCTATTGAAGGAAATGCGAGATAATTGATATCAAGTATAATATCCCAAATTTCAAAAGAAAAAAAGGGAAAACTAGATTCAGAATGTGAATTAGTAAAGAACAAGTAAAAAAAGGAATTGTTTTTTCATACAGGAATAACAGGAACATTGCTTTGGACAAAACATTTTCAGACTGAAAAGGATTGCTGTTACGAATCTTTTGATCAATCTTTAAATATAATGAAGATGATGCAACTTGTACAGAAAGTTCCATTGAAGCAAATGGGAGGGAATTTACATCAATTACAATGATCTGAAATGCAAGGGAAACAAAGGGAAAACTAGACTCAATGAATGAGTCTAGAATGGGAAATAGAGAAGAACACCTATCCAAAGGAATGGAATTTTCAATAGGAAACAACTTGAAGATTTCGCAACCCAGTCACCCTTTCCAATGTATAGGACTGTTGTTAAGAATCGTTTGGTACAGTTAGAATATAAGGAAGATAATGCATTGTGTACAAAACTTCTATTGAAGCAAATGCGAGAGAATTGATATCAACTATAATATCCGAAAGTGCAACAGAAACAAAGGGAAAACTAGACTCAGAATGTGAAATAGAGAAGAACAAGTAAGAAAACCAATTGTTTTTTGGTACTGGAATAACCGGAACATTCCTTTGGACAAAAGCTTTTTCAGACTGAAAACGATTGCTGTTACGAATGTTTTGATCCATCTTTAAATATAAAGAAGATTATGCAATTTGTAAAGAACGTTTCATTGAACCAAATGGGAGAGAATTTACATCAATTACAATGATCTGAAATGCAAGGGAAACAAAGTGAATCTTAGACTCAATAAAATGGGAAATAGAGAAGAAAAAGTATCCAAAGGAATGGATTTATCAAAAGGGAATAACTGGAAGATTTCTCTACCCATTCACCCTTTCCACTGTATAGGACTCCTATTAAGAATCCTTTCATACAATTTAAATATAAAGAAGATAATGCATTGTGCACAAAACTTCTATTGAAGGAAATGCGAGATAATTGATATCAATTATAATATCGCAAATTGCAAAAGAAAAAAAGGGAAAACTAGACTCAGAATGTGAATTAGTAAAGAACAAGTAAAAAAAGGAATTGTTTTTTCATACAGGAATAACAGGAACATTGCTTTGGACAAAACATTTTCAGACTGAAAAGGATTGCTGTTACGAATCTTTTGATCAATCTTTAAATATAATGAAGATGATTCAACTTGTACAGAAAGTTCCATTGAAGCAAATGGGAGTTAATTTACATCAATTACACTGATCTGAAATGCAAGGGAAACAAAGGGAAACCTAGACTCAATAGAATGGGAAATAGAGAAGAACACATATCCAAAGGAATGGAATTTTCAATAGGAAACAACTTGAAAATTTCGCAACCCAGTCACCCTTTCCAATGTATAGGACTGTTGTTAAGAATCCTTTGGTACAGTTAGAATATAAGGAAGATAAAGCATTGTGTACAAAACTTCTATTGAAGGAAATGCGAGATAATTGATATCAATTATAATATCCCAAATTGCAAAACAAAAAAAGGGAAAATTAGACTCAGAATGTGAATTAGTAAAGAACAAGTAAAAAAAGGAATTGTTTTTTCATACAGGAATAACAGGAACATTGCTTTGGACAAAACATTTTCAGACTGAAAAGGATTGCTGTTACGAATCTTTTGATCAATATTTAAATATAATGAAGATGATGCAACTTGTACAGAAAGTTCCATTGAAGCAAATGGGAGGGAATTTACATCAATTACACTGATCTGAAATGCAAGGGAAACAAAGGGAAACCTAGACTCAATAAAATGGGAAATAGAGAAGAAAAAGTATCCAAAGGAATGGAATTTTCAATAGGAAACAACTTGAAGATTTCGCAACCCAGTCCCCCTTTCCAATGTATAGGACTGTTGCTAAGAATCCTTTGGTACAGTTAGAATATAAGGAAAATAATGCATTGTGTACCAAACTTCTATTGAAGGAAATGCGAGATAATTGATATCAAGTATAATATCCCAAATTGCAAAACAAAAAAAGGGAAAACTAGACTCAGAATGTGAATTAGTAAAGAACAAGTAAAAAAAGGAATTGTTTTTTCATACAGGAATAACAGGAACATTGCTTTGGACAAAACATTTTCAGACTGAAAAGGATTGCTGTTACGAATCTTTTGATCAATCTTTAAATATAATGAAGATGATGCAACTTGTACAGAAAGTTCCATTGAAGCAAATGGGAGTTAATTTACATCAATTACACTGATCTGAAATGCAAGGGAAACAAAGGGAAACCTAGACTCAATAGAATGGAATATAGAGAAGAACACATATCCAAAGGAATGGAATTTTCAATAGGAAACAACTTGAAGATTTCGCAACCCAGTCACCCTTTCCAATGTATAGGACTGTTGTTAAGAATCCTTTGGTACAGTTAGAGTATAAGGAAGATAATGCATTGTGTACAAAACTTCTATTGAAGGAAATGCGAGAGAATTTATATCAACTATACTATCCCAAACAGCAAAAGAAACAGAGGGAAAACTAGACTCAGAATGTGAAATAGAGAAGAACAAGTAAGAAAACCAATTGTTTTTTGGTACTGGAATAACCGGAAGATTCCTTTGGACAAAATCTTTTTCAGACTGAAATGGATTGCTGTTACGAATGTTTTGATCCATCTTTAAATATAAAGAAGATTATGCAACTTGTAAAGAACGTTCCATTGAAGTAAATGGGAGAGAATTTACATCAATTACAATGATCTGAAATGCAAGGGAAACAAAGGGAAACTTAGACTCAATAAAATGGGAAATAGAGAAGAAAAAGTATCCAAAGGAATGGATTTATCAAAAGGGAATAACTGGAAGATTTCTCTACCCATTCACCCTTTCCAGTGTATAGGACTCCTATTAAGAATCCTTTCATACAATTTAAATATAAAGAAGATAATGCATTGTGCACAAAACTTCTATTGAAGGAAATGCGAGATAATTGATATCAAGTATAATATCCCAAATTGCAAAACAAAAAAAGGGAAAATTAGACTCAGAATGTGAATTAGTAAAGAACAAGTAAAAAAAGGAATTGTTTTTTCATACAGGAATAACAGGAACATTGCTTTGGACAAAACATTTTCAGACTGAAAAGGATTGCTGTTACGAATCCTTTGATCAATCTTTAAATATAATGAAGATGATGCAACATGTACAGAAAGTTACATTGAAGCAAAAGGGAGGGAATTTACATAAATTACACTGATCTGAAATGCAAGGGAAACAAAGGGAAACCTAGACTCAATAAAATGGGAAATAGAGAAGAAAAAGTATCCAAAGGAATGGAATTTTCAATAGGAAACAACTTGAAGATTTCGCAACCCAGTCACCCTTTCCACTGTATAGGACTCCTATTAAGAATCCTTTCATACAATTTAAATATAAAGAAGATAATGCATTGTGCACAAAACTTCTATTGAAGGAAATGCGAGATAATTGATATCAAGTATAATTATCCCAAATTGCAAAAGAAAAAAAGGGAAAACTAGACTCAGAATGTGAATTAGTAAAGAACAAGTAAAAAAAGGAATTGTTTTTTCATACAGGAATAACAGGAACATTGCTTTGGACAAAACATTTTCAGACTGAAAAGGATTGCTGTTACGAATCTTTTGATCAATCTTTAAATATAATGAAGATGATGCAACTTGTACAGAAAGTTCCATTGAAGCAAATGGGAGTTAATTTACATCAATTACACTGATCTGAAATGCAAGGGAAACAAAGGGAAACCTAGACTCAATAGAATGGGATATAGAGAAGAACACATATCCAAAGGAATGGAATTTTCAATAGGAAACAACTTGAAGATTTCGCAACCCAGTCACCCTTTCCAATGTATAGGACTGTTGTTAAGAATCCTTTGGTACAGTTAGAATATAAGGAAGATAATGCATTGTGTACAAAACTTCTATTGAAGGAAATGCGAGAGAATTGATATCAACTATACTATCCCAAACAGCAAAAGAAACAGAGGGAAAACTAGACTCAGAATGTGAAATAGAGAAGAACAAGTAAGAAAACCAATTGTTTTTTGGTACTGGAATAACCGGAAGATTCCTTTGGACAAAATCTTTTTCAGACTGAAATGGATTGCTGTTACGAATGTTTTGATCCATCTTTAAATATAAAGAAGATTATGCAACTTGTAAAGTACGTTCCATTGAAGTAAATGGGAGAGAATTTACATCAATTACAATGATCTGAAATGCAAGGGAAACAAAGGGAAACTTAGACTCAATAAAATGGGAAATAGAGAAGAAAAAGTATCCAAAGGAATGGATTTATCAAAAGGGAATAACTGGAAGATTTCTCTACCCATTCACCCTTTCCAGTGTATAGGACTCCTATTAAGAATCCTTTCATACAATTTAAATATAAAGAAGATAATGCATTGTGCACAAAACTTCTATTGAAGGAAATGCGAGATAATTGATATCAAGTATAATATCCCAAATTGCAAAACAAAAAAAGGGAAAACTAGACTCAGAATGTGAATTAGTAAAGAACAAGTAAAAAAAGGAATTGTTTTTTCATACAGGAATAACAGGAACATTGCTTTGGACAAAACATTTTCAGACTGAAAAGGATTGCTGTTACGAATCTTTTGATCAATCTTTAAATATAATGAAGATGATGCAACTTGTACAGAAAGTTCCATTGAAGCAAATGGGAGTTAATTTACATCAATTACACTGATCTGAAATGCAAGGGAAACAAAGGGAAACCTAGACTCAATAGAATGGAATATAGAGAAGAACACATATCCAAAGGAATGGAATTTTCAATAGGAAACAACTTGAAGATTTCGCAACCCAGTCACCCTTTCCAATGTATAGGACTGTTGTTAAGAATCCTTTGGTACAGTTAGAGTATAAGGAAGATAATGCATTGTGTACAAAACTTCTATTGAAGGAAATGCGAGAGAATTGATATCAACTATACTATCCCAAACAGCAAAAGAAACAGAGGGAAAACTAGACTCAGAATGTGAAATAGAGAAGAACAAGTAAGAAAACCAATTGTTTTTTGGTACTGGAATAACCGGAAGATTCCTTTGGACAAAATCTTTTTCAGACTGAAATGGATTGCTGTTACGAATGTTTTGATCCATCTTTAAATATAAAGAAGATTATGCAACTTGTAAAGAACGTTCCATTGAAGCAAATGGGAGAGAATTTACATCAATTACAATGATCTGAAATGCAAGGGAAACAAAGTGAAACTTAGACTCAATAAAATGGGAAAGAGAGAAGAAAAAGTATCCAAAGGAATGGATTTATCAAAAGGGAATAACTGGAAGATTTCTCTACACATTCACCCTTTCCAGTATATAGGACTCCTATTAAGAATCCTTTCATACAATTTAAATATAAAGAAGATAATGCATTGTGCACAAAACTTCTATTGAAGGAAATGCGATATAATTGATATCAAGTATAATATCCCCAATTGCAAAACAAAAAAAGGGAAAACTAGACTCAGAATGTGAATTAGTAAAGAACAAGTAAAAAAAGGAATTGTTTTTTCATACAGGAATAACAGGAACATTGCTTTGGACAAAACATTTTCAGACTGAAAAGGATTGCTGTTACGAATCCTTTGATCAATCTTTAAATATAATGAAGATGATGCAACATGTACAGAAAGTTACATTGAAGCAAATGGGAGGGAATTTACATCAATTACACTGATCTGAAATGCAGGGGAAACAAAGGGAAACCTAGACTCAATAAAATGGGAAATACAGAAGAAAAAGTATCCAAAGGAATGGAATTTTCAATAAGAAACAACTTGAAGATGTCGCAACCCAGTCACCCTTTCCACTGTATAGAACTCCTATTAAGAATCCTTTCATACAACTTAAATATAAAGAAGATAATTCATTGTGCACAAAACTTCTATTGAAGGAAATGCGAGATAATTGATATCAAGTATAATATCCCAAATTGCAAAAGAAAAAAAGGGAAAACTAGACTCAGAATGTGAATTAGTAAAGAACAAGTAAAAAAAGGAATTGTTTTTTCATACAGGAATAACAGGAACATTGCTTTGGACAAAACATTTTCAGACTGAAAAGGATTGCTGTTACGAATCCTTTGATCAATCTTTAAATATAAAGAAGATTATGCAACTTGTAAAGAAAGTTCCATTGAAGCAAATGGGAGAGAATTTACATCAATTACAATGATCTGAAATGCAAGGGAAACAAAGGGAAACTTAGACTCAATAAAATGGAAACAGAGAAGTAAAAGTATCCAAAGGAATGGATTCATCAAAAGGGAATAACTGGAAGATTTCTCTTCCCATTCACCCTTTCCACTGTATAGGACTCCTATTAAGAATCCTTTCATACAATTTAAATATAAAGAAGATAATGCATTGTGTACAAAACTTCTATTGAAGGAAATGCGAGATAATTGATATCAAGTATAATATCCCAAATTGCAAAAGAAAAAAAGGGAAAACTAGACTCAGAATGTGAATTAGTAAAGAACAAGTAAAAAAAGGAATTGTTTTTTCATACAGGAATAACAGGAACATTGCTTTGGACAAAACATTTTCAGACTGAAAAGGATTGCTGTTACGAATCTTTTGATCAATCTTTAAATATAATGAAGATGATGCAACTTGTACAGAAAGTTCCATTGAAGCAAATGGGAGTTAATTTACATCAATTACACTGATCTGAAATGCAAGGGAAACAAAGGGAAACCTAGACTCAATAGAATGGAATATAGAGAAGAACACATATCCAAAGGAATGGAATTTTCAATAGGAAACAACTAGAAGATTTCGCAACCCAGTCACCCTTTCCAATGTATAGGACTGTTGTTAAGAATCCTTTGGTACAGTTAGAATATAAGGAAGATAATGCATTGTGTACAAAACTTCTATTGAAGGAAATGCGAGAGAATTGATATCAACTATACTATCCCAAACAGCAAAAGAAACAGAGGGAAAACTAGACTCAGAATGTGAAATAGAGAAGAACAAGTAAGAAAACCAATTGTTTTTTGGTACTGGAATAACCGGAAGATTCCTTTGGACAAAATCTTTTTCAGACTGAAATGGATTGCTGTTACGAATGTTTTGATCCATCTTTAAATATAAAGAAGATTATGCAACTTGTAAAGAACGTTCCATTGAAGTAAATGGGAGAGAATTTACATCAATTACAATGATCTGAAATGCAAGGGAAACAAAGGGAAACTTAGACTCAATAAAATGGGAAATAGAGAAGAAAAAGTATCCAAAGGAATGGATTTATCAAAAGGGAATAACTGGAAGATTTCTCTACCCATTCACCCTTTCCAGTGTATAGGACTCCTATTAAGAATCCTTTCATACAATTTAAATATAAAGAAGATAATGCATTGTGCACAAAACTTCTATTGAAGGAAATGCGAGATAATTGATATCAAGTATAATATCCCAAATTGCAAAACAAAAAAAGGGAAAACTAGACTCAGAATGTGAATTAGTAAAGAACAAGTAAAAAAAGGAATTGTTTTTTCATACAGGAATAACAGGAACATTGCTTTGGACAAAACATTTTCAGACTGAAAAGGATTGCTGTTACGAATCTTTTGATCAATCTTTAAATATAATGAAGATGATGCAACTTGTACAGAAAGTTCCATTGAAGCAAATGGGAGTTAATTTACATCAATTACACTGATCTGAAATGCAAGGGAAACAAAGGGAAACCTAGACTCAATAGAATGGAATATAGAGAAGAACACATATCCAAAGGAATGGAATTTTCAATAGGAAACAACTTGAAGATTTCGCAACCCAGTCACCCTTTCCAATGTATAGGACTGTTGTTAAGAATCCTTTGGTACAGTTAGAGTATAAGGAAGATAATGCATTGTGTACAAAACTTCTATTGAAGGAAATGCGAGAGAATTGATATCAACTATACTATCCCAAACAGCAAAAGAAACAGAGGGAAAACTAGACTCAGAATGTGAAATAGAGAAGAACAAGTAAGAAAACCAATTGTTTTTTGGTACTGGAATAACCGGAAGATTCCTTTGGACAAAATCTTTTTCAGACTGAAATGGATTGCTGTTACGAATGTTTTGATCCATCTTTAAATATAAAGAAGATTATGCAACTTGTAAAGAACGTTCCATTGAAGCAAATGGGAGAGAATTTACATCAATTACAATGATCTGAAATGCAAGGGAAACAAAGTGAAACTTAGACTCAATAAAATGGGAAAGAGAGAAGAAAAAGTATCCAAAGGAATGGATTTATCAAAAGGGAATAACTGGAAGATTTCTCTACACATTCACCCTTTCCAGTATATAGGACTCCTATTAAGAATCCTTTCATACAATTTAAATATAAAGAAGATAATGCATTGTGCACAAAACTTCTATTGAAGGAAATGCGATATAATTGATATCAAGTATAATATCCCCAATTGCAAAACAAAAAAAGGGAAAACTAGACTCAGAATGTGAATTAGTAAAGAACAAGTAAAAAAAGGAATTGTTTTTTCATACAGGAATAACAGGAACATTGCTTTGGACAAAACATTTTCAGACTGAAAAGGATTGCTGTTACGAATCCTTTGATCAATCTTTAAATATAATGAAGATGATGCAACATGTACAGAAAGTTACATTGAAGCAAATGGGAGGGAATTTACATCAATTACACTGATCTGAAATGCAGGGGAAACAAAGGGAAACCTAGACTCAATAAAATGGGAAATACAGAAGAAAAAGTATCCAAAGGAATGGAATTTTCAATAAGAAACAACTTGAAGATGTCGCAACCCAGTCACCCTTTCCACTGTATAGAACTCCTATTAAGAATCCTTTCATACAACTTAAATATAAAGAAGATAATTCATTGTGCACAAAACTTCTATTGAAGGAAATGCGAGATAATTGATATCAAGTATAATATCCCAAATTGCAAAAGAAAAAAAGGGAAAACTAGACTCAGAATGTGAATTAGTAAAGAACAAGTAAAAAAAGGAATTGTTTTTTCATACAGGAATAACAGGAACATTGCTTTGGACAAAACATTTTCAGACTGAAAAGGATTGCTGTTACGAATCCTTTGATCAATCTTTAAATATAAAGAAGATTATGCAACTTGTAAAGAAAGTTCCATTGAAGCAAATGGGAGAGAATTTACATCAATTACAATGATCTGAAATGCAAGGGAAACAAAGGGAAACTTAGACTCAATAAAATGGAAACAGAGAAGTAAAAGTATCCAAAGGAATGGATTCATCAAAAGGGAATAACTGGAAGATTTCTCTTCCCATTCACCCTTTCCACTGTATAGGACTCCTATTAAGAATCCTTTCATACAATTTAAATATAAAGAAGATAATGCATTGTGTACAAAACTTCTATTGAAGGAAATGCGAGATAATTGATATCAAGTATAATATCCCAAATTGCAAAAGAAAAAAAGGGAAAACTAGACTCAGAATGTGAATTAGTAAAGAACAAGTAAAAAAAGGAATTGTTTTTTCATACAGGAATAACAGGAACATTGCTTTGGACAAAACATTTTCAGACTGAAAAGGATTGCTGTTACGAATCTTTTGATCAATCTTTAAATATAATGAAGATGATGCAACTTGTACAGAAAGTTCCATTGAAGCAAATGGGAGTTAATTTACATCAATTACACTGATCTGAAATGCAAGGGAAACAAAGGGAAACCTAGACTCAATAGAATGGGATATAGAGAAAAACACATATCCAAAGGAATGGAATTTTCAATAGGAAACAACTTGAAGATTTCGCAACCCAGTCACCCTTTCCAATGTATAGGACTGTTGTTAAGAATCCTTTGGTACAGTTAGAATATAAGGAAGATAATGCATTGTGTACAAAACTTCTATTGAAGGAAATGCGAGAGAATTGATATCAACTATACTATCTCAAACAGCAAAAGAAACAGAGGGAAAACTAGACTCAGAATGTGAAATAGAGAAGAACAAGTAAGAAAACTAATTGTTTTTTGGTACTGGAATAACCGGAACATTCCTTTGGACAAAATCTTTTTCAGACTGAAATGGATTGCTGTTACGAATCCTTTGATCCATCTTTAAATATAAAGTAGATTATGCAACTTGTAAAGAACGTTCCATTGAAGCAAATGGGAGAGAATTTACATCAATTACAATGATCTGAAATGCAAGGGAAACAAAGTGAAACTTCGACTCAATAAAATGGGAAACAGAGAAGAAAAAGTATCCAAAGGAATGGATTTATCAAAAGGGAATAAGTGGAAGATTTCTCTACCCATTCACCCTTTCCAGTGTATAGGACTCCTATTAAGAATCCTTTCATACAATTTAAATATAAAGAAGATAATGCATTGTGCACAAAACTTCTATTGAAGGAAATGCGAGATAATTGATATCAAGTATAATATCCCAAATTGCAAAACAAAAAAAGGGAAAACTAGACTCAGAATGTGAATTAGTAAAGAACAAGTAAAAAAAGGAATTGTTTTTTCATACAGGAATAACAGGAACATTGCTTTGGACAAAACATTTTCAGACTGAAAAGGATTGCTGTTACGAATCCTTTGATCAATCTTTAAATATAATGAAGATGATGCAACTTGTACAGAAAGTTCCATTGAAGCAAATGGGAGGGAATTTACATCAATTACAATGATCTGAAATGCAAGGGAAACAAAGGGAACCTTAGACTCAATAAAATGGGAAATAGAGAAGAAAAAGTATCCAAAGGAATGGATTCATCAAAAGGGAATAACTGGAAGATTTCTCTACCCATTCACGCTTTCCACTGTATAGGACTCCTATTAAGAATCCTTTCATACAATTTAAATATAAAGAAGATAATGCATTGTGCACAAAACTTCTATTGAAGGAAATGCGAGATAATTGATATCAAGTATAATATCCCAAATTGCAAAACAAAAAAAGCGAAAAATAGACTCAGAATGTGAAATAGAGAAGAACAAGTAAGAAAACCAATTGTTTTTTGGGACTGGAATAACCGGAACATTCCTTTGGACAAAAGCTTTTTCAGACTGAAAACGATTGCTGTTACGAATGTTTTGATCCATCTTTAAATATAAAGAAGATTATGCAACTTGTAAAGAACGTTCCATTGAAGCAAATGGGAGAGAATTTACATCAATTACAATGATCTGAAATGCAAGGGAAACAAAGTGAAACTTAGACTCAATAAAATGGGAAATAGAGAAAAAAAAGTATCCAAAGGAATGGATTTATCAAAAGGGAATAACTGGAAGATTTCTCTACCCATTCACCCTTTCCACTGTATAGGACTGTTGTTAAGAATCCTTTCATACAATTTAAATATAAAGAAGATAATGCATTGTGCACAAAACTTCTATTGAAGGAAATGCGAGTTAATTGATATCAAGTATAATATCCCAAATTTCAAAAGAAAAAAAGGGAAAACTAGACTCAGAATGTGAAATAGAGAAGAACAAGTAAGAAAACCAATTGTTTTTTGGTACTGGAATAACCGGAACATTCCTTTGGACAAAAGCTTTTTCAGACTGAAAACGATTGCTGTTACGAATGTTTTGATCCATCTTTAAATATTAAGAAGATTATGCAACTTGTAAAGAACGTTCCATTGAAGCAAATGGGAGAGAATTTACATCAATTACAATGATCTGAAATGCAAGGGAAACAAAGTGAAACTTAGACTCAATAAAATGGGAAATAGAGAAGAAAAAGTATCCAAAGGAATGGATTTATCAAAAGGGAATAACTGGAAGATTTCTCTACCCATTCACCCTTTCCACTGTATAGGACTCCTATTAAGAATCCTTTCATACAATTTAAATATAAAGAAGATAATGCATTGTGCACAAAACTTCTATTGAAGGAAATGCGAGATAATTGATATCAAATATAATATCCCAAAATGAAAAACAAAAAAAAGGAAAACTAGACTCAGAATGTGAATTAGTAAAGAACAAGTAAAAAAAGGAATTGTTTTTTCATACAGGAATAACAGGAACATTGCTTTGGACAAAACATTTTCAGACTGAAAAGGATTGCGGTTACGAATCCTTTGATCAATCTTTAAATATAATGAAGATGATGCAACTTGTACAGAAAGTTCCATTGAAGCAAATGGGAGGGAATTTACATCAATTACACTGATCTGAAATGCAAGGGAAACAAAGGGAAACCTAGACTCAATAAAATGGGAAATAGAGAAAAAAAAGTATCCAAAGGAATGGATTTATCAAAAGGGAATAACTGGAAGATTTCTCTACCCATTCACCCTTTCCACTGTATAGGACTGTTGTTAAGAATCCTTTCATACAATTTAAATATAAAGAAGATAATGCATTGTGCACAAAACTTCTATTGAAGGAAATGCGAGATAATTGATATCAAGTATAATATCCCAAATTTCAAAAGAAAAAAAGGGAAAACTAGACTCAGAATGTGAAATAGAGAAGAACAAGTAAGAAAACCAATTGTTTTTTGGTACTGGAATAACCGGAACATTCCTTTGGACAAAAGCTTTTTCAGACTGAAAACGATTGCTGTTACGAATGTTTTGATCCATCTTTAAATATAAAGAAGATTATGCAACTTGTAAAGAAAGTTCCATTGAAGCAAATGGGAGAGAATTTACATCAATTACAATGATCTGAAATTCAAGGGAAATAAAGTGAAACTTAGACTCAATAAAATGGGAAATAGAGAAGAAAAAGTATCCAAAGTAATGGAATTTTCAATAGGAAACAACTTGAAGATTTCGCAACCCAGTCACCCTTTCCACTGTATAGGACTGTTGTTAAGAATCCTTTGGTACAGTTAGAATATAAGGAAGATAATGCATTGTGTACAAAACTTCTATTGAAGGAAATGCGAGATAATTGATATCAAGTATAATATCCCAAATTTCAAAAGAAAAAAAGGGAAAACTAGATTCAGAATGTGAATTAGTAAAGAACAAGTAAAAAAAGGAATTGTTTTTTCATACAGGAATAACAGGAACATTGCTTTGGACAAAACATTTTCAGACTGAAAAGGATTGCTGTTACGAATCTTTTGATCAATCTTTAAATATAATGAAGATGATGCAACTTGTACAGAAAGTTCCATTGAAGCAAATGGGAGGGAATTTACATCAATTACAATGATCTGAAATGCAAGGGAAACAAAGGGAAAACTAGACTCAATGAATGAGTCTAGAATGGGAAATAGAGAAGAACACCTATCCAAAGGAATGGAATTTTCAATAGGAAACAACTTGAAGATTTCGCAACCCAGTCACCCTTTCCAATGTATAGGACTGTTGTTAAGAATCGTTTGGTACAGTTAGAATATAAGGAAGATAATGCATTGTGTACAAAACTTCTATTGAAGCAAATGCGAGAGAATTGATATCAACTATAATATCCGAAAGTGCAACAGAAACAAAGGGAAAACTAGACTCAGAATGTGAAATAGAGAAGAACAAGTAAGAAAACCAATTGTTTTTTGGTACTGGAATAACCGGAACATTCCTTTGGACAAAAGCTTTTTCAGACTGAAAACGATTGCTGTTACGAATGTTTTGATCCATCTTTAAATATAAAGAAGATTATGCAATTTGTAAAGAACGTTTCATTGAACCAAATGGGAGAGAATTTACATCAATTACAATGATCTGAAATGCAAGGGAAACAAAGTGAATCTTAGACTCAATAAAATGGGAAATAGAGAAGAAAAAGTATCCAAAGGAATGGATTTATCAAAAGGGAATAACTGGAAGATTTCTCTACCCATTCACCCTTTCCACTGTATAGGACTCCTATTAAGAATCCTTTCATACAATTTAAATATAAAGAAGATAATGCATTGTGCACAAAACTTCTATTGAAGGAAATGCGAGATAATTGATATCAATTATAATATCGCAAATTGCAAAAGAAAAAAAGGGAAAACTAGACTCAGAATGTGAATTAGTAAAGAACAAGTAAAAAAAGGAATTGTTTTTTCATACAGGAATAACAGGAACATTGCTTTGGACAAAACATTTTCAGACTGAAAAGGATTGCTGTTACGAATCTTTTGATCAATCTTTAAATATAATGAAGATGATTCAACTTGTACAGAAAGTTCCATTGAAGCAAATGGGAGTTAATTTACATCAATTACACTGATCTGAAATGCAAGGGAAACAAAGGGAAACCTAGACTCAATAGAATGGGAAATAGAGAAGAACACATATCCAAAGGAATGGAATTTTCAATAGGAAACAACTTGAAAATTTCGCAACCCAGTCACCCTTTCCAATGTATAGGACTGTTGTTAAGAATCCTTTGGTACAGTTAGAATATAAGGAAGATAAAGCATTGTGTACAAAACTTCTATTGAAGGAAATGCGAGATAATTGATATCAATTATAATATCCCAAATTGCAAAACAAAAAAAGGGAAAATTAGACTCAGAATGTGAATTAGTAAAGAACAAGTAAAAAAAGGAATTGTTTTTTCATACAGGAATAACAGGAACATTGCTTTGGACAAAACATTTTCAGACTGAAAAGGATTGCTGTTACGAATCTTTTGATCAATATTTAAATATAATGAAGATGATGCAACTTGTACAGAAAGTTCCATTGAAGCAAATGGGAGGGAATTTACATCAATTACACTGATCTGAAATGCAAGGGAAACAAAGGGAAACCTAGACTCAATAAAATGGGAAATAGAGAAGAAAAAGTATCCAAAGGAATGGAATTTTCAATAGGAAACAACTTGAAGATTTCGCAACCCAGTCCCCCTTTCCAATGTATAGGACTGTTGCTAAGAATCCTTTGGTACAGTTAGAATATAAGGAAAATAATGCATTGTGTACCAAACTTCTATTGAAGGAAATGCGAGATAATTGATATCAAGTATAATATCCCAAATTGCAAAACAAAAAAAGGGAAAACTAGACTCAGAATGTGAATTAGTAAAGAACAAGTAAAAAAAGGAATTGTTTTTTCATACAGGAATAACAGGAACATTGCTTTGGACAAAACATTTTCAGACTGAAAAGGATTGCTGTTACGAATCTTTTGATCAATCTTTAAATATAATGAAGATGATGCAACTTGTACAGAAAGTTCCATTGAAGCAAATGGGAGTTAATTTACATCAATTACACTGATCTGAAATGCAAGGGAAACAAAGGGAAACCTAGACTCAATAGAATGGAATATAGAGAAGAACACATATCCAAAGGAATGGAATTTTCAATAGGAAACAACTTGAAGATTTCGCAACCCAGTCACCCTTTCCAATGTATAGGACTGTTGTTAAGAATCCTTTGGTACAGTTAGAGTATAAGGAAGATAATGCATTGTGTACAAAACTTCTATTGAAGGAAATGCGAGAGAATTGATATCAACTATACTATCCCAAACAGCAAAAGAAACAGAGGGAAAACTAGACTCAGAATGTGAAATACAGAAGAACAAGTAAGAAAACCAATTGTTTTTTGGTACTGGAATAACCGGAAGATTCCTTTGGACAAAATCTTTTTCAGACTGAAATGGATTGCTGTTACGAATGTTTTGATCCATCTTTAAATATAAAGAAGATTATGCAACTTGTAAAGAACGTTCCATTGAAGTAAATGGGAGAGAATTTACATCAATTACAATGATCTGAAATGCAAGGGAAACAAAGGGAAACTTAGACTCAATAAAATGGGAAATAGAGAAGAAAAAGTATCCAAAGGAATGGATTTATCAAAAGGGAATAACTGGAAGATTTCTCTACCCATTCACCCTTTCCAGTGTATAGGACTCCTATTAAGAATCCTTTCATACAATTTAAATATAAAGAAGATAATGCATTGTGCACAAAACTTCTATTGAAGGAAATGCGAGATAATTGATATCAAGTATAATATCCCAAATTGCAAAACAAAAAAAGGGAAAATTAGACTCAGAATGTGAATTAGTAAAGAACAAGTAAAAAAAGGAATTGTTTTTTCATACAGGAATAACAGGAACATTGCTTTGGACAAAACATTTTCAGACTGAAAAGGATTGCTGTTACGAATCCTTTGATCAATCTTTAAATATAATGAAGATGATGCAACATGTACAGAAAGTTACATTGAAGCAAAAGGGAGGGAATTTACATAAATTACACTGATCTGAAATGCAAGGGAAACAAAGGGAAACCTAGACTCAATAAAATGGGAAATAGAGAAGAAAAAGTATCCAAAGGAATGGAATTTTCAATAGGAAACAACTTGAAGATTTCGCAACCCAGTCACCCTTTCCACTGTATAGGACTCCTATTAAGAATCCTTTCATACAATTTAAATATAAAGAAGATAATGCATTGTGCACAAAACTTCTATTGAAGGAAATGCGAGATAATTGATATCAAGTATAATTATCCCAAATTGCAAAAGAAAAAAAGGGAAAACTAGACTCAGAATGTGAATTAGTAAAGAACAAGTAAAAAAAGGAATTGTTTTTTCATACAGGAATAACAGGAACATTGCTTTGGACAAAACATTTTCAGACTGAAAAGGATTGCTGTTACGAATCTTTTGATCAATCTTTAAATATAATGAAGATGATGCAACTTGTACAGAAAGTTCCATTGAAGCAAATGGGAGTTAATTTACATCAATTACACTGATCTGAAATGCAAGGGAAACAAAGGGAAACCTAGACTCAATAGAATGGGATATAGAGAAGAACACATATCCAAAGGAATGGAATTTTCAATAGGAAACAACTTGAAGATTTCGCAACCCAGTCACCCTTTCCAATGTATAGGACTGTTGTTAAGAATCCTTTGGTACAGTTAGAATATAAGGAAGATAATGCATTGTGTACAAAACTTCTATTGAAGGAAATGCGAGAGAATTGATATCAACTATACTATCCCAAACAGCAAAAGAAACAGAGGGAAAACTAGACTCAGAATGTGAAATAGAGAAGAACAAGTAAGAAAACCAATTGTTTTTTGGTACTGGAATAACCGGAAGATTCCTTTGGACAAAATCTTTTTCAGACTGAAATGGATTGCTGTTACGAATGTTTTGATCCATCTTTAAATATAAAGAAGATTATGCAACTTGTAAAGTACGTTCCATTGAAGTAAATGGGAGAGAATTTACATCAATTACAATGATCTGAAATGCAAGGGAAACAAAGGGAAACTTAGACTCAATAAAATGGGAAATAGAGAAGAAAAAGTATCCAAAGGAATGGATTTATCAAAAGGGAATAACTGGAAGATTTCTCTACCCATTCACCCTTTCCAGTGTATAGGACTCCTATTAAGAATCCTTTCATACAATTTAAATATAAAGAAGATAATGCATTGTGCACAAAACTTCTATTGAAGGAAATGCGAGATAATTGATATCAAGTATAATATCCCAAATTGCAAAACAAAAAAAGGGAAAACTAGACTCAGAATGTGAATTAGTAAAGAACAAGTAAAAAAAGGAATTGTTTTTTCATACAGGAATAACAGGAACATTGCTTTGGACAAAACATTTTCAGACTGAAAAGGATTGCTGTTACGAATCTTTTGATCAATCTTTAAATATAATGAAGATGATGCAACTTGTACAGAAAGTTCCATTGAAGCAAATGGGAGTTAATTTACATCAATTACACTGATCTGAAATGCAAGGGAAACAAAGGGAAACCTAGACTCAATAGAATGGGATATAGAGAAGAACACATATCCAAAGGAATGGAATTTTCAATAGGAAACAACTTGAAGATTTCGCAACCCAGTCACCCTATCCAATGTAAAGGACTGTTTTTAAGAATCCTTTGGTACAGTTAGAATATAAGGAAGATAATGCATTATGTACAAAACTTCTATTGAAGGAAATGCGAGAGAATTGATATCAACTATACTATCCCAAACAGTAAAAGAAACAAAGGGAAAACTAGACTCAGAATGTGAAATAGAGAAGAACAAGTAAGAAAACCAATTGTTTTTTGGTATTGGAATAACCGGAACATTCCTTTGGACAAAATCTTTTTCAGACTGAAATGGATTGCTGTTACGAATGTTTTGATCAATCTTTAAATATAAAGAAGATTATGCAACTTGTAAAGAAAGTTCCATTGAAGCAAATGGGAGAGAATTTACATCAATTACAATGATCTGAAATTCAAGGGAAACAAAGTGAAACTTAGACTCAATAAAATGGGAAATAGAGAAGAAAAAGTATCCAAAGGAATGGATTCATCAAAAGGGAATAACTGGAAGATTTCTCCACCCATTCACCCTTTCCACTGTATAGGACTCCTATTAAGAATCCTTTCATACAATTTAAATATAAAGAAAATAATGCATTGTGCACCCAACTTCTATTGAAGGAAATGCGAGAGAATTGATATCAAGTATAATATCCCAAATTGCAAAAGAAAAAAAGGGAAAACTAGACTCAGAATGTGAATTAGTAAAGAACAAGTAAAAAAAGAAATTGTTTTTTCATACAGGAATAACAGGAACATTGATTTGGACAAAACATTTTCAGACTGAAAAGGATTGCTGTTATGAATCTTTTGATCAATCTTTAAATATAATGAAGATGATGCAACTTGTACAGAAAGTTCCATTGAAGCAAATGGGAGGGAATTTACATCAATTACAATGATCTGAAATTCAAGGGAAACAAAGGGAAACCTAGACTCAATAGAATGGGAAATAGAGAAGAACACCTATTCAAAGGAATGGAATTTTCAATAGGAAACAACTTGAAGATTTCGCAACCCAGTCACCCTTTCCAATGTATAGGACTGTTGTTAAGAACCCTTTGGTACAGTTAGAATATAAGAAAGATAATGCATTATGTACAAAACTTCTATTGAAGGAAATACGAGAGAATTGATATCAACTATACTATCCCAAACAGCAAAAGAAACAGAGGGAAAACTAGACTCAGAATGTGAAATAGAGAAGAACAAGTAAGAAAACCAATTGTTTTTTGGTACTGGAATAACCGGAACATTACTTTGGACAAAATCTTTTTCAGACTGAAATGGATTGCTGTTACGAATGTTTTGATCCATCTTTAAATATAAAGAAGATTATGCAACTTGTAAAGAACGTTCCATTGAAGTAAATGGGAGAGAATTTACATCAATTACAATGATCTGAAATGCAAGGGAAACAAAGTGAAACTTAGACTCAATAAAATGGGAAATAGAGAAGAAAAAGTATCCAAAGGAATGGATTTATCAAAAGGGAATAACTGGAAGATTTCTCTACCCATTCACCCTTTCCACTGTAAAGGACTCCTATTAAGAATCCTTTCATACAATTTAAATATAAAGAAGATAATGCATTGTGCACAAAACTTCTATTGAAGGAAATGCGACAGAATGGATATCAAGTATAATATCCCAAATTGCAAAAGAAAAAAAGGGAAAACTAGACTCAGAATGTGAATTAGTAAAGAACAAGTAAAAAAAGGAATTGTTTTTTCATACAGGAATAACAGGAACATTGCTTTGGACAAAAAATTTTCAGACTGAAAAGGATTGCTGTTACGAATGTTTTGATCAATCTTTAAATATAATGAAGATGATGCAACTTGTACAGAAAGTTCCATTGAAGCAAATGGGAGTTAATTTACATCAATTACACTGATCTGAAATGCAAGGGAAACAAAGGGAAACCTAGACTCAATAAAATGGGATATAGAGAAGAACACATATCCAAAGGAATGGAATTTTCAATAGGAAATAACTTGAAGATTTCGCAACCCAGTCACCCTTTCCAATGTATAGGACTGTTGTTAAGAAGCCTTTGGTACAGTTAGAATATAAGGAAGATAATGCATTGTGTACAAAACTTCTATTGAAGGAAATACGAGAGAATTGATATCAACTATACTATCCCAAACAGAAAAAGAAACAGAGGGAAAACTAGACTCAGAATGTGAAATAGAGAAGAACAAGTAAGAAAACCAATTGTTTTTTGGTACTGGAATAACCGGAACATTCCTTTGGACAAAATCTTTTTCAGACTGAAATGGATTGCTGTTACGAATGTTTTGATCCATCTTTAAATATAAAGAAGATTATGCAACTTGTGAAGAAAGTTCCATTGAAGCAAATGGGAGAGAATTTACATCAATTACAATGATCTGAAATGCAAGGGAAACAAAGTGAAACTTAGACTCAATAAAATGGGAAATAGAGAAGAAAAAGTAACCAAAGGAATGGATTTATCAAAAGGGAATAACTGGAAGATTTCTCTACCCATTCACCCTTTCCACTGTATAGGACTCCTATTAAGAATCCTTTCATACAATTTAAATATAAAGAAGATAATGCATTGTGCACAAAACTTCTATTGAAGGAAATGCTAGATAATTGATATCAATTATAATATCCCAAATTGCAAAAGAAAAAAAGGGAAAACTAGACTCAGAATGTGAATTAGTAAAGAACAAGTAAAAAAAGGAATTGTTGTTTCATACAGGAATAACAGGAACATTGCTTTGGACAAAACATTTTCAGACTGAAAAGGATTGCTGTTACGAATCTTTTGATCAATCTTTAAATATAATGAAGATGATGCAACTTGTACAGAAAGTTCCATTGAAGCAAATGGGAGTTAATTTACATCAATTACACTGATCTGAAATGCAAGGGAAACAAAGGGAAACCTAGACTCAATAGAATGGGATATAGAGAATAACACATATCAAAAGGAATGGAATTTTCAATAGGAAACAACTTGAAGATTTCGCAACCCAGTCACCCTTTCCAATGTATAGGACTGTTGTTAAGAACCCTTTGGTACAGTTAGAATATAAGAAAGATAATGCATTATGTACAAAACTTCTATTGAAGGAAATGCGAGAGAATTGATATCAACTATACTATCCCAAACAGTAAAAGAAACAAAGGGAAAACTAGACTCAGAATGTGAAATAGAGAAGAACAAGTAAGAAAACCAATTGTTTTTTGGTATTGGAATAACCGGAACATTCCTTTGGACAAAATCTTTTTCAGACTGAAATGGATTGCTGTTACGAATGTTTTGATCAATCTTTAAATATAAAGAAGATTATGCAACTTGTAAAGAAAGTTCCATTGAAGCAAATGGGAGAGAATTTACATCAATTACAATGATCTGAAATGCAAGGGAAACAAAGTGAAACTTAGACTCAATAAAATGGGAAATAGAGAAGAAAAAGTATCCAAAGGAATGGATTCATCAAAAGGGAATAACTGGAAGATTTCTCCACCCATTCACCCTTTCCACTGTATAGGACTCCTATTAAGAATCCTTTCATACAATTTAAATATAAAGAAAATAATGCATTGTGCACCCAACTTCTATTGAAGGAAATGCGAGAGAATTGATATCAAGTATAATATCCCAAATTGCAAAAGAAAAAAAGGGAAAACTAGACTCAGAATGTGAATTAGTAAAGAACAAGTAAAAAAAGAAATTGTTTTTTCATACAGGAATAACAGGAACATTGATTTGGACAAAACATTTTCAGACTGAAAAGGATTGCTGTTATGAATCTTTTGATCAATCTTTAAATATAATGAAGATGATGCAACTTGTACAGAAAGTTCCATTGAAGCAAATGGGAGGGAATTTACATCAATTACAATGATCTGAAATTCAAGGGAAACAAAGGGAAACCTAGACTCAATAGAATGGGAAATAGAGAAGAACACCTATTCAAAGGAATGGAATTTTCAATAGGAAACAACTTGAAGATTTCGCAACCCAGTCACCCTTTCCAATGTATAGGACTGTTGTTAAGAACCCTTTGGTACAGTTAGAATATAAGAAAGATAATGCATTATGTACAAAACTTCTATTGAAGGAAATGCGAGAGAATTGATATCAACTATACTATCCCAAACAGCAAAAGAAACAGAGGGAAAACTAGACTCAGAATGTGAAATAGAGAAGAACAAGTAAGAAAACCAATTGTTTTTTGGTACTGGAATAACCGGAAGATTCCTTTGGACAAAATCTTTTTCAGACTGAAATGGATTGCTGTTACGAATGTTTTGATCCATCTTTAAATATAAAGAAGATTATGCAACTTGTAAAGAACGTTCCATTGAAGTAAATGGGAGAGAATTTACATCAATTACAATGATCTGAAATGCAAGGGAAACAAAGTGAAACTTAGACTCAATAAAATGGGAAATAGAGAAGAAAAAGTATCCAAAGGAATGGATTTATCAAAAGGGAATAACTGGAAGATTTCTCTACCCATTCACCCTTTCCACTGTAAAGGACTCCTATTAAGAATCCTTTCATACAATTTAAATATAAAGAAGATAATGCATTGTGCACAAAACTTCTATTGAAGGAAATGCGACAGAATGGATATCAAGTATAATATCCCAAATTGCAAAAGAAAAAAAGGGAAAACTAGACTCAGAATGTGAATTAGTAAAGAACAAGTAAAAAAAGGAATTGTTTTTTCATACAGGAATAACAGGAACATTGCTTTGGACAAAACATTTTCAGACTGAAAAGGATTGCTGTTACGAATCTTTTGATCAATCTTTAAATATAATGAAGATGATGCAACTTGTACAGAAAGTTCCATTGAAGCAAATGGGAGTTAATTTACATCAATTACACTGATCTGAAATGCAAGGGAAACAAAGGGAAACCTAGACTCAATAAAATGGGATATAGAGAAGAACACATATCCAAAGGAATGGAATTTTCAATAGGAAATAACTTGAAGATTTCGCAACCCAGTCACCCTTTCCAATGTATAGGACTGTTGTTAAGAACCCTTTGGTACAGTTAGAATATAAGGAAGATAATGCATTGTGTACAAAACTTCTATTGAAGGAAATACGAGAGAATTGATATCAACTATACTATCCCAAACAGAAAAAGAAACAGAGGGAAAACTAGACTCAGAATGTGAAATAGAGAAGAACAAGTAAGAAAACCAATTGTTTTTTGGTACTGGAATAACCGGAACATTCCTTTGGACAAAATCTTTTTCAGACTGAAATGGATTGCTGTTACGAATGTTTTGATCCATCTTTAAATATAAAGAAGATTATGCAACTTGTAAAGAAAGTTCCATTGAAGCAAATGGGAGAGAATTTACATCAATTACAATGATCTGAAATGCAAGGGAAACAAAGTGAAACTTAGACTCAATAAAATGGGAAATAGAGAAGAAAAAGTAACCAAAGGAATGGATTTATCAAAAGGGAATAACTGGAAGATTTCTCTACCCATTCACCCTTTCCACTGTATAGGACTCCTATTAAGAATCCTTTCATACAATTTAAATATAAAGAAGATAATGCATTGTGCACAAAACTTCTATTGAAGGAAATGCTAGATAATTGATATCAATTATAATATCCCAAATTGCAAAAGAAAAAAAGGGAAAACTAGACTCAGAATGTGAATTAGTAAAGAACAAGTAAAAAAAGGAATTGTTTTTTCATACAGGAATAACAGGAACATTGCTTTGGACAAAACATTTTCAGACTGAAAAGGATTGCTGTTACGAATCCTTTGATCAATCTTTAAATATAATGAAGATGATGCAACATGTACAGAAAGTTACATTGAAGCAAAAGGGAGGGAATTTACATCAATTACACTGATCTGAAATGCAAGGGAAACAAAGGGAAACCTAGACTCAATAAAATGGGAAATAGAGAAGAAAAAGTATCCAAAGGAATGGAATTTTCAATAGGAAACAACTTGAAGATTTCGCAACCCAGTCACCCTTTCCACTGTATAGGACTCCTATTAAGAATCCTTTCATACAATTTAAATATAAAGAAGATAATGCATTGTGCACAAAACTTCTATTGAAGGAAATGCGAGATAATTGATATCAAGTATAATTATCCCAAATTGCAAAAGAAAAAAAGGGAAAACTAGACTCAGAATGTGAATTAGTAAAGAACAAGTAAAAAAAGGAATTGTTTTTTCATAAAGGAATAACAGGAACATTGCTTTGGACAAAACATTTTCAGACTGAAAAGGATTGCTGTTACGAATCTTTTGATCAATCTTTAAATATAATGAAGATGATGCAACTTGTACAGAAAGTTCCATTGAAGCAAATGGGAGTTAATTTACATCAATTACACTGATCTGAAATGCAAGGGAAACAAAGGGAAACCTAGACTCAATAGAATGGGATATAGAGAAGAACACATATCCAAAGGAATGGAATTTTCAATAGGAAACAACTTGAAGATTTCGCAACCCAGTCACCCTTTCCAATGTATAGGACTGTTGTTAAGAATCCTTTGGTACAGTTAGAATATAAGGAAGATAATGCATTGTGTACAAAACTTCTATTGAAGGAAATGCGAGAGAATTGATATCAACTATACTATCCCAAACAGCAAAAGAAACAGAGGGAAAACTAGACTCAGAATGTGAAATAGAGAAGAACAAGTAAGAAAACCAATTGTTTTTTGGTACTGGAATAACCGGAAGATTCCTTTGGACAAAATCTTTTTCAGACTGAAATGGATTGCTGTTACGAATGTTTTGATCCATCTTTAAATATAAAGAAGATTATGCAACTTGTAAAGTACGTTCCATTGAAGTAAATGGGAGAGAATTTACATCAATTACAATGATCTGAAATGCAAGGGAAACAAAGGGAAACTTAGACTCAATAAAATGGGAAATAGAGAAGAAAAAGTATCCAAAGGAATGGATTTATCAAAAGGGAATAACTGGAAGATTTCTCTACCCATTCACCCTTTCCAGTGTATAGGACTCCTATTAAGAATCCTTTCATACAATTTAAATATAAAGAAGATAATGCATTGTGCACAAAACTTCTATTGAAGGAAATGCGAGATAATTGATATCAAGTATAATATCCCAAATTGCAAAACAAAAAAAGGGAAAACTAGACTCAGAATGTGAATTAGTAAAGAACAAGTAAAAAAAGGAATTGTTTTTTCATACAGGAATAACAGGAACATTGCTTTGGACAAAACATTTTCAGACTGAAAAGGATTGCTGTTACGAATCTTTTGATCAATCTTTAAATATAATGAAGATGATGCAACTTGTACAGAAAGTTCCATTGAAGCAAATGGGAGTTAATTTACATCAATTACACTGATCTGAAATGCAAGGGAAACAAAGGGAAACCTAGACTCAATAGAATGGAATATAGAGAAGAACACATATCCAAAGGAATGGAATTTTCAATAGGAAACAACTTGAAGATTTCGCAACCCAGTCACCCTTTCCAATGTATAGGACTGTTGTTAAGAATCCTTTGGTACAGTTAGAGTATAAGGAAGATAATGCATTGTGTACAAAACTTCTATTGAAGGAAATGCGAGAGAATTGATATCAACTATACTATCCCAAACAGCAAAAGAAACAGAGGGAAAACTAGACTCAGAATGTGAAATAGAGAAGAACAAGTAAGAAAACCAATTGTTTTTTGGTACTGGAATAACCGGAAGATTCCTTTGGACAAAATCTTTTTCAGACTGAAATGGATTGCTGTTACGAATGTTTTGATCCATCTTTAAATATAAAGAAGATTATGCAACTTGTAAAGAACGTTCCATTGAAGCAAATGGGAGAGAATTTACATCAATTACAATGATCTGAAATGCAAGGGAAACAAAGTGAAACTTAGACTCAATAAAATGGGAAAGAGAGAAGAAAAAGTATCCAAAGGAATGGATTTATCAAAAGGGAATAACTGGAAGATTTCTCTACACATTCACCCTTTCCAGTATATAGGACTCCTATTAAGAATCCTTTCATACAATTTAAATATAAAGAAGATAATGCATTGTGCACAAAACTTCTATTGAAGGAAATGCGATATAATTGATATCAAGTATAATATCCCCAATTGCAAAACAAAAAAAGGGAAAACTAGACTCAGAATGTGAATTAGTAAAGAACAAGTAAAAAAAGGAATTGTTTTTTCATACAGGAATAACAGGAACATTGCTTTGGACAAAACATTTTCAGACTGAAAAGGATTGCTGTTACGAATCCTTTGATCAATCTTTAAATATAATGAAGATGATGCAACATGTACAGAAAGTTACATTGAAGCAAATGGGAGGGAATTTACATCAATTACACTGATCTGAAATGCAGGGGAAACAAAAGGAAACCTAGACTCAATAAAATGGGAAATACAGAAGAAAAAGTATCCAAAGGAATGGAATTTTCAATAAGAAACAACTTGAAGATGTCGCAACCCAGTCACCCTTTCCACTGTATAGAACTCCTATTAAGAATCCTTTCATACAACTTAAATATAAAGAAGATAATTCATTGTGCACAAAACTTCTATTGAAGGAAATGCGAGATAATTGATATCAAGTATAATATCCCAAATTGCAAAAGAAAAAAAGGGAAAACTAGACTCAGAATGTGAATTAGTAAAGAACAAGTAAAAAAAGGAATTGTTTTTTCATACAGGAATAACAGGAACATTGCTTTGGACAAAACATTTTCAGACTGAAAAGGATTGCTGTTACGAATCCTTTGATCAATCTTTAAATATAAAGAAGATTATGCAACTTGTAAAGAAAGTTCCATTGAAGCAAATGGGAGAGAATTTACATCAATTACAATGATCTGAAATGCAAGGGAAACAAAGGGAAACTTAGACTCAATAAAATGGAAACAGAGAAGTAAAAGTATCCAAAGGAATGGATTCATCAAAAGGGAATAACTGGAAGATTTCTCTTCCCATTCACCCTTTCCACTGTATAGGACTCCTATTAAGAATCCTTTCATACAATTTAAATATAAAGAAGATAATGCATTGTGTACAAAACTTCTATTGAAGGAAATGCGAGATAATTGATATCAAGTATAATATCCCAAATTGCAAAAGAAAAAAAGGGAAAACTAGACTCAGAATGTGAATTAGTAAAGAACAAGTAAAAAAAGGAATTGTTTTTTCATACAGGAATAACAGGAACATTGCTTTGGACAAAACATTTTCAGACTGAAAAGGATTGCTGTTACGAATCTTTTGATCAATCTTTAAATATAATGAAGATGATGCAACTTGTACAGAAAGTTCCATTGAAGCAAATGGGAGTTAATTTACATCAATTACACTGATCTGAAATGCAAGGGAAACAAAGGGAAACCTAGACTCAATAGAATGGAATATAGAGAAGAACACATATCCAAAGGAATGGAATTTTCAATAGGAAACAACTAGAAGATTTCGCAACCCAGTCACCCTTTCCAATGTATAGGACTGTTGTTAAGAATCCTTTGGTACAGTTAGAATATAAGGAAGATAATGCATTGTGTACAAAACTTCTATTGAAGGAAATGCGAGAGAATTGATATCAACTATACTATCCCAAACAGCAAAAGAAACAGAGGGAAAACTAGACTCAGAATGTGAAATAGAGAAGAACAAGTAAGAAAACCAATTGTTTTTTGGTACTGGAATAACCGGAAGATTCCTTTGGACAAAATCTTTTTCAGACTGAAATGGATTGCTGTTACGAATGTTTTGATCCATCTTTAAATATAAAGAAGATTATGCAACTTGTAAAGAACGTTCCATTGAAGTAAATGGGAGAGAATTTACATCAATTACAATGATCTGAAATGCAAGGGAAACAAAGGGAAACTTAGACTCAATAAAATGGGAAATAGAGAAGAAAAAGTATCCAAAGGAATGGATTTATCAAAAGGGAATAACTGGAAGATTTCTCTACCCATTCACCCTTTCCAGTGTATAGGACTCCTATTAAGAATCCTTTCATACAATTTAAATATAAAGAAGATAATGCATTGTGCACAAAACTTCTATTGAAGGAAATGCGAGATAATTGATATCAAGTATAATATCCCAAATTGCAAAACAAAAAAAGGGAAAACTAGACTCAGAATGTGAATTAGTAAAGAACAAGTAAAAAAAGGAATTGTTTTTTCATACAGGAATAACAGGAACATTGCTTTGGACAAAACATTTTCAGACTGAAAAGGATTGCTGTTACGAATCTTTTGATCAATCTTTAAATATAATGAAGATGATGCAACTTGTACAGAAAGTTCCATTGAAGCAAATGGGAGTTAATTTACATCAATTACACTGATCTGAAATGCAAGGGAAACAAAGGGAAACCTAGACTCAATAGAATGGAATATAGAGAAGAACACATATCCAAAGGAATGGAATTTTCAATAGGAAACAACTTGAAGATTTCGCAACCCAGTCACCCTTTCCAATGTATAGGACTGTTGTTAAGAATCCTTTGGTACAGTTAGAGTATAAGGAAGATAATGCATTGTGTACAAAACTTCTATTGAAGGAAATGCGAGAGAATTGATATCAACTATACTATCCCAAACAGCAAAAGAAACAGAGGGAAAACTAGACTCAGAATGTGAAATAGAGAAGAACAAGTAAGAAAACCAATTGTTTTTTGGTACTGGAATAACCGGAAGATTCCTTTGGACAAAATCTTTTTCAGACTGAAATGGATTGCTGTTACGAATGTTTTGATCCATCTTTAAATATAAAGAAGATTATGCAACTTGTAAAGAACGTTCCATTGAAGCAAATGGGAGAGAATTTACATCAATTACAATGATCTGAAATGCAAGGGAAACAAAGTGAAACTTAGACTCAATAAAATGGGAAAGAGAGAAGAAAAAGTATCCAAAGGAATGGATTTATCAAAAGGGAATAACTGGAAGATTTCTCTACACATTCACCCTTTCCAGTATATAGGACTCCTATTAAGAATCCTTTCATACAATTTAAATATAAAGAAGATAATGCATTGTGCACAAAACTTCTATTGAAGGAAATGCGATATAATTGATATCAAGTATAATATCCCCAATTGCAAAACAAAAAAAGGGAAAACTAGACTCAGAATGTGAATTAGTAAAGAACAAGTAAAAAAAGGAATTGTTTTTTCATACAGGAATAACAGGAACATTGCTTTGGACAAAACATTTTCAGACTGAAAAGGATTGCTGTTACGAATCCTTTGATCAATCTTTAAATATAATGAAGATGATGCAACATGTACAGAAAGTTACATTGAAGCAAATGGGAGGGAATTTACATCAATTACACTGATCTGAAATGCAGGGGAAACAAAGGGAAACCTAGACTCAATAAAATGGGAAATACAGAAGAAAAAGTATCCAAAGGAATGGAATTTTCAATAAGAAACAACTTGAAGATGTCGCAACCCAGTCACCCTTTCCACTGTATAGAACTCCTATTAAGAATCCTTTCATACAACTTAAATATAAAGAAGATAATTCATTGTGCACAAAACTTCTATTGAAGGAAATGCGAGATAATTGATATCAAGTATAATATCCCAAATTGCAAAAGAAAAAAAGGGAAAACTAGACTCAGAATGTGAATTAGTAAAGAACAAGTAAAAAAAGGAATTGTTTTTTCATACAGGAATAACAGGAACATTGCTTTGGACAAAACATTTTCAGACTGAAAAGGATTGCTGTTACGAATCCTTTGATCAATCTTTAAATATAAAGAAGATTATGCAACTTGTAAAGAAAGTTCCATTGAAGCAAATGGGAGAGAATTTACATCAATTACAATGATCTGAAATGCAAGGGAAACAAAGGGAAACTTAGACTCAATAAAATGGAAACAGAGAAGTAAAAGTATCCAAAGGAATGGATTCATCAAAAGGGAATAACTGGAAGATTTCTCTTCCCATTCACCCTTTCCACTGTATAGGACTCCTATTAAGAATCCTTTCATACAATTTAAATATAAAGAAGATAATGCATTGTGTACAAAACTTCTATTGAAGGAAATGCGAGATAATTGATATCAAGTATAATATCCCAAATTGCAAAAGAAAAAAAGGGAAAACTAGACTCAGAATGTGAATTAGTAAAGAACAAGTAAAAAAAGGAATTGTTTTTTCATACAGGAATAACAGGAACATTGCTTTGGACAAAACATTTTCAGACTGAAAAGGATTGCTGTTACGAATCTTTTGATCAATCTTTAAATATAATGAAGATGATGCAACTTGTACAGAAAGTTCCATTGAAGCAAATGGGAGTTAATTTACATCAATTACACTGATCTGAAATGCAAGGGAAACAAAGGGAAACCTAGACTCAATAGAATGGGATATAGAGAAAAACACATATCCAAAGGAATGGAATTTTCAATAGGAAACAACTTGAAGATTTCGCAACCCAGTCACCCTTTCCAATGTATAGGACTGTTGTTAAGAATCCTTTGGTACAGTTAGAATATAAGGAAGATAATGCATTGTGTACAAAACTTCTATTGAAGGAAATGCGAGAGAATTGATATCAACTATACTATCTCAAACAGCAAAAGAAACAGAGGGAAAACTAGACTCAGAATGTGAAATAGAGAAGAACAAGTAAGAAAACTAATTGTTTTTTGGTACTGGAATAACCGGAACATTCCTTTGGACAAAATCTTTTTCAGACTGAAATGGATTGCTGTTACGAATCCTTTGATCCATCTTTAAATATAAAGTAGATTATGCAACTTGTAAAGAACGTTCCATTGAAGCAAATGGGAGAGAATTTACATCAATTACAATGATCTGAAATGCAAGGGAAACAAAGTGAAACTTCGACTCAATAAAATGGGAAACAGAGAAGAAAAAGTATCCAAAGGAATGGATTTATCAAAAGGGAATAAGTGGAAGATTTCTCTACCCATTCACCCTTTCCAGTGTATAGGACTCCTATTAAGAATCCTTTCATACAATTTAAATATAAAGAAGATAATGCATTGTGCACAAAACTTCTATTGAAGGAAATGCGAGATAATTGATATCAAGTATAATATCCCAAATTGCAAAACAAAAAAAGGGAAAACTAGACTCAGAATGTGAATTAGTAAAGAACAAGTAAAAAAAGGAATTGTTTTTTCATACAGGAATAACAGGAACATTGCTTTGGACAAAACATTTTCAGACTGAAAAGGATTGCTGTTACGAATCCTTTGATCAATCTTTAAATATAATGAAGATGATGCAACTTGTACAGAAAGTTCCATTGAAGCAAATGGGAGGGAATTTACATCAATTACAATGATCTGAAATGCAAGGGAAACAAAGGGAAACTTAGACTCAATAAAATGGGAAATAGAGAAGAAAAAGTATCCAAAGGAATGGATTCATCAAAAGGGAATAACTGGAAGATTTCTCTACCCATTCACGCTTTCCACTGTATAGGACTCCTATTAAGAATCCTTTCATACAATTTAAATATAAAGAAGATAATGCATTGTGCACAAAACTTCTATTGAAGGAAATGCGAGATAATTGATATCAAGTATAATATCCCAAATTGCAAAACAAAAAAAGCGAAAAATAGACTCAGAATGTGAAATAGAGAAGAACAAGTAAGAAAACCAATTGTTTTTTGGGACTGGAATAACCGGAACATTCCTTTGGACAAAAGCTTTTTCAGACTGAAAACGATTGCTGTTACGAATGTTTTGATCCATCTTTAAATATAAAGAAGATTATGCAACTTGTAAAGAACGTTCCATTGAAGCAAATGGGAGAGAATTTACATCAATTACAATGATCTGAAATGCAAGGGAAACAAAGTGAAACTTAGACTCAATAAAATGGGAAATAGAGAAAAAAAAGTATCCAAAGGAATGGATTTATCAAAAGGGAATAACTGGAAGATTTCTCTACCCATTCACCCTTTCCACTGTATAGGACTGTTGTTAAGAATCCTTTCATACAATTTAAATATAAAGAAGATAATGCATTGTGCACAAAACTTCTATTGAAGGAAATGCGAGTTAATTGATATCAAGTATAATATCCCAAATTTCAAAAGAAAAAAAGGGAAAACTAGACTCAGAATGTGAAATAGAGAAGAACAAGTAAGAAAACCAATTGTTTTTTGGTACTGGAATAACCGGAACATTCCTTTGGACAAAAGCTTTTTCAGACTGAAAACGATTGCTGTTACGAATGTTTTGATCCATCTTTAAATATTAAGAAGATTATGCAACTTGTAAAGAACGTTCCATTGAAGCAAATGGGAGAGAATTTACATCAATTACAATGATCTGAAATGCAAGGGAAACAAAGTGAAACTTAGACTCAATAAAATGGGAAATAGAGAAGAAAAAGTATCCAAAGGAATGGATTTATCAAAAGGGAATAACTGGAAGATTTCTCTACCCATTCACCCTTTCCACTGTATAGGACTCCTATTAAGAATCCTTTCATACAATTTAAATATAAAGAAGATAATGCATTGTGCACAAAACTTCTATTGAAGGAAATGCGAGATAATTGATATCAAATATAATATCCCAAAATGAAAAACAAAAAAAAGGAAAACTAGACTCAGAATGTGAATTAGTAAAGAACAAGTAAAAAAAGGAATTGTTTTTTCATACAGGAATAACAGGAACATTGCTTTGGACAAAACATTTTCAGACTGAAAAGGATTGCGGTTACGAATCCTTTGATCAATCTTTAAATATAATGAAGATGATGCAACTTGTACAGAAAGTTCCATTGAAGCAAATGGGAGGGAATTTACATCAATTACACTGATCTGAAATGCAAGGGAAACAAAGGGAAACCTAGACTCAATAAAATGGGAAATAGAGAAAAAAAAGTATCCAAAGGAATGGATTTATCAAAAGGGAATAACTGGAAGATTTCTCTACCCATTCACCCTTTCCACTGTATAGGACTGTTGTTAAGAATCCTTTCATACAATTTAAATATAAAGAAGATAATGCATTGTGCACAAAACTTCTATTGAAGGAAATGCGAGATAATTGATATCAAGTATAATATCCCAAATTTCAAAAGAAAAAAAGGGAAAACTAGACTCAGAATGTGAAATAGAGAAGAACAAGTAAGAAAACCAATTGTTTTTTGGTACTGGAATAACCGGAACATTCCTTTGGACAAAAGCTTTTTCAGACTGAAAACGATTGCTGTTACGAATGTTTTGATCCATCTTTAAATATAAAGAAGATTATGCAACTTGTAAAGAAAGTTCCATTGAAGCAAATGGGAGAGAATTTACATCAATTACAATGATCTGAAATTCAAGGGAAATAAAGTGAAACTTAGACTCAATAAAATGGGAAATAGAGAAGAAAAAGTATCCAAAGTAATGGAATTTTCAATAGGAAACAACTTGAAGATTTCGCAACCCAGTCACCCTTTCCACTGTATAGGACTGTTGTTAAGAATCCTTTGGTACAGTTAGAATATAAGGAAGATAATGCATTGTGTACAAAACTTCTATTGAAGGAAATGCGAGATAATTGATATCAAGTATAATATCCCAAATTTCAAAAGAAAAAAAGGGAAAACTAGATTCAGAATGTGAATTAGTAAAGAACAAGTAAAAAAAGGAATTGTTTTTTCATACAGGAATAACAGGAACATTGCTTTGGACAAAACATTTTCAGACTGAAAAGGATTGCTGTTACGAATCTTTTGATCAATCTTTAAATATAATGAAGATGATGCAACTTGTACAGAAAGTTCCATTGAAGCAAATGGGAGGGAATTTACATCAATTACAATGATCTGAAATGCAAGGGAAACAAAGGGAAAACTAGACTCAATGAATGAGTCTAGAATGGGAAATAGAGAAGAACACCTATCCAAAGGAATGGAATTTTCAATAGGAAACAACTTGAAGATTTCGCAACCCAGTCACCCTTTCCAATGTATAGGACTGTTGTTAAGAATCGTTTGGTACAGTTAGAATATAAGGAAGATAATGCATTGTGTACAAAACTTCTATTGAAGCAAATGCGAGAGAATTGATATCAACTATAATATCCGAAAGTGCAACAGAAACAAAGGGAAAACTAGACTCAGAATGTGAAATAGAGAAGAACAAGTAAGAAAACCAATTGTTTTTTGGTACTGGAATAACCGGAACATTCCTTTGGACAAAAGCTTTTTCAGACTGAAAACGATTGCTGTTACGAATGTTTTGATCCATCTTTAAATATAAAGAAGATTATGCAATTTGTAAAGAACGTTTCATTGAACCAAATGGGAGAGAATTTACATCAATTACAATGATCTGAAATGCAAGGGAAACAAAGTGAATCTTAGACTCAATAAAATGGGAAATAGAGAAGAAAAAGTATCCAAAGGAATGGATTTATCAAAAGGGAATAACTGGAAGATTTCTCTACCCATTCACCCTTTCCACTGTATAGGACTCCTATTAAGAATCCTTTCATACAATTTAAATATAAAGAAGATAATGCATTGTGCACAAAACTTCTATTGAAGGAAATGCGAGATAATTGATATCAATTATAATATCGCAAATTGCAAAAGAAAAAAAGGGAAAACTAGACAAAGAATGTGAATTAGTAAAGAACAAGTAAAAAAAGGAATTGTTTTTTCATACAGGAATAACAGGAACATTGCTTTGGACAAAACATTTTCAGACTGAAAAGGATTGCTGTTACGAATCTTTTGATCAATCTTTAAATATAATGAAGATGATTCAACTTGTACAGAAAGTTCCATTGAAGCAAATGGGAGTTAATTTACATCAATTACACTGATCTGAAATGCAAGGGAAACAAAGGGAAACCTAGACTCAATAGAATGGGAAATAGAGAAGAACACATATCCAAAGGAATGGAATTTTCAATAGGAAACAACTTGAAAATTTCGCAACCCAGTCACCCTTTCCAATGTATAGGACTGTTGTTAAGAATCCTTTGGTACAGTTAGAATATAAGGAAGATAAAGCATTGTGTACAAAACTTCTATTGAAGGAAATGCGAGATAATTGATATCAATTATAATATCCCAAATTGCAAAACAAAAAAAGGGAAAATTAGACTCAGAATGTGAATTAGTAAAGAACAAGTAAAAAAAGGAATTGTTTTTTCATACAGGAATAACAGGAACATTGCTTTGGACAAAACATTTTCAGACTGAAAAGGATTGCTGTTACGAATCTTTTGATCAATATTTAAATATAATGAAGATGATGCAACTTGTACAGAAAGTTCCATTGAAGCAAATGGGAGGGAATTTACATCAATTACACTGATCTGAAATGCAAGGGAAACAAAGGGAAACCTAGACTCAATAAAATGGGAAATAGAGAAGAAAAAGTATCCAAAGGAATGGAATTTTCAATAGGAAACAACTTGAAGATTTCGCAACCCAGTCCCCCTTTCCAATGTATAGGACTGTTGCTAAGAATCCTTTGGTACAGTTAGAATATAAGGAAAATAATGCATTGTGTACCAAACTTCTATTGAAGGAAATGCGAGATAATTGATATCAAGTATAATATCCCAAATTGCAAAACAAAAAAAGGGAAAACTAGACTCAGAATGTGAATTAGTAAAGAACAAGTAAAAAAAGGAATTGTTTTTTCATACAGGAATAACAGGAACATTGCTTTGGACAAAACATTTTCAGACTGAAAAGGATTGCTGTTACGAATCTTTTGATCAATCTTTAAATATAATGAAGATGATGCAACTTGTACAGAAAGTTCCATTGAAGCAAATGGGAGTTAATTTACATCAATTACACTGATCTGAAATGCAAGGGAAACAAAGGGAAACCTAGACTCAATAGAATGGAATATAGAGAAGAACACATATCCAAAGGAATGGAATTTTCAATAGGAAACAACTTGAAGATTTCGCAACCCAGTCACCCTTTCCAATGTATAGGACTGTTGTTAAGAATCCTTTGGTACAGTTAGAGTATAAGGAAGATAATGCATTGTGTACAAAACTTCTATTGAAGGAAATGCGAGAGAATTGATATCAACTATACTATCCCAAACAGCAAAAGAAACAGAGGGAAAACTAGACTCAGAATGTGAAATACAGAAGAACAAGTAAGAAAACCAATTGTTTTTTGGTACTGGAATAACCGGAAGATTCCTTTGGACAAAATCTTTTTCAGACTGAAATGGATTGCTGTTACGAATGTTTTGATCCATCTTTAAATATAAAGAAGATTATGCAACTTGTAAAGAACGTTCCATTGAAGTAAATGGGAGAGAATTTACATCAATTACAATGATCTGAAATGCAAGGGAAACAAAGGGAAACTTAGACTCAATAAAATGGGAAATAGAGAAGAAAAAGTATCCAAAGGAATGGATTTATCAAAAGGGAATAACTGGAAGATTTCTCTACCCATTCACCCTTTCCAGTGTATAGGACTCCTATTAAGAATCCTTTCATACAATTTAAATATAAAGAAGATAATGCATTGTGCACAAAACTTCTATTGAAGGAAATGCGAGATAATTGATATCAAGTATAATATCCCAAATTGCAAAACAAAAAAAGGGAAAATTAGACTCAGAATGTGAATTAGTAAAGAACAAGTAAAAAAAGGAATTGTTTTTTCATACAGGAATAACAGGAACATTGCTTTGGACAAAACATTTTCAGACTGAAAAGGATTGCTGTTACGAATCCTTTGATCAATCTTTAAATATAATGAAGATGATGCAACATGTACAGAAAGTTACATTGAAGCAAAAGGGAGGGAATTTACATAAATTACACTGATCTGAAATGCAAGGGAAACAAAGGGAAACCTAGACTCAATAAAATGGGAAATAGAGAAGAAAAAGTATCCAAAGGAATGGAATTTTCAATAGGAAACAACTTGAAGATTTCGCAACCCAGTCACCCTTTCCACTGTATAGGACTCCTATTAAGAATCCTTTCATACAATTTAAATATAAAGAAGATAATGCATTGTGCACAAAACTTCTATTGAAGGAAATGCGAGATAATTGATATCAAGTATAATTATCCCAAATTGCAAAAGAAAAAAAGGGAAAACTAGACTCAGAATGTGAATTAGTAAAGAACAAGTAAAAAAAGGAATTGTTTTTTCATACAGGAATAACAGGAACATTGCTTTGGACAAAACATTTTCAGACTGAAAAGGATTGCTGTTACGAATCTTTTGATCAATCTTTAAATATAATGAAGATGATGCAACTTGTACAGAAAGTTCCATTGAAGCAAATGGGAGTTAATTTACATCAATTACACTGATCTGAAATGCAAGGGAAACAAAGGGAAACCTAGACTCAATAGAATGGGATATAGAGAAGAACACATATCCAAAGGAATGGAATTTTCAATAGGAAACAACTTGAAGATTTCGCAACCCAGTCACCCTTTCCAATGTATAGGACTGTTGTTAAGAATCCTTTGGTACAGTTAGAATATAAGGAAGATAATGCATTGTGTACAAAACTTCTATTGAAGGAAATGCGAGAGAATTGATATCAACTATACTATCCCAAACAGCAAAAGAAACAGAGGGAAAACTAGACTCAGAATGTGAAATAGAGAAGAACAAGTAAGAAAACCAATTGTTTTTTGGTACTGGAATAACCGGAAGATTCCTTTGGACAAAATCTTTTTCAGACTGAAATGGATTGCTGTTACGAATGTTTTGATCCATCTTTAAATATAAAGAAGATTATGCAACTTGTAAAGTACGTTCCATTGAAGTAAATGGGAGAGAATTTACATCAATTACAATGATCTGAAATGCAAGGGAAACAAAGGGAAACTTAGACTCAATAAAATGGGAAATAGAGAAGAAAAAGTATCCAAAGGAATGGATTTATCAAAAGGGAATAACTGGAAGATTTCTCTACCCATTCACCCTTTCCAGTGTATAGGACTCCTATTAAGAATCCTTTCATACAATTTAAATATAAAGAAGATAATGCATTGTGCACAAAACTTCTATTGAAGGAAATGCGAGATAATTGATATCAAGTATAATATCCCAAATTGCAAAACAAAAAAAGGGAAAACTAGACTCAGAATGTGAATTAGTAAAGAACAAGTAAAAAAAGGAATTGTTTTTTCATACAGGAATAACAGGAACATTGCTTTGGACAAAACATTTTCAGACTGAAAAGGATTGCTGTTACGAATCTTTTGATCAATCTTTAAATATAATGAAGATGATGCAACTTGTACAGAAAGTTCCATTGAAGCAAATGGGAGTTAATTTACATCAATTACACTGATCTGAAATGCAAGGGAAACAAAGGGAAACCTAGACTCAATAGAATGGGATATAGAGAAGAACACATATCCAAAGGAATGGAATTTTCAATAGGAAACAACTTGAAGATTTCGCAACCCAGTCACCCTATCCAATGTAAAGGACTGTTTTTAAGAATCCTTTGGTACAGTTAGAATATAAGGAAGATAATGCATTATGTACAAAACTTCTATTGAAGGAAATGCGAGAGAATTGATATCAACTATACTATCCCAAACAGTAAAAGAAACAAAGGGAAAACTAGACTCAGAATGTGAAATAGAGAAGAACAAGTAAGAAAACCAATTGTTTTTTGGTATTGGAATAACCGGAACATTCCTTTGGACAAAATCTTTTTCAGACTGAAATGGATTGCTGTTACGAATGTTTTGATCAATCTTTAAATATAAAGAAGATTATGCAACTTGTAAAGAAAGTTCCATTGAAGCAAATGGGAGAGAATTTACATCAATTACAATGATCTGAAATGCAAGGGAAACAAAGTGAAACTTAGACTCAATAAAATGGGAAATAGAGAAGAAAAAGTATCCAAAGGAATGGATTCATCAAAAGGGAATAACTGGAAAATTTCTCCACCCATTCACCCTTTCCACTGTATAGGACTCCTATTAAGAATCCTTTCATACAATTTAAATATAAAGAAAATAATGCATTGTGCACCCAACTTCTATTGAAGGAAATGCGAGAGAATTGATATCAAGTATAATATCCCAAATTGCAAAAGAAAAAAAGGGAAAACTAGACTCAGAATGTGAATTAGTAAAGAACAAGTAAAAAAAGAAATTGTTTTTTCATACAGGAATAACAGGAACATTGATTTGGACAAAACATTTTCAGACTGAAAAGGATTGCTGTTATGAATCTTTTGATCAATCTTTAAATATAATGAAGATGATGCAACTTGTACAGAAAGTTCCATTGAAGCAAATGGGAGGGAATTTACATCAATTACAATGATCTGAAATTCAAGGGAAACAAAGGGAAACCTAGACTCAATAGAATGGGAAATAGAGAAGAACACCTATTCAAAGGAATGGAATTTTCAATAGGAAACAACTTGAAGATTTCGCAACCCAGTCACCCTTTCCAATGTATAGGACTGTTGTTAAGAACCCTTTGGTACAGTTAGAATATAAGAAAGATAATGCATTATGTACAAAACTTCTATTGAAGGAAATGCGAGAGAATTGATATCAACTATACTATCCCAAACAGCAAAAGAAACAGAGGGAAAACTAGACTCAGAATGTGAAATAGAGAAGAACAAGTAAGAAAACCAATTGTTTTTTGGTACTGGAATAACCGGAAGATTCCTTTGGACAAAATCTTTTTCAGACTGAAATGGATTGCTGTTACGAATGTTTTGATCCATCTTTAAATATAAAGAAGATTATGCAACTTGTAAAGAACGTTCCATTGAAGTAAATGGGAGAGAATTTACATCAATTACAATGATCTGAAATGCAAGGGAAACAAAGTGAAACTTAGACTCAATAAAATGGGAAATAGAGAAGAAAAAGTATCCAAAGGAATGGATTTATCAAAAGGGAATAACTGGAAGATTTCTCTACCCATTCACCCTTTCCACTGTAAAGGACTCCTATTAAGAATCCTTTCATACAATTTAAATATAAAGAAGATAATGCATTGTGCACAAAACTTCTATTGAAGGAAATGCGACAGAATGGATATCAAGTATAATATCCCAAATTGCAAAAGAAAAAAAGGGAAAACTAGACTCAGAATGTGAATTAGTAAAGAACAAGTAAAAAAAGGAATTGTTTTTTCATACAGGAATAACAGGAACATTGCTTTGGACAAAAAATTTTCAGACTGAAAAGGATTGCTGTTACGAATCTTTTGATCAATCTTTAAATATAATGAAGATGATGCAACTTGTACAGAAAGTTCCATTGAAGCAAATGGGAGTTAATTTACATCAATTACACTGATCTGAAATGCAAGGGAAACAAAGGGAAACCTAGACTCAATAAAATGGGATATAGAGAAGAACACATATCCAAAGGAATGGAATTTTCAATAGGAAATAACTTGAAGATTTCGCAACCCAGTCACCCTTTCCAATGTATAGGACTGTTGTTAAGAACCCTTTGGTACAGTTAGAATATAAGGAAGATAATGCATTGTGTACAAAACTTCTATTGAAGGAAATACGAGAGAATTGATATCAACTATACTATCCCAAACAGAAAAAGAAACAGAGGGAAAACTAGACTCAGAATGTGAAATAGAGAAGAACAAGTAAGAAAACCAATTGTTTTTTGGTACTGGAATAACCGGAACATTCCTTTGGACAAAATCTTTTTCAGACTGAAATGGATTGCTGTTACGAATGTTTTGATCCATCTTTAAATATAAAGAAGATTATGCAACTTGTAAAGAAAGTTCCATTGAAGCAAATGGGAGAGAATTTACATCAATTACAATGATCTGAAATGCAAGGGAAACAAAGTGAAACTTAGACTCAATAAAATGGGAAATAGAGAAGAAAAAGTAACCAAAGGAATGGATTTATCAAAAGGGAATAACTGGAAGATTTCTCTACCCATTCACCCTTTCCACTGTATAGGACTCCTATTAAGAATCCTTTCATACAATTTAAATATAAAGAAGATAATGCATTGTGCACAAAACTTCTATTGAAGGAAATGCTAGATAATTGATATCAATTATAATATCCCAAATTGCAAAAGAAAAAAAGGGAAAACTAGACTCAGAATGTGAATTAGTAAAGAACAAGTAAAAAAAGGAATTGTTTTTTCATACAGGAATAACAGGAACATTGCTTTGGACAAAACATTTTCAGACTGAAAAGGATTGCTGTTACGAATCCTTTGATCAATCTTTAAATATAATGAAGATGATGCAACATGTACAGAAAGTTACATTGAAGCAAAAGGGAGGGAATTTACATCAATTACACTGATCTGAAATGCAAGGGAAACAAAGGGAAACCTAGACTCAATAAAATGGGAAATAGAGAAGAAAAAGTATCCAAAGGAATGGAATTTTCAATAGGAAACAACTTGAAGATTTCGCAACCCAGTCACCCTTTCCACTGTATAGGACTCCTATTAAGAATCCTTTCATACAATTTAAATATAAAGAAGATAATGCATTGTGCACAAAACTTCTATTGAAGGAAATGCGAGATAATTGATATCAAGTATAATTATCCCAAATTGCAAAAGAAAAAAAGGGAAAACTAGACTCAGAATGGGAATTAGTAAAGAACAAGTAAAAAAAGGAATTGTTTTTTCATAAAGGAATAACAGGAACATTGCTTTGGACAAAACATTTTCAGACTGAAAAGGATTGCTGTTACGAATCTTTTGATCAATCTTTAAATATAATGAAGATGATGCAACTTGTACAGAAAGTTCCATTGAAGCAAATGGGAGTTAATTTACATCAATTACACTGATCTGAAATGCAAGGGAAACAAAGGGAAACCTAGACTCAATAGAATGGGATATAGAGAAGAACACATATCCAAAGGAATGGAATTTTCAATAGGAAACAACTAGAAGATTTCGCAACCCAGTCACCCTTTCCAATGTATAGGACTGTTGTTAAGAATCCTTTGGTACAGTTAGAATATAAGGAAGATAATGCATTGTGTACAAAACTTCTATTGAAGGAAATGCGAGAGAATTGATATCAACTATACTATCCCAAACAGCAAAAGAAACAGAGGGAAAACTAGACTCAGAATGTGAAATAGAGAAGAACAAGTAAGAAAACCAATTGTTTTTTGGTACTGGAATAACCGGAAGATTCCTTTGGACAAAATCTTTTTCAGACTGAAATGGATTGCTGTTACGAATCCTTTGATCCATCTTTAAATATAAAGAAGATTATGCAACTTGTAAAGAACGTTCCATTGAAGTAAATGGGAGAGAATTTACATCAATTACAATGATCTGAAATGCAAGGGAAACAAAGTGAAACTTAGACTCAATAAAATGGGAAATAGAGAAGAAAAAGTATTCAAAGGAATGGATTTATCAAAAGGGAATAACTGGAAGATTTCTCTACCCATTCACCCTTTCCAGTGTATAGGACTCCTATTAAGAATCCTTTCATACAATTTAAATATAAAGAAGATAATGCATTGTGCACAAAACTTCTATTGAAGGAAATGCGAGATAATTGATATCAAGTATAATATCCCAAATTGCAAAACAAAAAAAGGGAAAACTAGACTCAGAATGTGAATTAGTAAAGAACAAGTAAAAAAAGGAATTGTTTTTTCATACAGGAATAACAGGAACATTGCTTTGGACAAAACATTTTCAGACTGAAAAGGATTGCTGTTACGAATCTTTTGATCAATCTTTAAATATAATGAAGATGATGCAACTTGTACAGAAAGTTCCATTGAAGCAAATGGGAGTTAATTTACATCAATTACACTGATCTGAAATGCAAGGGAAACAAAGGGAAACCTAGACTCAATAGAATGGAATATAGAGAAGAACACATATCCAAAGGAATGGAATTTTCAATAGGAAACAACTTGAAGATTTCGCAACCCAGTCACCCTTTCCAATGTATAGGACTGTTGTTAAGAATCCTTTGGTACAGTTAGAGTATAAGGAAGATAATGCATTGTGTACAAAACTTCTATTGAAGGAAATGCGAGAGAATTGATATCAACTATACTATCCCAAACAGCAAAAGAAACAGAGGGAAAACTAGACTCAGAATGTGAAATAGAGAAGAACAAGTAAGAAAACCAATTGTTTTTTGGTACTGGAATAACCGGAACATTCCTTTGGACAAAATCTTTTTCAGACTGAAATGGATTGCTGTTACGAATCCTTTGATCCATCTTTAAATATAAAGAAGATTATGCAACTTGTAAAGAATGTTCCATTGAAGCAAATGGGAGAGAATTTACATCAATTACAATGATCTGAAATGCAAGGGAAACAAAGTGAAACTTCGACTCAATAAAATGGGAAACAGAGAAGAAAAAGTATCCAAAGGAATGGATTTATCAAAAGGGAATAAGTGGAAGATTTCTCTACCCATTCACCCTTTCCAGTGTATAGGACTCCTATTAAGAATCCTTTCATACAATTTAAATATAAAGAAGATAATGCATTGTGCACAAAACTTCTATTGAAGGAAATGCGAGATAATTGATATCAAGTATAATATCCCAAATTGCAAAACAAAAAAAGGGAAAACTAGACTCAGAATGTGAATTAGTAAAGAACAAGTAAAAAAAGGAATTGTTTTTTCATACAGGAATAACAGGAACATTGCTTTGGACAAAACATTTTCAGACTGAAAAGGATTGCTGTTACGAATCCTTTGATCAATCTTTAAATATAATGAAGATGATGCAACTTGTACAGAAAGTTCCATTGAAGCAAATGGGAGGGAATTTACATCAATTACAATGATCTGAAATGCAAGGGAAACAAAGGGAAACTTAGACTCAATAAAATGGGAAATAGAGAAGAAAAAGTATCCAAAGGAATGGATTCATCAAAAGGGAATAACTGGAAGATTTCTCTACCCATTCACGCTTTCCACTGTATAGGACTCCTATTAAGAATCCTTTCATACAATTTAAATATAAAGAAGATAATGCATTGTGCACAAAACTTCTATTGAAGGAAATGCGAGATAATTGATATCAAGTATAATATCCCAAATTGCAAAACAAAAAAAGCGAAAAATAGACTCAGAATGTGAAATAGAGAAGAACAAGTAAGAAAACCAATTGTTTTTTGGGACTGGAATAACCGGAACATTCCTTTGGACAAAAGCTTTTTCAGACTGAAAACGATTGCTGTTACGAATGTTTTGATCCATCTTTAAATATAAAGAAGATTATGCAACTTGTAAAGAACGTTCCATTGAAGCAAATGGGAGAGAATTTACATCAATTACAATGATCTGAAATGCAAGGGAAACAAAGTGAAACTTAGACTCAATAAAATGGGAAATAGAGAAAAAAAAGTATCCAAAGGAAGGGATTTATCAAAAGGGAATAACTGGAAGATTTCTCTACCCATTCACCCTTTCCACTGTATAGGACTGTTGTTAAGAATCCTTTCATACAATTTAAATATAAAGAAGATAATGCATTGTGCACAAAACTTCTATTGAAGGAAATGCGAGATAATTGATATCAAGTATAATATCCCAAATTTCAAAAGAAAAAAAGGGAAAACTAGACTCAGAATGTGAAATAGAGAAGAACAAGTAAGAAAACCAATTGTTTTTTGGTACTGGAATAACCGGAACATTCCTTTGGACAAAAGCTTTTTCAGACTGAAAACGATTGCTGTTACGAATGTTTTGATCCATCTTTAAATATTAAGAAGATTATGCAACTTGTAAAGAACGTTCCATTGAAGCAAATGGGAGAGAATTTACATCAATTACAATGATCTGAAATGCAAGGGAAACAAAGTGAAACTTAGACTCAATAAAATGGGAAATAGAGAAGAAAAAGTATCCAAAGGAATGGATTTATCAAAAGGGAATAACTGGAAGATTTCTCTACCCATTCACCCTTTCCACTGTATAGGACTCCTATTAAGAATCCTTTCATACAATTTAAATATAAAGAAGATAATGCATTGTGCACAAAACTTCTATTGAAGGAAATGCGAGATAATTGATATCAAATATAATATCCCAAAATGAAAAACAAAAAAAAGGAAAACTAGACTCAGAATGTGAATTAGTAAAGAACAAGTAAAAAAAGGAATTGTTTTTTCATACAGGAATAACAGGAACATTGCTTTGGACAAAACATTTTCAGACTGAAAAGGATTGCGGTTACGAATCCTTTGATCAATCTTTAAATATAATGAAGATGATGCAACTTGTACAGAAAGTTCCATTGAAGCAAATGGGAGGGAATTTACATCAATTACACTGATCTGAAATGAAAGGGAAACAAAGGGAAACCTAGACTCAATAAAATGGGAAATAGAGAAAAAAAAGTATCCAAAGGAATGGATTTATCAAAAGGGAATAACTGGAAGATTTCTCTACCCATTCACCCTTTCCACTGTATAGGACTGTTGTTAAGAATCCTTTCATACAATTTAAATATAAAGAAGATAATGCATTGTGCACAAAACTTCTATTGAAGGAAATGCGAGATAATTGATATCAAGTATAATATCCCAAATTTCAAAAGAAAAAAAGGGAAAACTAGACTCAGAATGTGAAATAGAGAAGAACAAGTAAGAAAACCAATTGTTTTTTGGTACTCGAATAACCGGAACATTCCTTTGGACAAAAGCTTTTTCAGACTGAAAACGATTGCTGTTACGAATGTTTTGATCCATCTTTAAATATAAAGAAGATTATGCAACTTGTAAAGAAAGTTCCATTGAAGCAAATGGGAGAGAATTTACATCAATTACAATGATCTGAAATTCAAGGGAAATAAAGTGAAACTTAGACTCAATAAAATGGGAAATAGAGAAGAAAAAGTATCCAAAGTAATGGAATTTTCAATAGGAAACAACTTGAAGATTTCGCAACCCAGTCACCCTTTCCACTGTATAGGACTGTTGTTAAGAATCCTTTGGTACAGTTAGAATATAAGGAAGATAATGCATTGTGTACAAAACTTCTATTGAAGGAAATGCGAGATAATTGATATCAAGTATAATATCCCAAATTTCAAAAGAAAAAAAGGGAAAACTAGATTCAGAATGTGAATTAGTAAAGAACAAGTAAAAAAAGGAATTGTTTTTTCATACAGGAATAACAGGAACATTGCTTTGGACAAAACATTTTCAGACTGAAAAGGATTGCTGTTACGAATCTTTTGATCAATCTTTAAATATAATGAAGATGATGCAACTTGTACAGAAAGTTCCATTGAAGCAAATGGGAGGGAATTTACATCAATTACAATGATCTGAAATGCAAGGGAAACAAAGGGAAAACTAGACTCAATGAATGAGTCTAGAATGGGAAATAGAGAAGAACACCTATCCAAAGGAATGGAATTTTCAATAGGAAACAACTTGAAGATTTCGCAACCCAGTCACCCTTTCCAATGTATAGGACTGTTGTTAAGAATCCTTTGGTACAGTTAGAATATAAGGAAGATAATGCATTGTGTACAAAACTTCTATTGAAGCAAATGCGAGAGAATTGATATCAACTATAATATCCGAAAGTGCAACAGAAACAAAGGGAAAACTAGACTCAGAATGTGAAATAGAGAAGAACAAGTAAGAAAACCAATTGTTTTTTGGTACTGGAATAACCGGAACATTCCTTTGGACAAAAGCTTTTTCAGACTGAAAACGATTGCTGTTACGAATGTTTTGATCCATCTTTAAATATAAAGAAGATTATGCAATTTGTAAAGAACGTTTCATTGAACCAAATGGGAGAGAATTTACATCAATTACAATGATCTGAAATGCAAGGGAAACAAAGTGAATCTTAGACTCAATAAAATGGGAAATAGAGAAGAAAAAGTATCCAAAAGAATGGATTTATCAAAAGGGAATAACTGGAAGATTTCTCTACCCATTCACCCTTTCCACTGTATAGGACTCCTATTAAGAATCCTTTCATACAATTTAAATATAAAGAAGATAATGCATTGTGCACAAAACTTCTATTGAAGGAAATGCGAGATAATTGATATCAATTATAATATCCCAAATTTCAAAAGAAAAAAAGGGAAAACTAGACTCAGAATGTGAATTAGTAAAGAACAAGTAAAAAAAGGAATTGTTTTTTCATACAGGAATAACAGGAACATTGCTTTGGACAAAACATTTTCAGACTGAAAAGGATTGCTTTTACGAATCTTTTGATCAATCTTTAAATATAATGAAGATGATTCAACTTGTACAGAAAGTTCCATTGAAGCAAATGGGAGTTAATTTACATCAATTACACTGATCTGAAATGCAAGGGAAACAAAGGGAAACCTAGACTCAATAGAATGGGAAATAGAGAAGAACACATATCCAAAGGAATGGAATTTTCAATAGGAAACAACTTGAAAATTTCGCAACACAGTCACCCTTTCCAATGTATAGGACTGTTGTTAAGAATCCTTTGGTACAGTTAGAATATAAGGAAGATAAAGCATTGTGTACAAAACTTCTATTGAAGGAAATGCGAGATAATTGATATCAATTATAATATCCCAAATTGCAAAACAAAAAAAGGGAAAATTAGACTCAGAATGTGAATTAGTAAAGAACAAGTAAAAAAAGGAATTGTTTTTTCATACAGGAATAACAGGAACATTGCTTTGGACAAAACATTTTCAGACTGAAAAGGATTGCTGTTACGAATCTTTTGATCAATATTTAAATATAATGAAGATGATGCAACTTGTACAGAAAGTTCCATTGAAGCAAATGGGAGGGAATTTACATCAATTACACTGATCTGAAATGCAAGGGAAACAAAGGGAAACCTAGACTCAATAAAATGGGAAATAGAGAAGAAAAAGTATCCAAAGGAATGGAATTTTCAATAGGAAACAACTTGAAGATTTCGCAACCCAGTCCCCCTTTCCAATGTATAGGACTGTTGCTAAGAATCCTTTGGTACAGTTAGAGTATAAGGAAGATAATGCATTGTGTACAAAACTTCTATTGAAGGAAATGCGAGAGAATTGATATCAACTATACTATCCCAAACAGCAAAAGAAACAGAGGGAAAACTAGACTCAGAATGTGAAATAGAGAAGAACAAGTAAGAAAACCAATTGTTTTTTGGTACTGGAATAACCGGAAGATTCCTTTGGACAAAATCTTTTTCAGACTGAAATGGATTGCTGTTACGAATGTTTTGATCCATCTTTAAATATAAAGAAGATTATGCAACTTGTAAAGAACGTTCCATTGAAGTAAATGGGAGAGAATTTACATCAATTACAATGATCTGAAATGCAAGGGAAACAAAGGGAAACTTAGACTCAATAAAATGGGAAATAGAGAAGAAAAAGTATCCAAAGGAATGGATTTATCAAAAGGGAATAACTGGAAGATTTCTCTACCCATTCACCCTTTCCAGTGTATAGGACTCCTATTAAGAATCCTTTCATACAATTTAAATATAAAGAAGATAATGCATTGTGCACAAAACTTCTATTGAAGGAAATGCGAGATAATTGATATCAAGTATAATATCCCAAATTGCAAAACAAAAAAAGGGAAAATTAGACTCAGAATGTGAATTAGTAAAGAACAAGTAAAAAAAGGAATTGTTTTTTCATACAGGAATAACAGGAACATTGCTTTGGACAAAACATTTTCAGACTGAAAAGGATTGCTGTTACGAATCCTTTGATCAATCTTTAAATATAATGAAGATGATGCAACATGTACAGAAAGTTACATTGAAGCAAAAGGGAGGGAATTTACATAAATTACACTGATCTGAAATGCAAGGGAAACAAAGGGAAACCTAGACTCAATAAAATGGGAAATAGAGAAGAAAAAGTATCCAAAGGAATGGAATTTTCAATAGGAAACAACTTGAAGATTTCGCAACCCAGTCACCCTTTCCACTGTATAGGACTCCTATTAAGAATCCTTTCATACAATTTAAATATAAAGAAGATAATGCATTGTGCACAAAACTTCTATTGAAGGAAATGCGAGATAATTGATATCAAGTATAATTATCCCAAATTGCAAAAGAAAAAAAGGGAAAACTAGACTCAGAATGTGAATTAGTAAAGAACAAGTAAAAAAAGGAATTGTTTTTTCATACAGGAATAACAGGAACATTGCTTTGGACAAAACATTTTCAGACTGAAAAGGATTGCTGTTACGAATCTTTTGATCAATCTTTAAATATAATGAAGATGATGCAACTTGTACAGAAAGTTCCATTGAAGCAAATGGGAGTTAATTTACATCAATTACACTGATCTGAAATGCAAGGGAAACAAAGGGAAACCTAGACTCAATAGAATGGGATATAGAGAAGAACACATATCCAAAGGAATGGAATTTTCAATAGGAAACAACTTGAAGATTTCGCAACCCAGTCACCCTTTCCAATGTATAGGACTGTTGTTAAGAATCCTTTGGTACAGTTAGAATATAAGGAAGATAATGCATTGTGTACAAAACTTCTATTGAAGGAAATGCGAGAGAATTGATATCAACTATACTATCCCAAACAGCAAAAGAAACAGAGGGAAAACTAGACTCAGAATGTGAAATAGAGAAGAACAAGTAAGAAAACCAATTGTTTTTTGGTACTGGAATAACCGGAAGATTCCTTTGGACAAAATATTTTTCAGACTGAAATGGATTGCTGTTACGAATGTTTTGATCCATCTTTAAATATAAAGAAGATTATGCAACTTGTAAAGTACGTTCCATTGAAGTAAATGGGAGAGAATTTACATCAATTACAATGATCTGAAATGCAAGGGAAACAAAGGGAAACTTAGACTCAATAAAATGGGAAATAGAGAAGAAAAAGTATCCAAAGGAATGGATTTATCAAAAGGGAATAACTGGAAGATTTCTCTACCCATTCACCCTTTCCAGTGTATAGGACTCCTATTAAGAATCCTTTCATACAATTTAAATATAAAGAAGATAATGCATTGTGCACAAAACTTCTATTGAAGGAAATGCGAGAGAATTGATATCAAGTATAATATCCCAAATTGCAAAAGAAAAAAAGGGAAAACTAGACTCAGAATGTGAATTAGTAAAGAACAAGTAAAAAAAGAAATTGTTTTTTCATACAGGAATAACAGGAACATTGATTTGGACAAAACATTTTCAGACTGAAAAGGATTGCTGTTATGAATCTTTTGATCAATCTTTAAATATAATGAAGATGATGCAACTTGTACAGAAAGTTCCATTGAAGCAAATGGGAGGGAATTTACATCAATTACAATGATCTGAAATTCAAGGGAAACAAAGGGAAACCTAGACTCAATAGAATGGGAAATAGAGAAGAACACCTATTCAAAGGAATGGAATTTTCAATAGGAAACAACTTGAAGATTTCGCAACCCAGTCACCCTTTCCAATGTATAGGACTGTTGTTAAGAACCCTTTGGTACAGTTAGAATATAAGAAAGATAATGCATTATGTACAAAACTTCTATTGAAGGAAATGCGAGAGAATTGATATCAACTATACTATCCCAAACAGCAAAAGAAACAGAGGGAAAACTAGACTCAGAATGTGAAATAGAGAAGAACAAGTAAGAAAACCAATTGTTTTTTGGTACTGGAATAACCGGAAGATTCCTTTGGACAAAATCTTTTTCAGACTGAAATGGATTGCTGTTACGAATGTTTTGATCCATCTTTAAATATAAAGAAGATTATGCAACTTGTAAAGAACGTTCCATTGAAGTAAATGGGAGAGAATTTACATCAATTACAATGATCTGAAATGCAAGGGAAACAAAGTGAAACTTAGACTCAATAAAATGGGAAATAGAGAAGAAAAAGTAACCAAAGGAATGGATTTATCAAAAGGGAATAACTGGAAGATTTCTCTACCCATTCACCCTTTCCACTGTATAGGACTCCTATTAAGAATCCTTTCATACAATTTAAATATAAAGAAGATAATGCATTGTGCACAAAACTTCTATTGAAGGAAATGCTAGATAATTGATATCAATTATAATATCCCAAATTGCAAAAGAAAAAAAGGGAAAACTAGACTCAGAATGTGAATTAGTAAAGAACAAGTAAAAAAAGGAATTGTTGTTTCATACAGGAATAACAGGAACATTGCTTTGGACAAAACATTTTCAGACTGAAAAGGATTGCTGTTACGAATCTTTTGATCAATCTTTAAATATAATGAAGATGATGCAACTTGTACAGAAAGTTCCATTGAAGCAAATGGGAGTTAATTTACATCAATTACACTGATCTGAAATGCAAGGGAAACAAAGGGAAACCTAGACTCAATAGAATGGGATATAGAGAATAACACATATCAAAAGGAATGGAATTTTCAATAGGAAACAACTTGAAGATTTCGCAACCCAGTCACCCTTTCCAATGTATAGGACTGTTGTTAAGAACCCTTTGGTACAGTTAGAATATAAGAAAGATAATGCATTATGTACAAAACTTCTATTGAAGGAAATGCGAGAGAATTGATATCAACTATACTATCCCAAACAGTAAAAGAAACAAAGGGAAAACTAGACTCAGAATGTGAAATAGAGAAGAACAAGTAAGAAAACCAATTGTTTTTTGGTATTGGAATAACCGGAACATTCCTTTGGACAAAATCTTTTTCAGACTGAAATGGATTGCTGTTACGAATGTTTTGATCCATCTTTAAATATAAAGAAGATTATGCAACTTGTAAAGAAAGTTCCATTGAAGCAAATGGGAGAGAATTTACATCAATTACAATGATCTGAAATGCAAGGGAAACAAAGTGAAACTTAGACTCAATAAAATGGGAAATAGAGAAGAAAAAGTATCCAAAGGAATGGATTCATCAAAAGGGAATAACTGGAAGATTTCTCCACCCATTCACCCTTTCCAGTATATAGGACTCCTATTAAGAATCCTTTCATACAATTTAAATATAAAGAAGATAATGCATTGTGCACAAAACTTCTATTGAAGGAAATGCGAGATAATTGATATCAAGTATAATATCCCCAATTGCAAAACAAAAAAAGGGAAAACTAGACTCAGAATGTGAATTAGTAAAAAACAAGTAAAAAAAGGAATTGTTTTTTCATACAGGAATAACAGGAACATTGCTTTGGACAAAACATTTTCAGACTGAAAAGGATTGCTGTTACGAATCCTTTGATCAATCTTTAAATATAATGAAGATGATGCAACATGTACAGAAAGTTACATTGAAGCAAAAGGGAGGGAATTTACATAAATTACACTGATCTGAAATGCAAGGGAAACAAAGGGAAACCTAGACTCAATAAAATGGGAAATAGAGAAGAAAAAGTATCCAAAGGAATGGAATTTTCAATAGGAAACAACTTGAAGATTTCGCAACCCAGTCACCCTTTCCACTGTATAGGACTCCTATTAAGAATCCTTTCATACAATTTAAATATAAAGAAGATAATGCATTGTGCACAAAACTTCTATTGAAGGAAATGCGAGATAATTGATATCAAGTATAATTATCCCAAATTGCAAAAGAAAAAAAGGGAAAACTAGACTCAGAATGTGAATTAGTAAAGAACAAGTAAAAAAAGGAATTGTTTTTTCATACAGGAATAACAGGAACATTGCTTTGGACAAAACATTTTCAGACTGAAAAGGATTGCTGTTACGAATCTTTTGATCAATCTTTAAATATAATGAAGATGATGCAACTTGTACAGAAAGTTCCATTGAAGCAAATGGGAGTTAATTTACATCAATTACACTGATCTGAAATGCAAGGGAAACAAAGGGAAACCTAGACTCAATAGAATGGGATATAGAGAAGAACACATATCCAAAGGAATGGAATTTTCAATAGGAAACAACTTGAAGATTTCGCAACCCAGTCACCCTTTCCAATGTATAGGACTGTTGTTAAGAATCCTTTGGTACAGTTAGAATATAAGGAAGATAATGCATTGTGTACAAAACTTCTATTGAAGGAAATGCGAGAGAATTGATATCAACTATACTATCCCAAACAGCAAAAGAAACAGAGGGAAAACTAGACTCAGAATGTGAAATAGAGAAGAACAAGTAAGAAAACCAATTGTTTTTTGGTACTGGAATAACCGGAAGATTCCTTTGGACAAAATATTTTTCAGACTGAAATGGATTGCTGTTACGAATGTTTTGATCCATCTTTAAATATAAAGAAGATTATGCAACTTGTAAAGTACGTTCCATTGAAGTAAATGGGAGAGAATTTACATCAATTACAATGATCTGAAATGCAAGGGAAACAAAGGGAAACTTAGACTCAATAAAATGGGAAATAGAGAAGAAAAAGTATCCAAAGGAATGGATTTATCAAAAGGGAATAACTGGAAGATTTCTCTACCCATTCACCCTTTCCAGTGTATAGGACTCCTATTAAGAATCCTTTCATACAATTTAAATATAAAGAAGATAATGCATTGTGCACAAAACTTCTATTGAAGGAAATGCGAGAGAATTGATATCAAGTATAATATCCCAAATTGCAAAAGAAAAAAAGGGAAAACTAGACTCAGAATGTGAATTAGTAAAGAACAAGTAAAAAAAGAAATTGTTTTTTCATACAGGAATAACAGGAACATTGATTTGGACAAAACATTTTCAGACTGAAAAGGATTGCTGTTATGAATCTTTTGATCAATCTTTAAATATAATGAAGATGATGCAACTTGTACAGAAAGTTCCATTGAAGCAAATGGGAGGGAATTTACATCAATTACAATGATCTGAAATTCAAGGGAAACAAAGGGAAACCTAGACTCAATAGAATGGGAAATAGAGAAGAACACCTATTCAAAGGAATGGAATTTTCAATAGGAAACAACTTGAAGATTTCGCAACCCAGTCACCCTTTCCAATGTATAGGACTGTTGTTAAGAACCCTTTGGTACAGTTAGAATATAAGAAAGATAATGCATTATGTACAAAACTTCTATTGAAGGAAATGCGAGAGAATTGATATCAACTATACTATCCCAAACAGCAAAAGAAACAGAGGGAAAACTAGACTCAGAATGTGAAATAGAGAAGAACAAGTAAGAAAACCAATTGTTTTTTGGTACTGGAATAACCGGAAGATTCCTTTGGACAAAATCTTTTTCAGACTGAAATGGATTGCTGTTACGAATGTTTTGATCCATCTTTAAATATAAAGAAGATTATGCAACTTGTAAAGAACGTTCCATTGAAGTAAATGGGAGAGAATTTACATCAATTACAATGATCTGAAATGCAAGGGAAACAAAGTGAAACTTAGACTCAATAAAATGGGAAATAGAGAAGAAAAAGTAACCAAAGGAATGGATTTATCAAAAGGGAATAACTGGAAGATTTCTCTACCCATTCACCCTTTCCACTGTATAGGACTCCTATTAAGAATCCTTTCATACAATTTAAATATAAAGAAGATAATGCATTGTGCACAAAACTTCTATTGAAGGAAATGCTAGATAATTGATATCAATTATAATATCCCAAATTGCAAAAGAAAAAAAGGGAAAACTAGACTCAGAATGTGAATTAGTAAAGAACAAGTAAAAAAAGGAATTGTTGTTTCATACAGGAATAACAGGAACATTGCTTTGGACAAAACATTTTCAGACTGAAAAGGATTGCTGTTACGAATCTTTTGATCAATCTTTAAATATAATGAAGATGATGCAACTTGTACAGAAAGTTCCATTGAAGCAAATGGGAGTTAATTTACATCAATTACACTGATCTGAAATGCAAGGGAAACAAAGGGAAACCTAGACTCAATAGAATGGGATATAGAGAATAACACATATCAAAAGGAATGGAATTTTCAATAGGAAACAACTTGAAGATTTCGCAACCCAGTCACCCTTTCCAATGTATAGGACTGTTGTTAAGAACCCTTTGGTACAGTTAGAATATAAGAAAGATAATGCATTATGTACAAAACTTCTATTGAAGGAAATGCGAGAGAATTGATATCAACTATACTATCCCAAACAGTAAAAGAAACAAAGGGAAAACTAGACTCAGAATGTGAAATAGAGAAGAACAAGTAAGAAAACCAATTGTTTTTTGGTATTGGAATAACCGGAACATTCCTTTGGACAAAATCTTTTTCAGACTGAAATGGATTGCTGTTACGAATGTTTTGATCCATCTTTAAATATAAAGAAGATTATGCAACTTGTAAAGAAAGTTCCATTGAAGCAAATGGGAGAGAATTTACATCAATTACAATGATCTGAAATGCAAGGGAAACAAAGTGAAACTTAGACTCAATAAAATGGGAAATAGAGAAGAAAAAGTATCCAAAGGAATGGATTCATCAAAAGGGAATAACTGGAAGATTTCTCCACCCATTCACCCTTTCCAGTATATAGGACTCCTATTAAGAATCCTTTCATACAATTTAAATATAAAGAAGATAATGCATTGTGCACAAAACTTCTATTGAAGGAAATGCGAGATAATTGATATCAAGTATAATATCCCCAATTGCAAAACAAAAAAAGGGAAAACTAGACTCAGAATGTGAATTAGTAAAAAACAAGTAAAAAAAGGAATTGTTTTTTCATACAGGAATAACAGGAACATTGCTTTGGACAAAACATTTTCAGACTGAAAAGGATTGCTGTTACGAATCCTTTGATCAATCTTTAAATATAATGAAGATGATGCAACATGTACAGAAAGATACATTGAAGCAAATGGGAGGGAATTTACATCAATTACACTGATCTGAAATGCAGGGGAAACAAAGGGAAACCTAGACTCAATAAAATGGGAAATACAGAAGAAAAAGTATCCAAAGGAATGGAATTTTCAATAAGAAACAACTTGAAGATGTCGCAACCCAGTCACCCTTTCCACTGTATAGAACTCCTATTAAGAATCCTTTCATACAACTTAAATATAAAGAAGATAATTCATTGTGCACAAAACTTCTATTGAAGGAAATGCGAGATAATTGATATCAAGTATAATATCCCAAATTGCAAAAGAAAAAAAGGGAAAACTAGACTCAGAATGTGAATTAGTAAAGAACAAGTAAAAAAAGGAATTGTTTTTTCATACAGGAATAACAGGAACATTGCTTTGGACAAAACATTTTCAGACTGAAAAGGATTGCTGTTACGAATCCTTTGATCAATCTTTAAATATAAAGAAGATTATGCAACTTGTAAAGAAAGTTCCATTGAAGCAAATGGGAGAGAATTTACATCAATTACAAGGATCTGAAATGCAAGGGAAACAAAGGGAAACTTAGACTCAATAAAATGGGAAACAGAGAAGAAAAAGTATCCAAAGGAATGGATTCATCAAAAGGGAATAACTGGAAGATTTCTCTTCCCATTCACCCTTTCCACTGTATAGGACTCCTATTAAGAATCCTTTCATACAATTTAAATATAAAGAAGATAATGCATTGTGTACAAAACTTCTATTGAAGGAAATGCGAGATAATTGATATCAAGTATAATATCCCAAATTGCAAAAGAAAAAAAGGGAAAACTAGACTCAGAATGTGAATTAGTAAAGAACAAGTAAAAAAAGGAATTGTTTTTTCATAAAGGAATAACAGGAACATTGCTTTGGACAAAACATTTTCAGACTGAAAAGGATTGCTGTTACGAATCTTTTGATCAATCTTTAAATATAATGAAGATGATGCAACTTGTACAGAAAGTTCCATTGAAGCAAATGGGAGTTAATTTACATCAATTACACTGATCTGAAATGCAAGGGAAACAAAGGGAAACCTAGACTCAATAGAATGGGATATAGAGAAAAACACATATCCAAAGGAATGGAATTTTCAATAGGAAACAACTTGAAGATTTCGCAACCCAGTCACCCTTTCCAATGTATAGGACTGTTGTTAAGAATCCTTTGGTACAGTTAGAATATAAGGAAGATAATGCATTGTGTACAAAACTTCTATTGAAGGAAATGCGAGAGAATTGATATCAACTATACTATCTCAAACAGCAAAAGAAACAGAGGGAAAACTAGACTCAGAATGTGAAATAGAGAAGAACAAGTAAGAAAACTAATTGTTTTTTGGTACTGGAATAACCGGAACATTCCTTTGGACAAAAGCTTTTTCAGACTGAAATGGATTGCTGTTACGAATCCTTTGATCCATCTTTAAATATAAAGAAGATTATGCAACTTGTAAAGAACGTTCCATTGAAGCAAATGGGAGGGAATTTACATCAATTACAATGATCTGAAATGCAAGGGAAACAAAGGGAAACTTAGACTCAATAAAATGGGAAATAGAGAAGAAAAAGTATCCAAAGGAATGGATTCATCAAAAGGGAATAACTGGAAGATTTCTCTACCCATTCACGCTTTCCACTGTATAGGACTCCTATTAAGAATCCTTTCATACAATTTAAATATAAAGAAGATAATGCATTGTGCACAAAACTTCTATTGAAGGAAATGCGAGATAATTGATATCAAGTATAATATCCCAAATTGCAAAACAAAAAAAGCGAAAAATAGACTCAGAATGTGAAATAGAGAAGAACAAGTAAGAAAACCAATTGTTTTTTGCGACTGGAATAACCGGAACATTCTTTTGGACAAAAGCTTTTTCAGACTGAAAACGATTGCTGTTACGAATGTTTTGATCCATCTTTAAATATAAAGAAGATTATGCAACTTGTAAAGAACGTTCCATTGAAGCAAATGGGAGAGTATTTACATCAATTACAATGATCTGAAATGCAAGGGAAACAAAGTGAAACTTAGACTCAATAAAATGGGAAATAGAGAAAAAAAAGTATCCAAAGGAATGGATTTATCAAAAGGGAATAACTGGAAGATTTCTCTACCCATTCACCCTTTCCACTGTATAGGACTGTTGTTAAGAATCCTTTCATACAATTTAAATATAAAGAAGATAATGCATTGTGCACAAAACTTCTATTGAAGGAAATGCGAGATAATTGATATCAAGTATAATATCCCAAATTTCAAAAGAAAAAAAGGGAAAACTAGACTCAGAATGTGAAATAGAGAAGAACAAGTAAGAAAACCAATTGTTTTTTGGTACTGGAATAACCGGAACATTCCTTTGGACAAAAGCTTTTTCAGACTGAAAACGATTGCTGTTACGAATGTTTTGATCCATCTTTAAATATAAAGAAGATTATGCAACTTGTAAAGAAAGTTCCATTGAAGCAAATGGGAGAGAATTTACATCAATTACAATGATCTGAAATGCAAGGGAAATAAAGTGAAACTTAGACTCAATAAAATGGGAAATAGAGAAGAAAAAGTAACCCAAGTAATGGAATTTTCAATAGGAAACAACTTGAAGATTTCGCAACCCAGTCACCCTTTCCACTGTATAGGACTGTTGTTAAGAATCCTTTGGTACAGTTAGAATATAAGGAAGATAATGCATTGTGTACAAAACTTCTATTGAAGGAAATGCGAGATAATTGATATCAAGTATAATATCCCAAATTTCAAAAGAAAAAAAGGGAAAACTAGACTCAGAATGTGAATTAGTAAAGAACAAGTAAAAAAAGGAATTGTTTTTTCATACAGGAATAACAGGAACATTGCTTTGGACAAAACATTTTCAGACTGAAAAGGATTGCTGTTACGAATCCTTTGATCAATCTTTAAATATAATGAAGATGATGCAACATGTACAGAAAGTTACATTGAAGCAAAAGGGAGGGAATTTACATCAATTACACTGATCTGAAATGCAAGGGAAACAAAGGGAAACCTAGACTCAATAAAATGGGAAATAGAGAAGAAAAAGTATCCAAAGGAATGGAATTTTCAATAGGAAACAACTTGAAGATTTCGCAACCCAGTCACCCTTTCCACTGTATAGGACTCCTATTAAGAATCCTTTCATACAATTTAAATATAAAGAAGATAATGCATTGTGCACAAAACTTCTATTGAAGGAAATGCTAGATAATTGATATCAATTATAATATCCCAAATTGCAAAAGAAAAAAAGGGAAAACTAGACTCAGAATGTGAATTAGTAAAGAACAAGTAAAAAAAGGAATTGTTGTTTCATACAGGAATAACAGGAACATTGCTTTGGACAAAACATTTTCAGACTGAAAAGGATTGCTGTTACGAATCTTTTGATCAATCTTTAAATATAATGAAGATGATGCAACTTGTACAGAAAGTTCCATTGAAGCAAATGGGAGTTAATTTACATCAATTACACTGATCTGAAATGCAAGGGAAACAAAGGGAAACCTAGACTCAATAAAATGGGATATAGAGAAGAACACATATCCAAAGGAATGGAATTTTCAATAGGAAATAACTTGAAGATTTCGCAACCCAGTCACCCTTTCCAATGTATAGGACTGTTGTTAAGAACCCTTTGGTACAGTTAGAATATAAGGAAGATAATGCATTGTGTACAAAACTTCTATTGAAGGAAATACGAGAGAATTGATATCAACTATACTATCCCAAACAGAAAAAGAAACAGAGGGAAAAAGTAGACTCAGAATGTGAAATAGAGAAGAACAAGTAAGAAAACCAATTGTTTTTTGGTACTGGAATAACCGGAACATTCCTTTGGACAAAATCTTTTTCAGACTGAAATGGATTGCTGTTACGAATGTTTTGATCCATCTTTAAATATAAAGAAGATTATGCAACTTGTAAAGAAAGTTCCATTGAAGCAAATGGGAGAGAATTTACATCAATTACAATGATCTGAAATGCAAGGGAAACAAAGTGAAACTTAGACTCAATAAAATGGGAAATAGAGAAGAAAAAGTAACCAAAGGAATGGATTTATCAAAAGGGAATAACTGGAAGATTTCTCTACCCATTCACCCTTTCCACTGTATAGGACTCCTATTAAGAATCCTTTCATACAATTTAAATATAAAGAAGATAATGCATTGTGCACAAAACTTCTATTGAAGGAAATGCTAGATAATTGATATCAATTATAATATCCCAAATTGCAAAAGAAAAAAAGGGAAAACTAGACTCAGAATGTGAATTAGTAAAGAACAAGTAAAAAAAGGAATTGTTGTTTCATACAGGAATAACAGGAACATTGCTTTGGACAAAACATTTTCAGACTGAAAAGGATTGCTGTTACGAATCTTTTGATCAATCTTTAAATATAATGAAGATGATGCAACTTGTACAGAAAGTTCCATTGAAGCAAATGGGAGTTAATTTACATCAATTACACTGATCTGAAATGCAAGGGAAACAAAGGGAAACCTAGACTCAATAGAATGGGATATAGAGAATAACACATATCAAAAGGAATGGAATTTTCAATAGGAAACAACTTGAAGATTTCGCAACCCAGTCACCCTTTCCAATGTATAGGACTGTTGTTAAGAACCCTTTGGTACAGTTAGAGTATAAGAAAGATAATGCATTATGTACAAAACTTCTATTGAAGGAAATGCGAGAGAATTGATATCAACTATACTATCCCAAACAGAAAAAGAAACAGAGGGAAAACTAGACTCAGAATGTGAAATAGAGAAGAACAAGTAAGAAAACCAATTGTTTTTTGGTATTGGAATAACCGGAACATTCCTTTGGACAAAATCTTTTTCAGACTGAAATGGATTGCTGTTACGAATGTTTTGATCAATCTTTAAATATAAAGAAGATTATGCAACTTGTAAAGAAAGTTCCATTGAAGCAAATGGGAGAGAATTTACATCAATTACAATGATCTGAAATGCAAGGGAAACAAAGTGAAACTTAGACTCAATAAAATGGGAAATAGAGAAGAAAAAGTATCCAAAGGAATGGATTCATCAAAAGGGAATAACTGGAAGATTTCTCCACCCATTCACCCTTTCCACTGTATAGGACTCCTATTAAGAATCCTTTCATACAATTTAAATATAAAGAAAATAATGCATTGTGCACCCAACTTCTATTGAAGGAAATGCGAGAGAATTGATATCAAGTATAATATCCCAAATTGCAAAAGAAAAAAAGGGAAAACTAGACTCAGAATGTGAATTAGTAAAGAACAAGTAAAAAAAGAAATTGTTTTTTCATACAGGAATAACAGGAACATTGATTTGGACAAAACATTTTCAGACTGAAAAGGATTGCTGTTATGAATCTTTTGATCAATCTTTAAATATAATGAAGATGATGCAACTTGTACAGAAAGTTCCATTGAAGCAAATGGGAGGGAATTTACATCAATTACAATGATCTGAAATTCAAGGGAAACAAAGGGAAACCTAGACTCAATAGAATGGGAAATAGAGAAGAACACCTATTCAAAGGAATGGAATTTTCAATAGGAAACAACTTGAAGATTTCGCAACCCAGTCACCCTTTCCAATGTATAGGACTGTTGTTAAGAACCCTTTGGTACAGTTAGAATATAAGAAAGATAATGCATTATGTACAAAACTTCTATTGAAGGAAATGCGAGAGAATTGATATCAACTATACTATCCCAAACAGCAAAAGAAACAGAGGGAAAACTAGACTCAGAATGTGAAATAGAGAAGAACAAGTAAGAAAACTAATTGTTTTTTGGTACTGGAATAACCGGAAGATTCCTTTGGACAAAATCTTTTTCAGACTGAAATGGATTGCTGTTACGAATGTTTTGATCCATCTTTAAATATAAAGAAGATTATGCAACTTGTAAAGAACGTTCCATTGAAGTAAATGGGAGAGAATTTACATCAATTACAATGATCTGAAATGCAAGGGAAACAAAGTGAAACTTAGACTCAATAAAATGGGAAATAGAGAAGAAAAAGTATCCAAAGGAATGGATTTATCAAAAGGGAATAACTGGAAGATTTCTCTACCCATTCACCCTTTCCACTGTAAAGGACTCCTATTAAGAATCCTTTCATACAATTTAAATATAAAGAAGATAATGCATTGTGCACAAAACTTCTATTGAAGGAAATGCGACAGAATGGATATCAAGTATAATATCCCAAATTGCAAAAGAAAAAAAGGGAAAACTAGACTCAGAATGTGAATTAGTAAAGAACAAGTAAAAAAAGGAATTGTTTTTTCATACAGGAATAACAGGAACATTGCTTTGGACAAAACATTTTCAGACTGAAAAGGATTGCTGTTACGAATCTTTTGATCAATCTTTAAATATAATGAAGATGATGCAACTTGTACAGAAAGTTCCATTGAAGCAAATGGGAGTTAATTTACATCAATTACACTGATCTGAAATGCAAGGGAAACAAAGGGAAACCTAGACTCAATAAAATGGGATATAGAGAAGAACACATATCCAAAGGAATGGAATTTTCAATAGGAAATAACTTGAAGATTTCGCAACCCAGTCACCCTTTCCAATGTATAGGACTGTTGTTAAGAACCCTTTGGTACAGTTAGAATATAAGGAAGATAATGCATTGTGTACAAAACTTCTATTGAAGGAAATACGAGAGAATTGATATCAACTATACTATCCCAAACAGAAAAAGAAACAGAGGGAAAACTAGACTCAGAATGTGAAATAGAGAAGAACAAGTAAGAAAACCAATTGTTTTTTGGTACTGGAATAACCGGAACATTCCTTTGGACAAAATCTTTTTCAGACTGAAATGGATTGCTGTTACGAATGTTTTGATCCATCTTTAAATATAAAGAAGATTATGCAACTTGTAAAGAAAGTTCCATTGAAGCAAATGGGAGAGAATTTACATCAATTACAATGATCTGAAATGCAAGGGAAACAAAGTGAAACTTAGACTCAATAAAATGGGAAATAGAGAAGAAAAAGTAACCAAAGGAATGGATTTATCAAAAGGGAATAACTGGAAGATTTCTCTACCCATTCACCCTTTCCACTGTATAGGACTCCTATTAAGAATCCTTTCATACAATTTAAATATAAAGAAGATAATGCATTGTGCACAAAACTTCTATTGAAGGAAATGCTAGATAATTGATATCAATTATAATATCCCAAATTGCAAAAGAAAAAAAGGGAAAACTAGACTCAGAATGTGAATTAGTAAAGAACAAGTAAAAAAAGGAATTGTTTTTTCATACAGGAATAACAGGAACATTGCTTTGGACAAAACATTTTCAGACTGAAAAGGATTGCTGTTACGAATCCTTTGATCAATCTTTAAATATAATGAAGATGATGCAACATGTACAGAAAGTTACATTGAAGCAAAAGGGAGGGAATTTACATCAATTACACTGATCTGAAATGCAAGGG